>NC_039360.1:156695046-157049676 GCF_003573695.1 Papaver somniferum | reverse complement strand
CTCAACACTGAATGAACAGAACGGTTGTAACTTTTTTAAATGCAATATGATGAAGTCGGCTTATTTATATTGTCCAATGATTGTGCGTCGATAATGTTGGAGATGCAGGGTGTATTCTAGAAACTAAAACTACAATCAAAGAACTGGATCATGTACAAGACTAAGATAGTAAGATGTATCGAAAACAGATGCATATTGACAACAAGTCACTTTAGTGTTTTTCTATCCAGTCTAATTCACTTGATAGAGAGGCATATACACACCTAGTCTTAATCTACAATCTGGCAAAGGGACAAATTACGAACATCCATATATGTTTGATCTTTAGATATAAAGATCAAATCACAGTGACTAACAATAATTGGCTTGCGTTGGTTGCGTCGTATTCGACTTGCACATAATTGACATGAGCACTACTTGGTGGAGCCTTATGCACACCTAATTTAATTCTACAATCTGACAGTGAATACAAATCACAGTGACTCCTGAGATGTTGCTTCTCAAAACATAATACAAGCTTTATTCACCAATGATGGCATCATACAACCAAATACTATGTCTTAGTTTAAGATCATCTGTCAACTGACATATAAAACTACTTGGTGGAGGCATAAATCATGCAATTGAGATGTTCATAATCACAAACATTCTCAAAACAGGATACAATTCACAGCAGCATAATAAACATAAAATCTGAAAGATAGAGATGTTCATAATCACCAAAACATTCTCAAAACAGGATACAATTCACAACAAACATAATACACCTAAAATCTGAAAGATAGAGATGTTCATAATCACCATCAGAAATTGTACCATTCAAAATCAGTAGTGTGTAACCTCCAATTTGGAAAATCATTAAACCCCCAAATGAATGAATGAGAAATACCTTAGATGAAGATGACCAAGATTTGCATTTCCAAAATTATGAATCACTAGCAATACTTCTATAAGAGATCGATTAAACTTAAATCTAGGCTTGAATCGATCTTTCACAGAAGAATCAATTGATTCATTGTTGTTGATGAAGTTTTCTGCAGATGAATCTCCAAGAAACCCCAAATGAATATTACATGAAGATAATCATCGTGGAATTAATTCAATGAATTCACCCAGTCTTCGATTAGAAAGCAGAGGACGAACTTGGTGATGGTGGTGGTGGTTCGTTTAATTCACCCAACTTTGAATTTAGGGTTACAGGTTAGAGAAGATTGAATATTCAACAACCAAATCCAAACTCTGTAATCTAAGTCGAAATTGAGTAAAGATTGATGGAGATTTTAGGGTGTGAAATTGATGAAGATGAAACTGGATTTCGATTTCGATGAAAAATAAAGGATTCGAGAGAGATTTTTGTTGCTGATCGTTTGGGAGAAAGAATAGACTATGTCTCAGGCGCTGTTGACATAGTGTTGGTAGTTGCCCGTGCTAGCTATAGTTCAAGATGGCCCCTGTTAACTAATTAAAATTAAATAAATAAATCTACACAATTTGTGCAGGGACCTTTTGTTTGACCATTTTTTGATTTTAATTGTTGGTAAAGCAGTTAAAGACATGGATAGGGTTTACAGGTTGTCTGCAAGCCGGGCATGTTCAGGATTTCTTACTTGTTATTCCAATTATGGGGAACATGCAGTTCATTGTAAGGTAGACCCTGGTTTTAAACATAGACATTATCATGTGAGGGACATTTTATATGATATACTATGGAGAGCCGGTATTTCTGCAAAGAAAGAAGCGGCTGTCAATTTTTTGACTGATCCACTCGAAGGGAAATCGACGCTCAGACTAGCAGATGTTTTAATTTTTGGGTGGGCTAACGGAAAACATGCATGTGTTAATCTTACTGGGGTTTCTCCATTAGTAGGAATTGTACATGATACGTTTATAGTCGGGAAAGGGGCGTTGAGGGATGCCTCAGGTAAGATAGCGAAACATGAGAAAGCGTGTCTTGATAATGAGCATACCTTTATTCCTTTTTCTTTTGATACTTTTGGTTTTTTAGCTCCGAAGGCGGTTGGACTCCTCAGAAGAGTCCATAAAGTCATGCACAGTAATGTCATGACTCCTGGTTCGAGGGAGTTTGTTTTCCATAGGTTAGGTTGCAATTCAAAAAGGGTTCGCGGCGCAGCTTGTTGCGCGTTTGCCTATTTCGTCTAGGGATGGCCATTTGCCCCACCCAAACCCATCCCCATGGGTACCCGCCCTGTTCGGGTAAGGTTTTACCCGCACAAATGGAGATGGGATTGGGTATGGGTAATACCTGAAAATTAAGCTACGAGGATGGGGTGGGGATGGGATTCAAGGTCCCCGTCCCATACCCGCCCCGTATCTTTCACAAGTTAGGGTTTTAGACTTTTATGCAACAATGTGTATAATTTTTATACTTCCACCACTTAGTCGAGCTTTTTTTCGTTTGTCATATTCTCGATCGTTATTGTACATTCATCACTTTCGTTCTTTTTTTTTGTGATCAAACACATTCTCTAAAAGTTAAAATAGAGAGAATGAAGCAGATAATGAAATGGTTAATGTGGACGAAGATAGAACGGGACAGGAAAAAACAGAAAAACTAATAAGTCATTAACATATTCTTTTGTTCACTTTAAGATAAATTACTGAATTTAAGATTCCAGAATGCGTCGTTCTTATGTTATTATTTTTGTTTGAATCATATTTAGGTTTTGATTATAATCAAATTTATGTATTAACTCAGTGTTACGGGTAACCCATGGGAAACCCGCCCCATATGGGTATTCCCCATACCTGCCCCGCCCCAATTCATACGGGTAACGGGATGGGGATGGGTATTTTTTTTACGAACGGGGAAGTGACTGGGATTGACACTACCCGCCCCATGACCATCCCTAATTTCGTCGATGTAAAATATTATTATTTTATTTTATTATTAATTAGATCTTATTGTTGGTCACTTGGTCAGGTACTTATATGGCTTGATACATGAGCCAAACGTGTGAACCCTGGTAAACCATAATGCTACAATTATGGCCTTCAAATTAGGCTACCTCCTCGTTTTACTCTTAAAGATAACGTTGTGTGCAATTAAGAGATGGGACGGGTCAGGAGAGGATAATAATGATGTATTTTGACAAATCAAGATATGGCAAAACACCAGCTTCACATAATGCCTGTAAACCCTGGTAAACCGTGCATGCTCAATAAGTGCTGGTCTATGAATTTTACAAAAAATCAATTATGATAGTAGTAATAATGTAGTAGGAAAAATTGCGTCTGAAATTCAATAAGGAAGGACTATTTTGTTAAATAAGGAAGGTAAACTTTTAATTTTAACAAGTGTACTATCTCATTGACATGAATGCTTAACGTGTCAGGATATTTAGAGATTTCTTTAGGGTTTCAGCAAGAATATAGGCGTCTAATTAGAACTGACGATCAATAGTCTAATCCTAGAATCCTAATACAATACTTTTCTGTTGGGTCTCGCAAAATCTGCAAAATCGCACTTTCCATATATCACCTTGATTTTCGTTTGTTATATTCATGGTAAACATAACCCACCCACTATATTTAGATTTGCATACTAGATATTTATAGGAAAAAATAATATATTTAGCTAGATTTGGATCCTAGATACCTCGTTCATAAGTAAAAGAACGAAGGAATTGAGAGGATGAGTTCTAATGAGAAATGTGTTGTTCCTGCCAATGGTCTTGTTAATAATGATCCTCCTCCTCCAAAGGGCTTTTCTTCATGGGATGACTTTGTGGAAAGCATTGGTGATATACTAGAAGAGTATGTCGATGAAGAATGGGAATTAGTTCATATTAAGAAAATGATCCATGTTGAAGATGATCCTCCTCCTAAGGGTTTTTGTTCTTGGGATGTATTTGAGAAAATCTATGGTGAATATTTGGATAATGATTATAATGAATAAGAACATGGGAAGCCACCAAGACCAGCAAATTTATGGCTGAGCACTCGGCATAATCTAAATTCAAGTTTTTTTACATTATTTTTAGTATGCTAATTTTGTTAATTGTGTAAGCAAAATTATGTAGCAGTCAAAGGCCTACTATTCAATTGTGCTCTCGATTCTGATTTTTTTTTTTGGTTAAGTTTGTCATATTTGGCATTGCAATTTATGAAAAATTTGGCTATGTTTTTCAACTCTAATACAAGACTCAGTATATAGTCCCTATCATATTCATGATCCTATCATTTTAACAGCAAAGCCACAACAAAATCATGTTTAACCCTAACTCTTCAGATCCAAATCTCTAAGCCAAGCCCCCTTAAACACATTACTAGTTCATTCTGTTTCATCAAGAGATTGGTACTCCAACAGATGAACAATGGACAGAAATTAAACAACATATGCACTTGGAATCTAAACAAAATATTGCATCCTTAATATTAAACATTCACAAAAAGTAAACTTACAAGCAGCTTTACAAACATACTAATTAACAATCTAAAAAAAAAAAACATAAGATACACTAATAACACACACACACACACACACGAAAAAAAAGACATAACTAAACAAAAGATGATGGATCGAGATGTGATTCAATACCATTCTTGCATAGCAGAACCATGAAAACAGAGGACTAGATCATTTAGAATCCCCTTCTTCTTCACTGCTGTTGTCGGAAATCATAACCACATTTTTGTATGACCAATCATCATCAACATCATCGTCTTCATCTTCATCCTCAATCGCTAGCCCAAACCAAAAGAAGTGTTCTGGATCATCTAAATCATCATCATCATCCTCAGAATCATACTCATCAGCATCATCATCCTCAGAATCATACTCATCATCCTCTTCATCGTCCTCCTCTTCTTCATCGTCAACATCATCATAATCATCAT
The DNA here is from genome assembly GCF_003573695.1 of Papaver somniferum. Taxonomy (NCBI): domain Eukaryota; kingdom Viridiplantae; phylum Streptophyta; class Magnoliopsida; order Ranunculales; family Papaveraceae; genus Papaver; species Papaver somniferum. Next base: position 157,044,819 of record NC_039360.1, on the reverse strand, counting down.
CCTCTTCATCTCCAAAACAAGGAACAACCTTGCACCCAAAATAACCAACAATCTCGTTGTCTTCATCATCAAGAAGAAGAAATCGGAAGGAAGTTACTACTATAGAAGTCATTTTCTCTGGTTTGATACTAAAACTTTCAGTTTTTAATACTGAAACCCTAGGTTCAGTTTAGAGAGAGACTTGGAAAAGAGAAAGCCGAGTAGTAGTACTTTCCTAGTCTCCCTTGCTCTTGTTTTATACCGTGACACACGTTTTCACTTTACGATTCAACCTCTAGCTTAGCCACGTACAAGCATGATAACTTGGCTAGTGAACAAGTATAGATTTGGAAAATAAATAAATACAGTATAATATAAAATAAAAAAATTGGGTGGAAAATTAACATCAAGGAATTTAACTTGGAAGAAATATAAATTGGTTTACAAGCCCGTCCAAGAGTGACATCAGTAAAAATGGAAAACTAACATTAAGCAATTTGTCTCGGTGGAAATACTCCCTGGAAACTTAGATTTGGACGAAAAATTATTTCTAAGGTCGTGACATCGAAATAAATAAAAGTTGGTTCAGAAACTCGTCCAAGAGTGACATAGGTAAAAATTGAAAATTACCATAGATCGTGACATCGAAATATAAATTGGTTTACAAGCTCGTCCATGAGTGAAATCGGTAAAAAGAGAAAATTAAATCAATTTATCTCGGTGATCTCCGGAAACTTAGATATGGATGAAATGTAATTGTTATGATATCTTGACATCGAAATAAAAATTCGGGGTTTATAAGCTTGTCCAAGAGTAACATCGGTAAAATTAAAAATTACCATCAATCAATTTATCTTGGTGGAGATATTCCCCGGTAAACTTAGATTTGGGTGATAAATTGTACTTGCTAAGATTGTGACATCGAAATATAAATTGGTTTATAAGCTCGTCCATGACATCAGTAAAAATAGAAAATTTATTCAATTTATCTCGGCGATCTCCGGAAACTTAGATTTTGGATGAAACTTAGATTTTACAAGCTCGTTCAAGAGTGACATCGGAAAAAATGGAAAATTACCATCAATCAATTTATCTTGGTGGAAATACTCTCGGAAACTTAATTTTGGATGAACTATACTCTTTATGATCGTGACATCGAAATAAAAAATGGTTTAGCTGAATAAGCCATGTCCAAGAGTGACATTGGTAAAAAAACTTGGATATCGAGTCTTGTCGACGAAGCCAATCATAGTCGTTCGTGAATTCATAATGCCGACCAATCAAACAAACTAGTTACACCTGACAACCTAAGATCCCCAAACATCCTTGCCAATATTATCGGCTGATCGGTCCGATACGACCAATAATGCGATATTATCGGATATTCATATTTATGTATCACTGATATTTCATGTTTCGTCCAGAATAAAGGCATAAACATGATAAAATCCTATATTATCGGCCAGTATTACCGATTCTTTTAATACAAATTTAATTGTAAGAGCTAGCTAGAATTGCTTCTAAGAATATGAATTGGGATTTTAATCAAAAAAAATTGCACAAAAAAGCATTTATGATCTTCCAAGGCACTAGCTAGTACTATATTACTCCGTAATAATTTATTAGTTTGCTTTTAAGAATATGTGAATTGGGAGTAAAATAGTGCAATGTAGTTGACTAAAGTAGTAAATAAAAGATACTACTATATATCCAAGGCACTAGTAACAAAGGAATTAGCTAGTACAATAATAAGTAATCCAGTTTAGATGTTAAGCGGTAACAACAACAACAACAAAAATAGAAAATATCTTGAAGGGAAATCAAATTTCAAAAATGTTAGTGAGGCACAGTGGTTCACTTTAGTTATTTTAAGTTTGAGGTTGGAGGTTCGAAACTCTTTAGACCTTTTTTATTTTTCTTTAAAATTTAGGCATTATGTGGCACAATGCTGATTTGATTTTGCTTGACCTATTTTGTTTTTGGTCAGGACTCAGGGACCAGGGTATTGAGATATGGCATGATGCCTGAACCAAACCATGTTGCAGTTCAAGATATGCCAAATATACACAAGTGTGTTGATTTTATTTGGTATTTGACCTTATGTTTGACCATTGTGCTGATTTTATTTGGTATTTGACCTTATGTTTGACCATTTTTTGTACACCTAACTATGTTTGACCATTTTTTGTACACCTAACAAATCTCATCAATGTTAAGCCATTTCAGGTGTGAACATTGCCATTATAGATGCAGTACACCAGCGACACATCATGTCTCTCAACACGTGCTGGCGCTACAGTATCTACCAAAAAATAAAATATGATAATTAGTGCTTGGTTGAACTGTCTGTCAACCCCTTAATGGCAGATTTATTAGATATTGACCATCGGAAGAGTCTGCAATTAGGCTAATGGGGGTGTACCAAATTAGTGGGGGGCGTACCAGCCCCAAGGCAAAACCAGTTTTCTCTTATGATTTTTGAACCCGTCACCCGCTAATTTGGTACAATCCCATTAGCAATGTTGGTGTGCAGGAGTTATTATGATGGGTTTAGGACTTGTTGCGCATGCCTTTGAATAGGCGTGAATTTTTAAGGGACTAGACGTTCCACCGAATGCCTTAAATGACTATTAATGTCATCTTCTCTACAAAAGGAAATTAAACAGAGAATTTCCAAAACACACAAAATCATCCTAAATTAGGCAAGGAAATTAAGAAAATAAAACATAGATTAGAGATAATGGGTGATCTAGGAGGAAACAATGCTAACGGAGATAATCAGCCTTCTGCACCTTTTAGGTTCGCCAAGAAAGTTGCCATGACTCTCTCTACTAGAGAGTTGGATAATTTGATGGATTTTGTGCAGCAAGAGATTGACGAGATAAATCGTCTGATTGAGTTCGAAAGAGTTCGTCAGGAAAATGCTCAACTGTATGAACAATTGAAGAGGAAGAGAATTGCAAGAGATGTGAGGAAAGCCAGAAAAAGAGAGGAGAGAGATGAGGGGAGAAGGAGCAGATTTGTTTGGAGAAAGACCCGCAGTGCAACCTCAAGTGATTCTGAAGAGAAAGAGAATGATTTTGAGAGAAGTAATGATCATGAGAGAAATTCTGAGACAGAGAAACAAAGGAGGAAAAGAGAAAAGAAGATTGAGGATGCATGGTATGAAAGGTTCTTAGCAGAAAAAGCAATCCCTAGGCTTTTTGCGAGAACCATGAATGAGAGATTGAATGTTGATTCTGATGGAGAAACAATTGATGGTGTTGATGAGAATGGTGAACCAATTGAGGTTGGAGATTTGGAGGAAGAGAATGAAGATGATGGAGGAAGTGAAGATGCAGGTGATGAAGGTTATGGAAGTGCAACTGAAACATGCAGTCAGTATAGCAATGATTACAGCGATCATGAGATGGGCATCGACAATGACGACGATAGCAGTCAGCAGAGAAACGAGAACAACGGTGATGATTCTGAATAATCATCCCTGGAACATCAACAAGATTTCGATGGGAAAGCTTCGATTTTGTGAAATCGGACTAAGAGCTTCTTCGTGAAAATTCAAAGAAATCTTGTAGGTGTTTACTGATCATTTTGCTCATTGCTGATTTTCCTCATATTGTTGAATCTGCTGACAGATGTTTTCTTGTGGTTATGTTGCTATTCGGATATTTTTCTTTTTTTTGGAACATGTGGGCTTTTTTTTATACTGTTATGCATATGGTAGCTGCTAACAGTTTTAAGGTGTTAAAAGTTTTAAGGTTTAATGGTTTTAAGTTTTTTTGCAGGGGGTAACAGTTTTAGTTTGTTTGTAATTAAGGAGTGTGTTTGCAGGGGGGGGGGGGTAACAGTCTAGTTTTTCCTGGTATGAATAGTTAATCTATCAGAAGTTTGAGGGAATTACAGGCTAGGTTTTTGGGTCATGTTTTTATGTGAATCTTGTGAATGGGTTTGATTGTAATGGAACTACTTCGGAATTAGGGTCTTTTTGTAAATATGGTGGGTTTGACTAGTATTTGTAAATCTGGTTAATGGAATTGCAATTACGGTATCTTTTTGTGTTGATTTTAATATAGTGGGTTACATTTGGTATGCTGGAGATGTCTTTGTGATTTCTAATGTAAGGAACAATGGTATGTTAAACTGTGGTATGTTTAAATGTATTATATGATCTATGAATTTACTAAAGCATTATCTGAATTCTATCCAGAACTAGAATCCCGGTACAAGGTAAGGTAATAATCCTAATTCTAGACTCTTTTCATCTAAAGTGCAGAAACTGCTTCTCAAAACATACTACAATATTGATTCACTAATGGTAACAATATCCTACACCCAAACACTATAACTGAGTCTAAGTTTATTAAAAAAAAAGGTATAACAAGCAGTAGATCATCTGTCAAAGCCGTAATAACTTGACTCAAGATTGAGTCCAGTGAAACCTACATGATTCCACTGACCCACAAAACGACTTAGTGCTGGTGGAGGCATATACACATCTAATTCTAATCTAGAATGTATTCTGACCACTGAATTGTGTTGACTCAACGAGTTAATTATAAATGACTGATTAACAAACAAATATCAAGCAAAGAATTTAAAGAACCAATATTTTTATAAAACTAAACCAAGCAAAATAATACCAACATCCTCAATATTTAAAAAATAATTAATCAAAACAAACAATTTCTAAAAACAAAAACCACATTATTCAAAAGTTTCTTTGATTATCTGCTCAACTTAAATCATCGCATATGGATCTGGTACTCATGTTGCAGCATTAGCAGGTTGTGCTGGAACTTCAAGTACCATTTGCTCTAGAGGTGTCTCCCTGGGTATTTCTGGTGCGCCAGACACAGTTTCACCAACAGGCTCATTCGAAGGAATGGGAGCATGGACATTATCCATTTCAATAGAAGCACAAGCAGGAAGAGTAAGATTGTCAACATGAGCTTGAACTTCAGCTAATAGGGGCATGCCAGGAACCTTACACACGCCATCAATAGTTATGGTGATCCTTAGATTTCTAGGGACAGCCATTACTATCCTTGGAATTGTTTTAATGCTCTCGGTATTGTTCTTATTGGAACTCATTTTCTTCGTCTAATATATCAATCTATCTTTTATGCTAGTGTGGTTTGTACGACCTCTTTAATTAATAGTATATATATATGTATTAGAAAAACCCTAATTTTTTTAGGTTAGGAGCATTATCTCCAGTTACCTAATTTAGTTGTATTCCGCATATCACTCTCAAATAAAAAAAATATAACAGTTTCCATATTGATAAATATATTCTCATATACGCGTACAACATCACATTGATTTTAGTATATAGTATGATTTATCTAAATACGGAAAAATAGCACGAAAAAATTGCGTAAACACAACCATGTTGATTGAGCACATATATGCTTTTTCTTACAGTAGATCATAATCATGTACTCTTTGCTAATGTGCAGGCCTTGGCTAAACTCTTGCCAAATCTGTAGGTATCTGAAGTATCTCTCTCCATGATTCGCCATGCCTAATCTTCTCTGAACAAATTTCTATTTTCGGTGTAATTCCCTCCGTAATTCACACCTACTCAAAGCCATGCGCAATAATTTCGTCCGACCAAGCGCTATAACCATGCCCAAATTCTCTTTTGGATTTCGTATATTGGTCAACACCATAAATTACAGCTATATATGATTGGCAATAACAATATATATTGGGATCATTGTTTTTCTTCAAAAGATTAATATACTATGGTCATAACCCTAATTTCTTGTCTTCAAAAGATTAATATACTATGGTCATAACCCTAATTTTTAAATTTGCAATGGACACATAAATAAAATGTTGATAAACTGGAATAAATCTCACACAAACACGTGAAAATATTCTTTTCTTGTTTGGATCATGGATTTTTAAATAAGGCATGCTTATTAAGGATGCGACCATTGGCCAAACGGTGTAACGGTTCGCACCCCTCGTATTACGCTTCACATTAACCGAATAGATTTTGAAACACCAAAAGATGTGAAAATTCCAATAGGTGTGTTGTGTGGGGACACGTATTGCATCCATTGGATGTCTATATAAGCATTCAACAAAAACGAAATCCTAAATACTTCTACATTAAAAAAAAAATTCACCAGTAATAGTAATGAAAATGTTGCCGGATTTAACTCCCGAGATACTACACCTCCTCCCAAGTACAGAAGGTATTTTGGCAAGCAAATGTGTATGCAAAGAGTGGAATTCTGTCTTTGCAGACAAAAGAATTGGACTCCTTTTCGGTTTCACTCAAAAAGTAACAGAAGAAAAAGTTGAGCAACTCTTCTATAGAGAACAAATTGAGGAAGAAGATTACTACACGATGATGGGAGATTTCTATCATATGTTATTTGGAAACAATGGTACCTGGAATATTATCTGATCCTATGATGAAAACATGTCACACCCAATCGTTGGATCTTGTAATGGTCAGGTATGTTTTTATGTTTCACACCACGGCATACAAGATCCTACCTATATTATGAATCCAACAACGGGTGAGCACCTCCATATTCCACAAATATGCGATCCAACACCAACGCCACAAATTAGTTGGGATCCACGATTCGTCGTAGGGGGGTTCGGCTATTGTCAACATACCGGTGAATACAAAGTAGTTCGAATTCAAGTGGACGGTAAAGTGGACGTACACACTCTAGGCGACAACAAGGGATGGAGGAACATCAGATATTTTCCTTTTACTTTTTGGTATTCAGGTGTGTACGCACATGGTTGTATTTTTTGGATAAATCATTATTTTTAGGATAATATTCAGATATTATCTTTCAGTTTGGACAATGAGACATTCCAGTCACATTCGCCACCCCCGCATCATATTTATGAGAATGGTGGTTTCAGTACTCCAAAACTTGGAATGGTCTTGTCTGGAGTTCGCCTTTTATTTTACAACATTCACGATATTTATGATCTTCGGATTGATTTTTGGGCACCCATTTCGAATAATGATATTCATGCACGGGCACCTGGTGTATAATGGAATTGAGAACTTAAGAGGAGCATTGTCTTGGAAGAGCCTTCGAATCTATAGTGGCCGCCTTATAAGCTTATAGCCTTGGGAAAGAACAACGACGTCCTATTGCAAAACAACCGCTGTTTAGCGCGTTATAATGAACTCACCAGAACTTTGAAAGAAATTACGGAGATAAGGTGGGCAAAGGTTAGAGTTATTCCTCACATGAGGAGCGTCGTCTCGTTGAGGAATTTCGGAGGACAATCGGAAACATGTACTGACGATGACCATGCCACAAACATATTCCGAGTGTAGTGTTTTTGTTTTTGTTTTTGTTTTGATTAGAGTAATGTAGTTTGATGTTCAATATATATATAATATATATTTTTAAAAGTACTATTTCTCATCTTTGATTTTTTTTTTCGTATCTTGTTTGGACTAAAAGTTCTTTTTGAAATCTGAAGAATCAGAGTTGGTCTTATTTTGGGTAATAATGGTTGGTATTTTATTTAATGGAGTTAATGCTTTTAAACATATTCCCGACTATTTTAGAGGGGGATTTTCTTTTATGGTGGTAAATTTGGTATATAGGGAGGCATTTCTGTATTCCAGTTGTATTTATAGTTATAAATTTTGCGAATCTATAGGGAGACTTTTATGTGTTCATTAATGTAGAAAATATGATATCAAAGACTTGATGAAAGGAACACAGAACTAAAACTCAAACAAACTTCTCTTGATTGATGTATTTCGACTCATGGATTGATGTATTTCGACTCATGGCTCAACAACCTATTTATATGAGTAACAAACTTGACTCTCAAGAAAAATAACTTTCCAAACATAATCAAACTCCAAAAAAGAAACTTCTAGAAAATTCTCACGTAAATAAACTCTTAAAACCAGTAATACTTGTAACTCAAATAAACTTCTATAAACCGTACCATGTTGTAGATGGTGGATTTTCGAAAAAGGGTAGAATTGTAAAACTGTGCTCCAGATTCGGCAACCGGATGAGTATTGAGGCTCATGTCTCTCATCAAAGCATGAAAGCTCATGCCATAAAATCTCTGACTGAGAAGGCTTCCTCTCAGAGTACATGTAGATGTGTAGTCTCTCAGCTGAGGCCACGGCACATCTCATGAATACTGAGCAATTTCAGTAATTACTCCGGATCCGGCAATCAGATGAGTATCGAGACTCATGTCTCTATGCATGAAAGCTCAAGCCACCTCTGATGGATAAGTCTCTCAGAGAAGATGTAGATGTGTAGTCTCTCAGCTGAGGCCACGTCACATCTCATACTGTATAGAATCGAAAGATTGGGCGGCTCCTAGACAGCATGTCTGCTAGTATAGAGCGACAACGTCTTCGGGATGTAACCAAGTTTTCCCCGACTATGCAAGAGGAATATGACACTCCAGCAAGTTCATATTTCCCAACCCTCAGATAATTAATGCTCCAAAACAGGAAGCCCTTCTAGTATAGAGCCAGCAATTAATTATCTTAAATCGTCTGAATATCCAGCAATATTCTACGAGCCATCTCCTGAATATCCAGCAATATTCTACGAGTCGTCAATCAATCTCCTGAATATCCAGCAATATTCTACGATTCCTCGTTATATTTCGTTACTTCAATATGTGGTTCTTCCCAGCAAAATTCCACAGGTTAGTAATAAATATTCAACGAAACAGGCATCTGAGCATCGAATAAGCCCTGACAAAAATGGTGCAAGTGTAATTAGCGGATAATGCACAGACCAGCATTTTGAATGCACGAACGAGCATTTCAAAAATACGAACGAACGAGGAACCAATGCAAAATAGGAAGGGAAAATAATAATAATAAAATATTAAGCAAAAGCGCCAGGGGACTAGGCTCACCAACCGGCCAGTCATGTCGTGACTAGTCCCGCGCCCAATTTTATATTTTACATATTTTTACTATATTCACGATCTTATGAAAATCCTCTTGTTCGAGCAAATTTCCTTTATTTCAAAGAAATTATCTAAATCACATGATTTTATCAAAAATAATAAAATTAGGGAAAGGTGTCGCGTGACCGAGCACCAGCCGACCATGTCTTGGCCGTGGCCGGTCCCACACCTCACGTCCCATTATTTTATTATTCCTTCTCAAATTATGAAAATTCCTTGATTTTATGAATTTTCCCTAAAATCATGAAAATTACCTAATTTCATGTATTTTTATCTAAATCACATGATTTTATCAAAAATAATAAAATTAGGGAAAGGTGTCGCGGGACTGCCGGCCGTCCGGTCATGCTTTGGCCGTGGCCGGTCCCACACCTCACGTCCCATTATTTTATTATTCCTTCTCAAATTATGAAAATTCCTTGATTTTATGAATTTTCCCTAAAATTACCTAATTTTCATGTATTTTCTCTAAAATCATGGAAAATATTAAAAAATTAGGAAAACTTGTGGGACCAGGCTCTAGCCGGTCCACACGCCCATTATTTTATTATTATTTGGTGTTTTGTTTCCTAATTTCATGTAAACTCCCTGATTTCAACAAAATATCTTGGTTTTCAACAAATCCCTTTGATTTTATGAAATTTATCTAAAATCATCAAAATTACATAAAATTGGGAAGAGTGCCTTGGGACCCGTACCCATTGGCCGGCCGGCCATGCCACAGCCATTGTCGGTCCCACACTCCCATTCCCTATTTTATATTTTAATTTATGTCTCTCATCTCATGGAAGTTCCCTAATTTCGCCAAACTCTCCAGTTACATGGAATTTCCCTTAAATCAGAGAAAAATACATAAAATCACATAAAACTGGGAAAAGCATGTGGGACTGCGTGTCAGCCGGCCGACCATGCCATAGTCGTGGCCGGTCCCACACCTTGTGATTCCTTGTTTATTTATTATTTTCATCATCTCATGTATTTTTCCCAGTTTCAGCAAAACCATGGATTTTTCATATTTTCTCCAAATGTTGCTCAAACGCGCACCAGAAAATATCAAAATTCTTAGGACTGAAGCGCGAACATCATGTGACACGGGCACATCCCCTTGACCGACCAAGGGTGACCCTGAGGCTTGCAAACAGCTAGTCCCGCATGTTTTAATGATTTTAACCTAATTTGCTCAGTTGCTCATATTAGGTTCGAACTCTTTCCAAACAATTGGAAGTTCACTCAAACGACCATCTACTGGTCCCACGACCACCAAGAGCCGGTCTCATGACCTCTTGGTCGGTCCCTCATATTTTCTATATCAGGTTTTATGATTTGTCGCTTACACGAGCATTATTTCAGTAAATGTTTAAATCAACATTTAATCATCCTTTCACCAACTGGTCCTCAAGAGACTTTGGTATTTTTGCTCATTTGAGCATTTGGGCGTTATATGGTAAACCCGTCATCCCATGTAGCCGGTCCTATGTGATTTGCAGTAAATCATCATCTAGGTAAAATTAGGGTTTTGAATCCAGAACTCTGCAGAAACGTGATTCTGAGCAGATTCGAACACTCTGATAATTTTATGTTGATTCCATGATTAACATTTATATTTATTTTGCTCGACTCAGCAGTCAGTAACTTAAATTAATATTTTATTTGGTCCAGCTACCAACAATTCATCAAAAGAACACCATTTGTTCAAACTATAAATATTTGCTCAAACTAGCAATATTCGCTCGAACCGGCAATATTTACTCAATTAGCAATATTCGCTCAGTCTAGCAATATTTGCTCAAATCAAAGAATATGTTTATTCTTCATAGTATCTTGGTTTATTCTTCAACAATTATAATAAAATCCTAGAGGGGAAAGAAAAATGTAAAAAGAAGTGAAAATTTGAGATGCAAATGGTATAAGTGATTGATAGACAAATCAATGATGATATTCTTGAAAATGCATACGAATGAAAAAGATTTTGTGACTAATCGGGATTCTTTTTGTAGACGAATTATTGATTTGAAACTGGTGTTTGACAACAAAACAAAAACCAGAACATAAATGGGAAAAAAGAAAGATACATAAATTACGGTACCATTAGCCCATATTTGTAGTGATAAATTCACGTTTTGTATTTTATGGATAGTTCCTGTTTTATATTATCAACCAATGCCGTTGTAAATATTAAGATGTTGTCGTGATGGGTATTCTAATTCCAGGAGGTCAGCATTAGTGAATTGGTGTCTTTTCTTACCTACTTCATGACGTAATGGTTATCCTTTAGATTTTGTTTCCTTTTAAATAAAAATTCAGTTATAGGTTTAAATTATAACCGCTTATAAGATAAAACGGGAAAATATGCTTTACTTGCCTGCTCATTAAGGACGCGACCTTTCAAAGATAAAACATGCAAATATGCGTTACTTGTCTGCTCATTAAAGATGCGACCTTTCAAATAATGCCTGCTCATCAAGGACGCAACCATTCGCCAACAGGTGTATTGGATGTGTATATAAGCATTACTCGTATCTGCTTGTAGCATTCTACAATATTAAGAAAATCTTAAATGCTTTAAAAAAAATTTGATAATCTTTCATCAGTATAATACTGATGGATATGTTGCCGGAATTAACTACCGAGATACTACAGCACCTCCAAATTGCAGAAAGCATTTTAACAAGCAAATGTGTTTCCAAAGAGTGGAATACTATCCTCGGGGAAAAAATAATTGGAATCCTTTTTGGTGTCACACCAAGAGTAGGGAAAGAAGTTACTCAACTCTTTTATAGAGAGGAATATTTCAGCCCGATCGTAACAGCCAACAATCACGACGCCCCGAATGATGGAACCCATGAAGATTTGACTGAGTTGCACCCAATAGTTGGATCTTGCAATGGTCTGGTCTGTTTTTATGTTTCACACCACGACATACAAGATCATGTATATGTTATGAATCCATAAACTGGTGAGCACCTACATATTCCACAACTATGCATCCCAAGTATTGCACGAGATCAAGTACTTTCTTGGTATCATGTAATTGGGGGTTTCGGATACTGTCAACGTACCGATGAGTACAAGGTAGTTCGAATTCAAATGGATGGTAAAGTTCAAATACACACTCTAGGAGACAAGAAAGGATGGAGGAACATAGGATGGGAGATTCCTTATATTTTTCGGAGTTCAGGTGTGTACGCACATGGTTGTATTTTTTGGAAGGATTGTTGTCAGTGGGATAGTGGCATAGTTTCTTTCAATTAGGACACTGATACATTTCATCAACATTCATGACCCCCGCATCATATTCCTAGGAGTGAATTCCCATCAGTTGGGATGGTTATGTTCGGAGTTCGCCTTTTATTTTACTACATCCATGAGGCCTGCTGTGATGAGGGGATTAATCAGCCCCGGATAGATTTCTGGGCACCCATTTCCAAAAAAAATATTCATACATGGGCACCTGGAGGGGAATGGAATTGGAATCATAAGATAAGCATTTTCTTGGAAAAGGATGAGGATGAAGGGTGGCCGGCCTATTACCCGATAGCTTTTGGAAAAAACAAGGACCTCCTATTGTGGCAGAATGGGCGTTTATTGCGTTACAATGCACTCATCAGAACTTGGACGGAAATTTGGGGGACACACTGTGGGAAACAAGCAAGGTTGCAATTATTCCTCATATGAGGAGCGCTGTCTCGTTGAAGAATTTTGGTGGACAATCGGAAACATGTACTCATGATGTCCATGCCACTAACACATTCCTTGGGTTATCTATGTAGCTTTTTTTTCTTGTAGTTGTGTTTTTTTTTTTTTTTTTTTTTGTATTTGGATTTGGATTTTTTCCTATGTACAATTTATTCCTTGGGTATGTAGCTTTTTTTTCTCTTGTAGTTGTTTTTTTTTTTGGTGTTTGGATTATTTTCTATGTTGAAATGTACAATTTAGTTTGGGTCATTGTTTAACTAGACAACCTTTGGGTTTTTTTCCTTTTTTTGCGTTACACCTACGGTCCAGCCGTCCGGCCACCCTAACCCGCCTAGGTAATTAGTCGAAAAGTAGAAAAATTATTTGGGTATTTCCTAAGAGATCATGATTTATTTTAGTTGGTTATGTTCGGAATGTATATATTAGATTAAAAAGGAAATTAGATAAACATGAAAATATTCATTCAATATCTCATTATACTGCTACAATATCTCATTTTGTAGTAATATGGAAATTGAAATATTCGGTGTAAATACCAAAGAATCGTGATTTAAGATAATGATGGAAAACCTAAAAAATTAGAGTTTTCAAATTACACCAAGCATAGAAAAAACTAATCTAGAGTATTAAGAGGGATTGTTGATATCAAATTGACGAGAGGATCCAAAAACGTCCTAGACTGACGCGACCATTCGCCAACAGGTATATTGGATGTCTATATATATATAAGATTTATACTCGTATTTGCTTGTATAATTCACAATAAGAAAATCCTAATAGCTTGTAATTTTTGTTTTTTTTTTTTGATAATCTTTCATCAGTATAATAGTGATGGATATGTTACCGGAATTAACTAACGAGATACTTCAGCGCCTCCAAACTACATAAATCGTTTTAGCAAGCAAATGTGTATCCAAAGAATGGAATACTATCCTTGGGGAAAAAATAATTGGATTCCTTTTTGGTGTCACACCAAGAATGGGGAAAGATAAAGTTACCCAACTTTTTTATAGAGAGGAAGATTTCAGCCCAATTGTAGATGCCCCGAATGATGGAACCCATGATGATTGGACTATGTTGCACCCAATAGTTGGATCTTGCAATGGCCTGGTTTGTTTTTATGTTTCACACCACGACATACAAGATCCTGTATATATTATGAATCCAGAAACTGGTGACCACCTCCATCTTCCAAAACTATGCATCCCAATTGCAACGGATCAAGTACTTTCGTGGTATCCACGATACAACGTAATTGGGGGTTTCAGATACTGTCAACGTACCAATGAGTACAAGGTAGTTCGAATTCACATGGATGGTAAAGTACAAATACACACTTTAGGAGACAAGAGGAGATGGAGGAACATAACATGGGAGATTCCTTATACTTTTCGGAGTTCAGGTGTGTACGCACACGGTTGTATTTTTTGGATAGATTGTTGTGAGCAAGATATTGGCATAATATCTTTCAATTTGGACATCGAGACGTTCCATCAACATTTGCCACCCCCGCATCATATTCCTGGGAGTGAATTTTGGATAAATACTTACCCATCACTTGGGATGGTCATGTTAGGAGTTCGCATTTTATTTTATTACATCCATGAGGGAATTGATCGGCCCCGGATAGATTTTTGGGCTCCCATTTCCAAAGAAAATATTCATACATGGGCACCTGGCGGGGAATGGAATTGGAATTATGAGATAAGCATTTTCTTTAAAGAGGATGAATGGCCGACTCATAACCCGATATCCTTTATAAATAAAAGGAACTCTTATTTTGGCAGAATGGGTTGAATAGGTGTTTATTGCGTTACAATACACTCACCAGAACTTGGACGGAAATTTGGGGGGCACTACCGTGGGAAACAAGGGTTGCAATTATTCCTCACATGAGGAGCGTTGTCTCGTTGAAGAATTTTGGTGGACAATCGGAAACGTGTACTCATGATGTCCATGCCACTAATAACTATACAAGGGACAAGATTTATGTGGAGCTAGGATAACTTAGTCTAGGTGAAATGGTGGAATCTAATCCCTAGTCTTCACCCAAAATCCCTCTTTCCTTTACTGTTTCTTGTTTTTATTTGATTCCCTTTACTTCTTTGCTGTCACTTCACTGCCTTAGGCTCATTGCCTTTGTTTCATTAGCTCACTGCCACTGCTACACTTAGAGATCTAGATTAGCTAGGAAACCTTCAATCACACACACCTAGTCTCTGTGGTTCGACCCTGACTTGTACACATCTATTACAACAGACCCTGTGCACTTGCAGGGATAACAAGTAGGCTTCTTTCTTTATCTTATTTTACACTCTTAAAAGCCTACCAAGTTTTTGGCGCCGCCGCCGGGGACTGGTGCTGTGTTGAAGTTGTTTTCTTGCTTACATTCCTGCATCATAACTTGCATGTTCATCTTTGCATTGCACTCCTGCATGAGCATTTAGTGTAGCATCTAGTGTAATTTTCCTGTTCTTTGTAGCTTGCTCTTAACTGATAACTCTGTTGAGTAACAGGTGCCTTCTCCAACTGACCTGTTGCTTGCCAAGGACATGTTGTTGCTTTACCTGCTGCTGCCTGTGGTGCTGCTGCCAACAGCTGCTGTTGCTGAAGCTGTTGCCCCTGCTGTTGCTGAAGCTGTTGCCCCTGCTGTTGTTGTTGTGACCTTGCTGTGAGGGCCACAAACTGACCTGGTGCTGCTGTTGTTTCCTGCCATGCCAAGCCTGTGGCTGTTGCTGAGTTGATCTGGTGTTGTTGTCTGCTGCTGCTGTAGCTAGACCAAAACACAACTGGGATACACAAGCTAAGGAAAAGAACAAGGCCCAACTGGGCTGTGCAACTAAAAACAGAGCAGCTGGGTTGTGCTTAAAGAGTAAGCCTAAACCCATTAAGAGAACCCAAATTGTGGGCTTCCATTTTCTATTGGGTTTGTAATTTGAACTGAACTGTGGGCTTGACCCAACAACATTTGTAAAACATTTTCAAAAGCCCAAGTGGGCCTTGTCCTTCAACAAACTGAGAGCCCAACAACTAAACACCCAGTTGGGCCTCGCACTTCAGTCACTGGAAGCCCAGAACCCAGCTGAACTCAGCTGTGCTTCGTTAGTTTCTGGGATTGCTGAAGTCGTTAGTGGGTCTTGTACCCAAACTCTAGGCCGAGAGTTGGGCTCTGTTTCACAACAATTTTTCCAAAACCCAACAGTGGGCTTGGCCTTTTATCCCATAAAACCAAAGTTTTCAAAACCCAATAAACCAAAGTGTTTTCTTTTCCCATTAAGTCCAAATTTTCTAAAACCCATTAAAAACCAATTTTTTTTTAAACCCGACAAAACCAATGTTAGTTGTTACCCATAAAAACCAAATTTTTCCCAAAAATCCAAACCCATTAAAAACCAAATTTTGGGCTTTGTAACATAGTTACTTAGCTTTTGAGCCCAATCATGTCTAGATCTTGGTCTACAGTTTGGGAATACAACAAATCCCTTAGAGAACTTGCGTATGGACATACTTCACGTTATGAACCTCCCATAGACCATGATGTCAATAGTTATAGGAATTATTATGGACATTTTCAAAGTCCCGAGACTCAATACATGAACCCTAATGACTATTCACACATGCATCATTCATCACAACGTGAAAATGAACATTTTTCTAATGCCTCACTCACACAATCATCTCTTGTGGATCAATTAGAAGCTCGAATCGCAGCTTTAGAAATGCAATCACATGAGGAATCTGTCACATCTAATTTTCTTAGGCAACCTGAAATCTATGCATGTCCCGCATGTGGTAGTCTAGACCATCCTGTTGAGAATTGTCATATTTTGCATAATTTTAGGCAATCTAGAGAAAATCCAACTTATGAAATGCCCACAGATTGTGAGGCCGGTAGTCATTGGGACCATGATCAATCCTTTGATCGTTGCGATCAATATTTTGTAGACCTTAATGACCATGCACACGTGTACCAATCACCACAATTTGAACATGAAGAATTTTGTACTCCCATGAATTTAGACTCCACCATAGAAGCTCTCAGTGAGCTAAACTTTGATAGATCTACATCACGAATTCAGGCGAAGTTAGATCGGATTTTGCTTCACCTACAAAAGGAGGAAATTCATGAGGAAATGTATGTTGCCCCTAATGAAGTGTCTAGTCCCATTCATGTAAATGATGTTGAATATGAACCTAATTTAGAGGAACATGAATCGACTAATGACACCACCACTGTTAATGAGGACCAATATGCATGCTACCATGATGATGATTATGATGTTATGTTAGAAGAACATGTCTATACTGAAAATGTTATGGAACCTTTGGGTTCAAATACATTAGGCTTTTCTGCCCCGACCTTCATGAATGATGTTTCTTCTAGTATTCCATATACATGTGATGTTGATACTGATTTTGAGCATGTGCATCTCTCCTATGAAAATGACTTAGATAATATAGAATCGTCTGTTGACACTAATATGCATGAAAATATAATTGATGTGTCTGATTCTCTACCTGGGTCACGTTGTGATGTTTCCACTGATTTGCCGATGCATGAGAATAATTCTTCTGATGATGTTGATGATTCTGATTTGTGTGAGCATGTTGTGAAACTTGTAGAAGACTTAGATTGATTTGATTAATAATGATGTGCCTATCGTCCTGCCTGAGTCACAATCTAATGGCCTTCCACCCAACCTAGATTTGGTTTGTACCGATATTGTCAAACCAACTTTTCTGAAAATTCCTAATCTAGGATTGGAACTGTATGCTTCCCAAGTCCTTTTGGACTATTTTGCATCTAAGTATAATATCTTTGAGGAGCCACAGTTGGAATTAGCATGTGTACCCGTCCCTACCAAAGTTCACTTTGAGTTAGACCTTGTACATGATGAACCCCCAAAACTGCGAGATTTTGTTTCCAAAATTTTATCCGTTGAAAAATCCAGGTTTGGGGGTAGCTCATTTTGTTTCGCAGTTTCACTTGCGTTTCTTTCCTGTTATATTTGTGTGAAGCTGTTGAAACCTCTACACTTTGTCTTTTGGGTTGATCCTCAACTCTTTAGATTGTTAGTGTATGGTGAATTTTTTGTATATAATCCAGTAGATAAAAATTTAAAAAAAACCCTTTTGTTCCTTTTGTATATATTTTGCTAATCCAATATGATCTCGGCTGAAATATGTTGGATTTTTGCCTTCAATAACGAAGTTCTAATCTTGCTTTCGCCGACATCCGGGTATTCTCTTTCCCTTTTCTCTACTCAGCATGGTCCTATTCGTATGTTGTATTATAATTTTATTCACCTTTTGAAACATTGAGGACAATGTTTAGTTTAGGTTTGGGGGTATAGAGTAGATATCCCGATAACATGCTATATTGAAAAATTTGAACTCTTCCTTTTTGAAAAAAATCAAAACTCAAAACAAAAAAATAGAAAAATGATAAAAACATAAAAATGGAGCTTATTTACCTTGAAATGTTGACTCTTGTGCAAATATGTATTTTTATTAGGATTCTTAGTCTAGATATTTAGGCACCCCTGATTCTAGCACAATTCACATAGTGATAAGAAACTTGCACGCGCACGATCTACCAATACATGTATAGCCTCATCCTTGAGGTGTTCTATCGGAAGTTTTAGTTGCCAATCACTTTAGAATAATGAACGAAACTTGACTAGCTTGTTCCTTGGTTGGTTGGGATAGAAGGTGGAGGTTACATTAAGAAAGACAACCATCGAATTTAACTGGGTGCATCAAAAAGGGCTACCTCTTGCAAAGTGTCATGTATTTTTTTTTCTTTTTGTTATGTATCAAAAGAGCTACCATATGTAAAAATCAATTCCTTCTTCAAAAAAAAAAAAAAAAAAAAAACGATGTATATATTCAGAAAAAAAAAAAATTAATATCAGAAAAAAAATTCAAAAAAATCAAGTATTTAGCAATTCCATTCTCTCTTGTCTAAAAATAAAAGAGAGTAGTCAATGTAAATAAGAGTCATGTAAAGAGTCATCTTTTGTGTTTCTGTGTTATAAGCAAGGAAGGGTGTATGCCATTGATGTACAACGCGAGTAATTGTGAAATACCTCCAACTCATTCACAATTCTCGTAAAGTCCGGACAGCTAGCTAGATTTCGACCTTGGTTCTTAGCCTGAGAAACTATCTCTTGGTGATTAGTAGTCATAACATCCGATCTTTCTTTACACATGTGTAGATACACATTACACTCTTATCACGTGTCTTTATTTGTTATCAGTGCTAGGATTGTGCCTTAGATAGCTAGATTGACATCTCCATTTTGCTGTGAGCTTAAAATGTCTTGCACATGTCACATTTGATGGAATATGAGCTTATATTTTGTCCTAGAATTTTGTAGGTACGTTCTAAGAAAACCTTCACGAGACTTCACTCGTCCACTAGGGACACTTAGTGGTTTAAAAGGCTTATTGCATACGCTAAATGCATTCGAAAGACCAGCGACAGTGGTATAGGTAGGATTTCCTTAGTTTTGTTTTACTTGAGGACAAGTAAAATTCAGGTTTGGGGGTATGGGATTTCCTTAGTAGGGGCAAGCTACAGCAACAGCAGCTGTTGGCAGCAGCACCACAGGCAGCAGTAGGTAAAGAAGCAACAGGTCCTTGGCAAGCAACAGGTCAGTTGGAGAAGGCACCTGTTACTCAACAGAGTTATCAGTTAAGAGAAATCTACAAAGAACAGGAAAATTACACACTAAATGCTCATGCAGGAGTGCAATGCAAAGATGAACATGCAAGTTATGATGCAGGAATGTAAGCAAGAAAACAACTTCAACACAGCACCAGTCCCCGGCAACGGCGCCAAAAACTTGGTAGGCTTTTAAGAGTGTAAAATAAGAGCAATAAAGAAGCCTACTTGTTATACCTGCAAGTGCAAAGGGTCTGTTGTAGTAGATGTGTGCAAGTCAGGGTCGAACCACATAGACTAGGTGTGTGTGATTGAAGGTTTCCTAGCTAAGCTAGATCTCTAAGTGTAGCAGTGGCAGTGAGCTAATGAAACAAAGGCAATGAGCCTAAGGCAGTGAAGTGACAGCAAAGAAGTAAAGGGAATCAAATAAAAACAAGAAACAGTAAAGGAAAGAGGGATTTTGGGTGAAGACTAGGGATTAGATTCCACCATTTCACCTAGACTAAGTTATCCTAGTTCCACATAAATCTTGTCCCTTGTATAGTTATCAGTGAGCTTCTTGGCTCAACTGACTAACTAGATGGCAGTGGAGGTTCTATGCCTGCTGCTCATCAAAGGGTTGGGTTAGAAAGGAAGCTAAAGGCACTAAGATAATTCTAATCCTAGTAGTAGTTGGGGCTCTCACACTGAAACTACCCACAGAGAAGCCACTTAGGTGTTTTAACAACCTAAAGGATGTTCTAATCACAACTAAAGTATTCATCCTAAGTACTAATTGTCTGATTTAGAGTACAACTAGTCAGGGGATTCATAACAGACAATTAAGCATGAGCTGTATCACAATCACATAGTGGTGTTCTAACTACAATGCATACATGATATGCACTGTGAGAGCAAAATGTAAAGTGCTTTGATTAAGACTATCCTAAACATTTCAAGCACAACAAGAATTATGTTTATAACTGAATGAAACTTAGCAATGGCTCAAAGGGTTTCCTCATCACCCTAGCTATGAGCTTAGAACATGGAAATTACACTTGAAACAACATTGCATTCAAACAAAACATGAACTGAAGATAACACAGTTGAGGAACTGGCTAGTCCAGTCCTCTTGAGTGAAGCTCTGGCTAGCCCAGGCATGGTTTCTACAGCACCCATAACATCAATTTATAGTTTTTACAAAACCCTAAATTTCTACAAACCCTAATTTGAAAATCCCTAAATTTTTGAATTGAAAATTACCCACTGATTTTGATCTG
Source organism: Papaver somniferum (assembly GCF_003573695.1). Classification (NCBI taxonomy): domain Eukaryota; kingdom Viridiplantae; phylum Streptophyta; class Magnoliopsida; order Ranunculales; family Papaveraceae; genus Papaver; species Papaver somniferum. The sequence continues at coordinate 157,024,269 of NC_039360.1, read as the reverse complement.
ATTTTGTCTCTGACCCAGGTTTTCTTCTTGTCTTCTGCTTCATCTCCTGCGCTTTTTGTCGTCTCTGAAATACTAGCTCGAGATGTTTTACAAATCCCACACCCTAGGGTTCAGAGAAAGAGGTGCGAGTTTTGTAAAATGTCTAGGCTAGTAGAGGGATGGGTTTTGGGGGAAGGACTGAGCTGATGGAGGTGGTGGCAGTGATAGAAATGGTTGCGGCAGAGGAGACAGTGGAGGAGGTGGTGTTGCAGACGAGAAGAGAGTTTTGCAGAGAATTTGGGAAGAAGAGAGGGGAAGAGATCGATGGAAATGGGATTAGGGTTCGTTTGGTTGAGGGTGTAGGTTTCTGATGCTAGGGTGTGAGTAGGGTGTATCAAAGGTTGATGCTCAGCGAAGCGAAAGCGTAGGATGAAAAGGTGATGGAATGATCCAACGGCGCGATAGGAGAGACCGTTGGATCATGAGATACAACAAAACTGACGGCTTCAGATGGAGTTAGGTACTATAGTGTTTGACAGGAGCTTCGGAGTTTGATGCACAATGATGAGGCGACCGTTGGATGATGAGATGGATCCAATCTGACGGCTCTCATGGAAATGGGTATGGATTTGGGTAAGGGTTTTGGGTCTTGGGTATGCCAAGCCCATATCTTCTTTAAGAACAATTCTTCCTCTTCAAGCCCACTTCTAGTTGATCCGGCTCTTGCAAACATCATTCTTCGCTTCCTCCTAGCGGTAGTCTTTGCCGTTCCTTTGCTCTTTTCGCTCCGTGAGATAACCAGGCTTTATTTAGTACCTAAAAATGAAAAATTAATTAAGAAAAGTATTTATTCTTGAAAACAACGAAAACACAGAATATGAGATAAAATGTAGAATTAATGCACAAAAGATGAGTTAAATGCCAAGAAAAATATATAGAAATATGCACTTTTTAGCACTCATCAACTAACACATTCCTAGGCTTATCTATGTAGCTTTTTTTCTTGCAGTTGTGTTTTTTTTTTTTTTGAATTTGGATTTTTTTCTATGCTGAAAAGTACAATTTATTCCTTGGGTTATTTATGTTGCTTTTTTTTCCTTGTATTTTTTTGTTTTTGTTTTGGTGTTTGGATTTTTTTCTATGTTGAAATGTTCAATTTTGTGCATCAACATGAAAGTGTTGCCACTAAATTTTGGGTCATTGTTTAACTAGCCAACATTTGGTTTTTTCCTTTTTTTGCGTTACACCTATAGTCCAGCCGGCCGGGCCACCCTAACCGACCTAGGTAATTAAATTAAAAAGGAAATTAAATAAATATGAAAATATTCATTCCATATATCTCATGAGATCATAATTTATTTTAGTTTTTTATGTTCGTTATGTATATTAGATTAAAAAGGAAATTAGATAAACATGAAAATATTCATTCCATATCTCCTTATATTGATAGAATATTCGATGTAAATACCAAAGAATAGGTGATTTTAAGATAATGATGGAAAACCTAAGAAATTAGGGTTTTCCTTAGAAATATATATAAATTACACCAAGCATAGAAAAAATTAACATAGAGTGTTAAGAGGAAAAAATGAGTTATGCTAAGAGGGACTGTAGAGATGAAACTGAAGAGAGGATCCAAAAATGTCCTCGATTGATGGCTGGTCCTCGTAAATTGAGGATTATCATTACTATGGACGGAATAACTACTGTTCCTGGTGTTCCTCTCGACGTTGTAATTAGTTCTGTTGTCAGTAGTGTTGACAATGATGATGTTCCTATTTATGTTGATGTTATTCCTGGTGTTCCTCTGGACGCTGTAATCAGTAGCGTTGAGGATTCTGATGTTCCTGCTTATGATGATGTTCCTACTGTAAATGATGATGCTCCTGCTTCTATTATTGAAATTATTGATGAAGATCGTCCCGATGTTCCGGATATGGAAGATAATCCAAAAGTTAACAAGCATGTGGAGCCTGATGAAGCAGAAAATGACAAATTTGAGGATGACAAGGCGCCCAAGCCTGCTGGTTGGAGTGATCAGGTTCACCTCAGCATTGCAAGAAGAATTTTTTGAAGATGGGGGATGGTTCATTTGATATGTTTTTTTTTTTGATGATATGGTTTGATTTATCGATTTCATTTTGTGGACGCTTTGAAAGTTGTTTTCGTTTCTTGTTTCGTTTGCTAATTTTGTCATTTAGAAGAAGGTGATGTTTATGAATTCTTTTATTATTTAGGTATTGGAATCATGAAATAAATCAGATGATTATTTACAAGTTCATAGAGTTTACAGAATGCAATATACTCTTGCAAATTTATTTATTTATGAGGTGTACATTCTTTTGGAAAAATAAATATAATTAGCTGAAAGAACGGAGAAAATGTAGAAAAATACAGTTCCCCCCCCCCCCTGTAAACAATAAGAATCAATTTATCACTTTAGGTCTGATCTTATTATCTCCTTGCCAATACTTTTAACAAAAATACGAGTTTGAACAAGTAAAGTGCTATTGAAAGTAAAGTACTGCTATACGACGATGTTAATGATAATGATCTTTGCGTGGAATTGGATGAGAATGAGGAACCATACTAATCTGACAAAGAACCAGACTCATCTAACAAGTTCTTTGCTTTTTAAACTGTGTTTTTGATGACCATTTTTTTTTCAGTGGTGGTTTTATTTATTTTTTAAGTACTGCACTAGATGGAGGCTTTTTACGCTGATAGATAGGTTGACATTTATGTGATGAATGATTCACGTTGAAATTTATGTTTTCTGGAAATGATGAACATGAAAATGGATGGGTTTAGTTTATTTATCTTTATTAGCTTACTGTATGATTAGAATAATACGTTTCCTACATAGGTGCCACTAATAATTCATATGTTTCCTCCCTAAACCAAGAATAATACAGGAGACAACCCAACTTAAAATTATTAAGGTAAATATTATTCGAAATAGGAAAATACTTTTTTTCTATAGCCTCTTCTCGAGTTGGTTAGAGATAGGAAACAAAATTTCGAAAATTTTGGGAAACAATTTTATCATAACTGTCTACGATATATTTTCTCATAAAATAAGGAAACTAACCATATTGGTTACACATCAAAAATTTGGAAATAAAAAAAAACACCAAATATCTTTTGTTTGGCGGGTGATGAAAATGGATTTTACTGGGCGGGATGATTTCAAAAGGAAAATCAATTCCCACCTGATGGTTTGGTTAAATTCCAAAAAGAAAAAGAAAGATGAGTTCGATTTACTTTTTCAGTTTTTATTACTCGATTCATTCTCTCTATGAAATCATAATTCTACTATTATCATCTCTAATCTTTACAAGGAACCTACCTCTTCAGACTCGATCTTTGTTGTTGGTATTATTTCTACAACCCATTATCGAATGAATATTAAATTGATGTTAGATTTTTTGTTCGATCTCATGGAATCAGATGTTAGATCTTATAGGTTTACTAGTTAAAGCATGATTAGGGTTTTTATTCTATCACTTCTTATAGTTTTACTAGTTAAAGCATGAGTAGGGTTTTTATTCTATTACTATCTCTAATCTTTACAAGGAATCTACCTATTTAAACTCGATCTTTGTTGCTGGTAATATTTCTACAACCCATTATCGAATGAATATTAAATTTATGTTAGATTTTTTGTTTGATCTTATGGAATCAGATGTTAGATCTTAAAGGTTTACTTGTTAAAGCATGATTAGGGTTTTTATTCGGCTATATCAAAGAACAAGTTAATGACAATCACGGGTTGTACGATGAGATGTGATTTCATTTTGTTACAACAATAATATTTTAAGCTTAAGTTACATGCATGAACTATTATAAGATTTAGGTAAGGATCTTTCTTTCATGTTACTTAGTTAGGATTTACTAGTTAGTTAGGTTTTAAAAAATAAAAATAAACTAAAAAACTTAACGATGCTAATTTTTTCTAGGGTTTTTGTTATTTTTATGTTGGATTTTGATTGAGAGTTAATAACTCTAATTTGATCGACGATGTTGTGTCAATCATATTTAAATACAAGGCTTCTCAAGATTTAATCATTTGAGTCTCTGTTACTTGGCGAGCCTGTAACGTCTGTATTTTAAGTTGCCACTTTTAATAATACCATGTTGCTGGTTGGACAATTTGACTATATCTTCAAGCTAAAAATGGATAATCATTATCTGGTGCTTTAGTGCTCTTGGATTTTGTAACAAAAAGTTATATAAGACCGTTTAACCGGTACCTTTCGCTTTGTGGATAACACAATAATCATGAGGAGATTTTGTGTGTTGCAGTGATGTTTTAGCCTCAAGTTACATGCATCACTGAGTTCATGTTTGTTTTCTTTTCATATAATAGAAAATAGGTGTAACACATGTTGCCTATCCTGTTAGGTTTAGCTAATATTTTCCAAAATAAGCTCAAATTCCTAACTGAGATGCACGTACCTACACAGCTTTTGTCATGGCAGAAGATGATGATTACGACCAATGGAGGGAATCAGATGTTGAGGGGGATTCTGATGAAGAAACGGTGGATTTAGATGAGAGTCATGATGACATTGTACAATCAGATGACGATGATGGTGGAGATATGCTCCACACTGCTAGATTTGAAGACTTAACAGGTAATGTGAGAAACCTTGTACTTACTTGTTTCTACTTAAGCATCACATGGTTTCATATGTTGCCTCGGTTATTTTCAGAGTCAGAAGATTTTAAAAATGATGATTTGGAGGTGTTAGAAGAAAAAGAATTGGAAAATGCTCCAGAAGCAGAAAAGAAGCCACAACAAGAAGACTCTACAAAAGTGATCATAAAAGAGAGGGGAATGACAAGAATGTTGAATCTGCATAGAGACTTCTCGATAAAAGATGCCAAAAGAAGGGATATTGAATTTGACAAAATGTTCCGGCCTATTGGTAACCATATAATTGAATTCAGTAGTTACCTAGGCTATTTGTTCCATGATATGGTTGGCATAAAACATTTATGTTGGAAGGAAGTCCCTTCAACAACAAAAGAAAATATGTGGGAGAAAATTCTGGTATGCATATGCGGTTACTAATTCGTCGTTTTTGTTGTCTAACTGTGAGTCTGTGATTAACATACATTAGATGTTATTGCAGCTTCATTATGAGGTGCCCCATGAGCTGAAGCGAGTGGTCATGAAGCGTCTACCTGTTCAGCTGCGGGACTTCAGAAGGAAATTGTACAACAATCATGTAAAACCCTTCCTGGAAATGTCGCAAAAACTAAGAACTTTCCCCAAAAAGTACGAAACGGTAATGGACCAAGAGAACTGGGACAATTACCTTAATCATGTACTAAAATCGGCTATATTTAAGGTATGGAATACACATTTCTTTTTCTGATTCTGTGTTTCGTTCTTATTGTCTATCCCATCATACTAATGAAATTATTTTTATTTCCTCTGCAAGAAAAATTCGGAGAGGGGAAAAAAGGCAATATCAAAATCCAAGTTCCCACATCGGACGAGACGAGGAGGATACTCGGGATTAAAACTAAAATTATTAAGTCTGTTGTCTTATTTATTATACACTGCACAGTAAAACCGGCCATATCAGATACTTTTGTTTTGTATGTCGTGTTGCGTGTCTCATATATGCAGAAACTTAAAACGGTATAGGGATGTGTCCTCTTACACCAATCTGTAATTTTGTCACATTAGATGCTTTGGAATAGGTTTTCTGTTTTACACAGTTAATGTCTGTGCGGATGTAAATCCTTACTTGTTTCTGGAAACTACTAGGTCCAAAGAGGAAATGTCGCCGAAGAAGATCTTGAAGACCGGTGCTTCATGTGGGAAAGAGCACGCGAAAACAAAGACGGAATTGTTCCAGACGAGTTTTTCAGGAAGAAGACATCTGAAGTTGTGAGAAAAAACAAACTTTACAGTCCTCATGTTTTTAACCAAAGTAAGTGCACAGTAATTGCGCAAGGTTTAAATCAGAATTTAACACATTATTTGAACAGGAAGAGAAGCGGAAGATGATTCGAGAGGGAACTCTAACGGCTGGTCATAACGAGGATGCCCTAACAGTTGCGATCGGCCCGGATAAGGGTGGACGTTTCAAGGGGGTTGGCTTTGGAGTGACGGCAACCCTTTACTTTCCAAACGAAAGAAAACCAAAACACTCGAAAGAGAACGATGAACTGCGTGAAAAGCTGAAAGCTAAGGAGAAAGAATTAGAGTCTACTAAAAATGCGTATCATAGATTGACAGATAACTTGTTATCTCGAAGAGTCGACATTGCGAAAATTGTGGGAAACAGTATCAGCAAGTCTGTAGGAGAGGTAAGTGAACCGAGTTTTGATTAGATTGTGCAATTTTTTGAAAAAATTGGCAGACAGTATCTGAGTTTTTCAAACAATGTGTTCAACTACAGTCACAGGATGCAGGACCTATCAACGCCTCCAATCGATCTAAGAACAACATAAGTCCAGAATCAGTTAAGCAACTTCAAAAAAAACATGGGAAATCCGGTCCGCAGAAGTCATCTGAAAGCACCAAAGGGTCCGCGAAGCGGGTCTCTCCTTGTAATAAAACGCCGACCGTTTCTACTGAATCCCAGCCGTATTTAGTATCAAAAAAGTCTTCGTCTCCTTCATCCACTGGGGAATCTCAGAATGTGCCATCTGAAAAAGTTACCATTGATGTATGGTTTTCCAACGCGTTTAAATTTTGAATCTTCCATTACTATCTCTCATGCGCCTTGTGTTTCTGCAGGGCACAGGATGTAAACTTTGGTTTGGAGAAAAGGACAACATTGTTGCCATTGGTAGAGCTTACTCTTCAAAGAAGGTATCTTATAAAATGAAGTCAGGAATGACGGGTGAGGTTACATGCTATAGCGTCATGGTTAGTGAAGTACTAAATGAAACCATCAAATTACCCTTTGGCACATCTTCTGGGATAAAAACTTTAAAAGATGTTGGTGATGCTGAAATTTGTTGGCCATCAAATCAAACCATCTTGGATCAAAAGGTTGGTTGCTATGCTTGTTTGCTTTATTAACTCATTGGATATGTTTTTACACAAACCAGTTTTATATATATCTTGTTTGATATAAGAGACGAATATGTTATCAGCTATATGAATCACGGACGTTAGTGTATATTTTAGAGAACCTTATAGAACGAGATATGTGGTTAGCTATTTGATTGTGAGTCAGTTGTGCATTTTGCTTAAATGGTTTCACTGCAAAAACAAGGTACAACTTTCATTTCAATTTTCTGATGCAGGTAAGTCAACCAAAACATTCTGAGGCTGTGAAATCACCGGATCTACTCAACGGAAGCCAATCTCGTATCGCAATATCTGAAAAAGTTCGAAGGTATGTGTTTTAAACCAGTTACATGATCTTAAGACCATATGAGTCTGAAATATGCTATCAACTACTATATGAATCACGGATGCTAGGGTGTATTTTGGAGAACCTTGTATATTTGTTACCTATTCATCCGTGTCTTCGCATTCACGGTGGAATTTGGCATATTTGTCACCCGAATATGGAATATTACTCTACTGCTGCAGGTAAGTCAACAAAATTCGGGGAAACATACTCTGGATGTGACATCAAAAGATCCACCTAGTCGGAGCCAATCTGAGATCACGACAACTAAAGCAGTTTCTCCGGTATCTGTTTTATTTTTACATGCATTTTAAATCTCAATTTGTTTTGAAGTTTTCGCTTGAAGATGTTCATATGCCATATATTTCCGCAGGGTAGAAGGTGCAACCTTTTTGACTGTCTAAGGCAAACGTCCTTGCTAGAGGTAGAGCTTTTCTGTTAACAGGAAAACAACAATTACATGGAAAGGATGGGTTGGAGGTTGATTGCCACAAAATCCTGATTGATGAAGTAATAAAACCGAATTTCTGTCTACCCGTACGATTTGCTGGTATGGAAACATTAGGGCAAACTTTTGGAAAAGCGATTCCTTGGCCAAAGTATGGTGTTCAGTTTACCGAGCCTGCTAAGAAGGTTAGTTGCTTGGCTTGTTTGATTTGTAAGTCGAATATACATAAACCAGTCTATCAATTATATGAATCACCGATCCAAGTGTAAATTAGAGAACCTAGAAAAATAGAAACATGTGTAACTTTCAAAAGTAACTAATAACTCTTTTAATCTTATGCAGAACCCTACCAGTAATTCACAACCAACTACTTCTCTGCGAAGTCTCCTTCACGTAGCAACCCTTCTGATGGATCTAAGAAGCAGTCTCCTAATCTTATGCAGAACTCTACCAGTAATTCCCAACCAAATCCTTCAATATCTCTAGAGAAGTCGTGCACATCTACGGCAGAACATCTGGATAAGACATCTAATGGAGTATGTTTTTTTTGATTTTTTTTCTTCGTAAATCTATATTGCTAATTCTAGCATCTTCTTTTTATATGATGTTCATATGCCGTATCTCCGCAAAAGCAAAATACGACTTTTGGAATGGATCTAGGGGAAACGTCGTTGCTAGAGGCAGTATTTTACCTATGGTGCCTAACCAGAAAATACATGGACAAGATCTTCCTAGTAACTGTTATGTTCAATATTCAGGAGGTTATAGTTCCATCGTTCGTGTTAACCGAACCAAGTGGTGAGTTTAAGTTATTAGGGGAAGCTAAAGATGGTTTTGTGGCATGGCCGAAAGATAATGTTCCATCTCTGATGACAAGGTTAGTTTCTTAGCTCTTTTGCTTTGTTAATCAAGTATATAAATAGTTTTACATAAATCGTGTATTCAGTTTGATTAAAGAATAAGTACGAGATAGAAATATATTAACACCTAAATGGAACATGAATGCCAGTGTAAATTTGAAAATTGATATTTGGTTACGGATTTTATTATGGGCGTCAGCTGTGAAAAATGCCGCGGCCTTCAGTGAAGTTGGCTTTATTACATTGTTGGAAAAATGACTTTTGTCTGTCTCTTGTTGAGAATTCACATGACAGACGAATTCGCCTTGGATTTAGAATATATATATATATATATACATTTAATCTCTTGCTGCAGGAAACTCCACAGCATGGAAAACCTCATGAGCAACCAGAACCAGTTTTAGATTCTGAGAAGAAATTGGACAGTGAAAAACTGAATGAGGAGCACCTAGCAGTCAATCCACATTCGGGGAGTCATGCAGCCTCTGAAAAGATTTCTCAGAAGACTAAAAAGGCGCAGAGAAGGTTATATGTACCAACTGTGCAGAAGGCATTGCAACTTTCAGCTGCGCACCAGAGGAAGACAAGGTTTGGCACGTCGAGAATGTCACAACCTGATCCATTGCATGCAGAGACACCACCATCAAAAAAGTTGAAGAAAAACTGATGATTTTTGGATAAATGCTCATCTAACAAGTTCTTTGCTTTTTTAAACAGGGTTTTTGATGTGTGAACTTTTAGTTTACGTATTTTTTAAGTACTGCACTAGATGCATGCTTTTTACGCTGATAGATAGGTTGACATTTATGTGATGAATGATTCACGCTGAATTTTTATGTTTTCTGGAAATGATGAACATGAAAATGGATGGGTTTAGTTTATTTATCTTTAGTAGCTTACTGTATGATTGATTACCAATCCAGATGAACCATGGGTGTTATTATGAAGGAAAAATATTTTCATGTTGTTAATCCTTTAACTGATATTGTGAACAAACAGGGTCTTGGATTTGGCAAGGCATATGCACAGGTTTGAATATAATTAAAAGACACTACATATGGGAGATAGGTGATGGTACTTCTGTGCAAATTTGGAAAGATACTTGGATTCCAAATATGCACAGACCTCCAGATAGTCATTTTAGCTCTTTTAATATGAAAACTGTGAATCAGCTCATTGACCAAGACTCTAAGTCTTGGAATTCTGATATTTTGAATGCTTTGTTTGATGAAGATACTGTTAAAAGGATTACTGACATAAGAATTCCTATTGCAGGTAAAGATAAGCTGAGATGGGAGCCTTCCAGCAATGGAATGTTTACTATAAAATCTGCTTACAATGCCATCTTGAATGAAAACTTAGCTACTAAGCCAACTAAGAACAACTTAGACATCTGCTGGAAATCCTTTTGGAGATATAAGCTACCTCCCAGAATTCAGTATTTTATATGGAAATTCCTACATGGTTGCATTACTACTAAACATAGACTTGCTAGGTTCACTAAACATAAAGATAGTAGATGTGCTATTTGTAGTGGTAACCCTGAAACTATTCAACATCTGTTCTTTGATTGTCATCATGTCAGACATATATGGGATTCAGTAGACTCTATATTATCTACTATCCTCCAGGGTCTAGACTTACAAAATTGGATAAGTGGTTTCTTTCTAAAGGCAAACAATGGTATGCCCAAGGATTTTAGTCTGTATGAGAGTGCCAGTTTCATTTTGTGGCTAACCTGGAAGGCTAGATGTGATACAGTTTTTGAAAACAAGCCATTTAACAGTAACATTGTTATAAACAATATTGTCAGGCAGATTGAGGACTGGAAAAGGGCTAAAAGTATGCAAACTAGTAGCAACAGTGCTTTGAGAATAATTGATAAGAACTGGAAGGCTCCTATAGATATATACAAATTGAATTTTGATGCTTCCTATATTGATAAAACTGTATTATCAGGATGGGGACTGATTTGTAGAGATTCTGCAGGAAACACCATGGACTGCGAGGAGGTGCATCTCTAGCCATTGATCCAGAGCAAGCTGAAGCGCATTCTCTCCTAGAAGCAGTACAATGGGCTCACAGTAAGGGATGGCGAAAAATTCACTTGGAAGGAGATTGTCAGAATGTTATAGCAGCTGTGAATGGGAAGGCTACAACAGTTAAATGGACAACATATAATTTAATCCATGATGCATTAGTTATATTAAGTTATTTTGATTCTTGGGTTTGCACTTATGCCCATAGGGATGCAAATCATATTGCAGACTCTATAGCAAAGTATGCAAGAACTCAAACAATTTGCTTTTGTTGGTTTAATAATCTGTCTGTATGGATCAATCTTCTGATTCAACAGGATAAAAACAATATGTAAGCTTGCTTAATATATTTATTCTTTATTAAAAAAAATACTGTATGATTAGAAGAATACGTTTCCTACATAGGTGCCACTAATAATTCATACGTTTCCTCCCTAAACCAAGAATAATACAGGATACAACCCAGGTTAAAATTTTAAGGAAAATATTATTCGAAATAGGAAAGTAATTTTTTTCTATGGCCTTTTCTCGAGTTGGTTAGAGATAGGAAACTAAATTTCGAAAATTTTGGGAAACAATTTTATCATAACTGTCTACGATATATTCTCTCATAAAATAAAGGAAACTAACCATATTGGTCACACATCAAAAATTTGGAAATAAAAAAAGAAAAACACCAAAAATCTTTTGTTTGGCGTGCGATGAAAATGAATTTTACTGGGCGGGATGATTTCAAAAGGAAAATCAATTCCCGCCTGATGGTTTGGTTAAACTCCAAAAAGAAAAAGAAAGATGAGTTCGATCTACTTTTTCAGTTTTTATTACTCGATTCATTCTCTCTTTGAAATCATAATTCTGCTACTATCTCTAATCTTTACAAGGAACCTACCTCTTCAGACTCGATCTTTGTTGTTGGTATTATTTCTACAACCGAATATTAAATTGATGTTAGATTTTTTATTCGATCTCATGGAATCAGATGTTAGATCTTATAGGTTTACTAGTTAAAGCATGATTAGGGTTTTTATTCTATTACTTCTTATATGTTTACTAGTTAAAGCATGATTAGGGTTTTTATTCTATTTTTACTATCTCTAATCTTTACAAGGAACCTACCTTTTCAGACTCGATCTTTGTTGTTGGTATTATTTATACAACCCATTATCGAATGAATATTAAACTGATGTTAGATTTTTTGTTCGATCTCATGGAATCAGATGTTAGATCTTATAGGTTTACTAGTTAAAGCATGACTAGGGTTTTTATTCGGCTGTATCAAAGAACAAGTTAATGACGATGAGAGGTGATTTTATTTTGTTACAACAATACTGTTTTAGGCTTAAGTTACATGCATGAACTATTATAAGATTTAGGTAAGGATCTTTCTTTCATGTTACTTAGTTAGGCTTTACTAGTTAGTTAGGTTTTACAAAACTTAACGATGCTAATTGTTTTCTCGGGTTTTTGTTATTGTTTGGGTTTGATTTAGATATAACTCTACTTTGATGGACGATGTTGTGTCAATCATATATATATATATAAGGCTTCTCAAGATTTAATCATTTGAGTCTCTGTTACTTGGCGAGCCTGTAACGTCTGCATTTTAAGTTGCCACTTTTAATGATACCATGTTGCTAGTTGGCCAATTTGACTATCATCTTCAAGCTAAAAATGGATAATCATTATGTGGTGCTTTAGTACTCTTGGCTTTTGTAACAAAAAGTTATATAAGACCGTTTAACCGGTACCTTTCGCTTTGTGGATAACACAATATTCATGAGGATATTTTGTGTGTTGCAGTGATGTTTTAGCCTCAAGTTACATGCATCAATGAGTTCATGTTTGTTTTCTTTTCATATAATAGAAAAGAGGTGTAACACATGTAGCATATCCTGTTAGGTTTAGCTAATATTTTCCAAAATAAGCTCAAATTCCTAACTGAGATGCACGTACCTACACAGCTTTTGTCATGGCAGAAGATGATTACAACGTGCCCCCAGAGGAGGACCAATGGAATGATGAGGTGGATTCTGATGGTGGCCATATAATTGAATTCAATAGTTACCTAGGCTATTTGGCCCGTGATATGGTTGGCATAAAACATTTATGTTGGAAGGAAGTCCTTGCAACAACAAAACAAAATATGTGGGAGGAAATTCTGGTATGCGTATGCGGTTATCAACTCGTCGTTTTTGTTGTCGAACTATGAGTATGTGATGAACATAAATTAGTTGTTATTGCAGTTTCATTATGAGGTGCCCCATGAATATAAGCAAGCGGTCATGAAGCGTCTAGCTGTTCATCTGCGGGACTTCAGAAGGAAATTATACAATAATCATGTAAAATCCTTCCTGGAAAGACCGGACAAACTAAAAACTTTCCCCAGAAAGTAAGAAACGGTAATGGACCAAGAAGACTGGGACGAATACCTTAAGTATGTACTAGAATCGCCTATATTTAAGGTATGGAATACACATTGATTTTTCTAATTTGTGTTTCGTTCTTATTGTCTATCCCAGCATACTAATGAAATTATTTTTTTTCCTATGCAAGAAAAATTCGGAGAAGGGAACAAAGGCAATATCACAATCCAAGTTCCCACATCGGACAGGACGAGGAGGATACTCGGGATTAAAACTAAAATTAGTAAGTCTGTTGTCTTAAACCAGTTACATGATCTTAAACCATATGTCTGAAATATGATATCAACTATATGAATCACGGATGCTGGGGTATATTTTGGAGAACCTTGTATATGTGTTACCTATTCAATTAATCAGTGTCTTCGCATTCATGATCTTAGAAGCAGTCTCCTAATCTTATGCAGAACTCTACCAGTAATTCCCAACCAAATCCTTCAATATCTCTAGAAAAGTCGTGCACATCTATGGAAGAACCTATGGTTAAGACATCTAATGGAGTTTTTTTTTTTATTATTTTTTTCTTCGTAAATCTATATTGCTAATCCTAGCATCTTGTTTTTATATGATGTTCATATATCGTATCTCCGCAGAAAGCAAAATACGACTTTTGGAATGGATCTTGGGGAAACGTCGTTGCTAGAGGCAGTATTTTTCCTAAGGTCCCTAACCAGAAAATACATCGACAAGAGCTTCCTGAACATTGTTGTGCTGCCAATATTCTGGAGGTCATAGATCCATCATTCGTGTTAACGGAACCAAGTGGTGAGTTTAAGTTATTAGGGGAAGCTAAAGATGGTTTTGTGGCATGGCCGAAAGATAATTGTTCCATCTCTGATGACAAGGTTAGTTTCTTAGCTATTTTGCTTTGTTAATCAAGTATATAAATTGTTTTACCTAAATCAATCGTGTATTCAGTTTGATTAAAGAATAAATACGAGATAGAAATATATTAACACCTAATGGAACATGAATGCCAGTGTAAATTAGAAAATTGATATTTGGTTACGGATTTTATTATGGGCGTCAGCTGTGAAAAATGGCGCGGCCTTCCGTGAAGTTGGCTTTATCACATTGTTTGAAAAATGACTTTTGTCTGTCTCTTGTTGAGAACTCATATGACAGACGAATAATTCATATGACAGACGAATTCGCCTTGGATTTAGAATATATATATAATACATTTAATCTCTTGCTGCAGGAAACTCCACAACATGGAAAACCTCATAAGCAACCAGAACCAGTTTTAGATTTTGAGAAGAAATTGGACAGTGATAAACTGAATGAGGAGCACCTAGCAGTCAATCCACATTCGGGGAATCATGCATGCAGCCTCTGAAAAGCTTCCTCCGAATACTAAAAAGGCGCAAGGAAGGTTATATGCACCAACTGTGCAGAAGGCATACCAACTTTCAGATGGGCAACAGAGGAAGACAAGGTTTGGCGCGTCGAGAATGTCACAACCTGATCCATTGCATGCAGAGACACCACCATCAAAAAAGTTGAAGAAAAACTGATGATTTTTGGATAAATGCTCTTTAATATATTTTATTTTGCAAACTGTTAGACCAAAGCTCAACATTTTTTACTGTGTTATTAATAATAATATGAATTTTTGGCATATATGAATTTCAGATATAACCACAATTTATAAAGTATATAAGAGAATTTGGATAGTGCCAGGTGGATGGTTTATATGCTCCATATCTGAACGGCTTAGAGGCGTCACACGCGTAATATACACGCTTCAAGATTAATTGGCGTGGCTAAACATAACATAAAGATACATTAAGCAGATATAAATTGGCGTGGCTAAATATCATATAAAGCCACGCTATATGGCGTGTCTATAGGTTCTCCGATGAACGGCTCCCAACGTTACATGTGGACGGTCAACATTACATCTGAACGGTCAATATTGCATCATCTTAAACGAGATCCAATGGTACCTAATACAACCACGTGGATGAAGGTAATTGTAAATTGGCGTGGAAAAATATCACATATAGCCACGCTATATGGCGTGTCTATAGGTTCTTCAATGAACGGCTCACAACGTTACATGTGTACGGCGTAGGATGCATATAATTTAACGGTCAATATTGCATCATCTAAAATGAGATCCAACGATTCATAATACGGCCACGTGGATCAAGGTAATTGTAAATTGGCGTGGATAAATATCACATATAGCCACGCTCTTTGGGGCGTGTCTATAGGAAATCATTGAACGGCTCACAACGTTACATGTGGACGGTGAAGGATGCATATAATTGAACGGTCAATATTGCATCATTTTAAATGAGATCCAACGATTCCTAATACGGCCACGTGGATCAAGGTAATTTTAAATTGGCGTGTCTAAATAGCACATATAGCCACGCTATATGGGGCGTGTCTATAGGATATCCAATCAACGGCTCACAACATTACATGTGGACGGTGAAGGATGCATATAATTTAACGGTCAATATTGCATCATCTTAAATGAGATCCAACGATTCGTAATACGGCTACGTGGACCAAGGTAATTGGAAATTGGCGTGGCTAAATATCACATATAGCCACGCTCTATGGGGCGTGTTTATAGGATATCCAATGAACGGTTCACAACGTTACATGTGGATGGTATTCAACGATTCCTAATGCAGCCACGTGGATGAAAGTAAGTGAAATTGGCATGGCTAAAACATAACATATAACCACGTTAAACCTATATGGCGTGTCTATCAAATAACTAATGGCTACGCCAAAAAGCAATTTGCGTGTTGATGAGTGCCAAATAATGTATATATTTATCCCTTTTTGTTGGCATTTAACTCATCTTTTATGCATTAATTCTACATTTTATCCCATATTCTGTATTTTCATTGTTTTCAAGAATAAATATTTTTCTTACTTAATTTTGCATTTTTTAGGTAATAAATAAAGATTGGATGAGTTGCGGAGCAAAAAGAGCAGAAAAGTGGTGAAAAGCCGGGAGAAATTACGCAAGGAAGCCGCAAAGAATGGAGCGCACGTCCAAAAAGCTGGAAATGGGCTCAAGAAGAAGAAAGTTGTTCTTAAAGAAGAAGTGGGCTCAAGGTTTTCCAAGCCCAAACTCATTTCCCAAACCCATATTCTATACCCAAAAGCCTAAAACCCAAATCCATACCCGCTTGCGTCTTCAGCCGTCAGATCAGTTCTCAGAAGCATCCGACGGTCGCTCCCTTGCTGTGCATCGAAGTTTGATATCTCCGCCCTACACTACAGTACCTAACTCCATCAAGTACCATTCGTTTCGTTGTATCTATTCATCCGACGGTCGCTCATCGACTGCCTCCGCATCCCGTCAGATCCACCTACCATCTTCCCATCCATCGGTCCAGCTGCGCGAAACATCAAAATCCTCTACACCTGCTCAACACCCTAGTACCCGAACCCTACACCCATTAGCCAAACACCCCCCTTCTTCCCAAAACAGTCGAGCCCCTCTCCACCATCTTCCCCCCCCCCCTCGCAACAGTACCACCATGTCCCGTCTCCTCACCCTACCTTCCCCAAATCACTCCACTATCCTCTCCCAAACTACTTACCTAAGCCCATCACACCATCACTAATATCTCTTTAACATCACTAATTCTCCAATTTCTCATCTCTCTGCTCACTGAAACCCTAGGTGAGAAATTGGGGATATAAGTGATGATTAAAGCATCAATTGGAACATGGGAGGAACGAGAAGAAGCAGGAGAAGAGTGGGTCGACGAGATGGAGCGAGTATCTCATCAACAGTAGGTAAATCAATTTCACCAAACCCTAGTTCTACTGATTTTGGGGGAAAATTGGGGGAAAACCCAATGATGTGTAATGGGTATAAATTGATGTTATGTGAAGTGTGTAGGGGACACTGTGTATCTCTCTGGACTAGCCAGTAGAGAATTTGCCACAAAATTTTAATGAATTTCAATTTCAGTTGCTTATCAGTTAACAGTTGAAAATTGCATATGTTTTTAGTTATCTCAAATGTTGCTAGTTGTGTTTGAATTATCACATATGATGAATGTTATTGCTTTATCCATGTTTAGCATGAGCTAAATAGCACTAAGCTAAGGCTCAGTTGAAGCCTTGTGTACTGTCAATTGACAGGTTGCTAGGATAGTTCTCCTGTTGCCCTGTTTTGCTTGAGCAAATGGGAGATACCAATGCACATAGTGCCTGTGATTGGCTGTGCTGTCAAAAGACAGCTAATGCTAGGGGCAGACTATTGAGCAATTTAGTATTCTTCTATTTCTAGATGTATGCATAGGATCAAACACAACCTAGAAACATGTCATTTGATTAGGACACAAGGTGGATCCTAAGCCTTGGCTTACCCACCAATTCCTTCTCAGTCACTTACATTTTCAGTTCTGTGTGCTTTCAATTCAGTTATTTTCCTTGCCTGTTTTTCTTGTTTAAATTCCTGAAATTTGTAGCTGTTGTGCACTGAAATCATTGCACAATCCTCACCTTGCCCTTGGCTTCCAAGCCTTGGTTCTTGTCTGTTTTCCTTGCTGCTGTGGTTCTTTACTAGGTTCTTTCCTTGCTGTTGTGGTTCTTGTCTGTTTGCCATATTGCTTTGCCTTGTTTTACATCATTTGCTAGCTTAGGTTTCTCTTGTATGCTCCCACTCCCTGTGGACTGACCCCCTGCTTACCTTCTATATCATAACTTGGCCTTGTATACTTGCAAGCTTTTGTGTGTCTTTGCTTGTCACACCAAGTTTTTGGCGCCGCTGCCGGGGAGTGGTGTTGCCACTGCTGAGTTCCATTAGCATCTCTGCCTTGCAATCATTGCAGGCCTGCTTCACTATCATTGCAACCCTCTGCTTGCAATCATTGCAGCAGATCATTGCACACTTGCCTGACTATCTTTGCACTCTGTGATCATTGCAGGTACCACCTTGCCTGCTGCTGCTGCTGTGTTGCTGCTGCCAAGCCAAAGCCAAAGCCTGCTGTTGCTGTTGCTGGTGCTTTCTCTGTTGCTGCTGCTGTTGGTGCTTTCTCTGCCAAGCTGCTGCTGTTGTTGCTGCTGCTGTTGTTTGCTGCCAAGCCTGCTGCCAAGCCAACTGGGCTGCCAACTGAAGCTGTCAACTGGGCTTGTGCACCCTCTGCTGCTGGGCTCTGATCCAACCTTTGTTGCTGGGCTTCAACCAACTGAGCTGGGCTTAGTAACCTCATTCTCTGCTGGGCTTCGCTGCAGATTCTGCTGGGCTTGTGTTGCTGAGTCACTTCAATTGCTGCTGGGCTTGAGCGAGAGCTGTGTAGGACGATCCTAAAGCCCAACTGGGCTGTGCAACTAAAAGGGAACAAAAGCCTAACTGGGCTTCCCTCCTTAACCAAGTAAGCCTAAAAAACCATGAGTAACCCACTTGGGCTCATAAAATTCAATTTGGGTAGTAATAATTAATTTTTAATTTGGGATTGTAATAATTATTTTCATTTTTATTTTTTTGTATTTTCTTTTTCTTTTATTTTCTTTTATTTTTCTTTTATGGGCTTGTAATTATCATTATTGTTTTTATTTTCTTTTATGGGTTGTGCTAATTTATGCTAGGTTTAGTTCAAAAACTCTTCCAAAGCCCAATTTTAGACCAAAAACAAAATCCCTTATTAAAACCAAAATTCCACTCCTTAAAACCAAATTCCACTTAACCCTTTCAAAACCAAATCCTTATGGGCCCTGTTTTCTTCCTTATCTGTGGGCTTGTTATTTCATGAGTGGGATATGATTGTAACCTTTAGAGACCAATCAAATAGACTAGTTAGAGTAAATCAATAGACCCAATTGACATACCCACAACTTCTGAGGAAAACACACCGGACCAATCTGAAACAATGGGAGAACCCCGTACCCTCAAGGATTATATGTACCCAACTAGAGCCAGTCAACCTTCTTGTATTGTGCTACCCGAGGCTAATGGCCATTATGAGCTGAAATCAAGCACAATACAGATGCTTCCTATTTTTAGAGGTGTTGAGAATGAAAACCCGTACCACCACGTGAGAGAATTCGAGGAAATTTGTGGAACTCTGCGTTTCACTCAAATGTCCGACGAAACCCTGAAGTTAAGGCTTTTTCCTTTCTCCCTGAAAGATAAGGCAAAGGCCTGGCTCTATGCTTTACAGCCTCAATCCATCATGACATGGGATGACCTCATAAAGGAGTTTTTCAAAAAGTTTTTCCCGAACCACAAGACTGCGACAATTCGTCAAAGTCTGAATAGCTTTGTGCAATTAGAAGGTGAGACCTTAGCTAGATACCTGGAGAGATTCAATGAATTATTGCTCCAATGTCCCCATCATGGTTTTGAAAAATGGAGACTTGTGCAAATTTTGTATGAAGGTCTAGATGTGTCCACCCGAACAACGGTTGAGTCGATGTGTAATGGTCTATTCGTAGATAAAACTGCTGACGCGTCTTGGGACTTCTTGATTGAAGTAGCTGAAAAGACGCAACAGTGGGAATCCATCCGTGAAACCAGAAAGACTACATCCGAAGCAAAGGCTTTTAGGATTGAAGCGGATTTTGAGGGAAGAGCAAACATGGCATCAATAGTTAGGAGATTAGAAGAGTTAGAACTACATAAAAATTCAAAACCTTCCACCACTACTCTCCGAGAACATGTCGCTTCGTCTGTTTGTGCTGCTTGTAACGACCCCAACCATCAATTCCAAAATTGTCCAGATTTGCTTGCAGTCCAGGAGTCTAGGCTTGAACAGGCACATGCCATGTTTCAAAAACCAGAGCATAACCCTTATTCACAGACCTACAATCCAGGATGGAGAAACCACCCTAACTTTTCATGGTCAAAAGGACCCACTCAAGGAGGACCATCTCAACCCAATCAGAGCTATCAAAACAATCAGGGATATCAGAACAATCAAGGTTATCAACACCCGAGAAACCCTCAACAACAATCAAACTCTCAACAACAATCATATCCTCAACACAATACCGACAAGAGATTATCCACCCTAGAGGAAATGTTCCAGAGTTTGATGCAAAGTCAGAAAAATCTAGATCAAAAGATGGATCAAATGTGAGAGAGAAAAGGGTAAACTTCCGAGCCAACCCCAACAAAATCCAAAGAGGATATTTCAAACAGGCACAACATCCTGCACTGAAACCTCACCTGATCAAATCCATGCCATTACCACCCTCCGAAGTGGTAAAGTCATCGAGAACAACGTGGGCGAACCTAATGAATCTGATACAAATTCCACGCTGTCTCCACAACCCCAGAAAACCAAAGAATCTGAGCAAGTTGGAAAATCTGACAATTCTACTGCTGTGAATGTCCCTTTGCCAACTCATTCTCCTGTTGCCCCATTTCCTCAAAGATTGATCTATCAACAGAAAAGTACCCATTACAATGAGATGTTAGATCTGTTCAAGAGAGTCAACATCAACATTCCTTTTCTTGAAGCAATCAAGCAAATCCCTGCTTATGCCAAATTCCTCAAAGACTTGTGTACTCAAAAGCGCAAGCTCAATGTGCAAAAACGTGCTTTCTTAGCTGAGCAGGTGAGTTCCATCATTCTGAACAAAACTCCACCCAAGTTTAGGGATCCAGGATGTCCAACAATTTCTTGCACTATAGGAGAACACACGGTCAATAAAGCGTTATTAGACCTAGGTGCAAGTGTTAACCTACTGCCATATTCTGTTTATGAGCAGTTAGGTCTTGGGGAGTTGAAACCAACATCTATCACTCTACAACTGGCAGACCGATCTGTCAAGATTCCTCGTGGAGTGGTCGAAGATGTTTTGATCAAGGTTGACAAATTCTATTTTCCCGTAGACTTCATTGTCTTAGACACTCAACCTGTACAAAACCCAGACTGTCACATTCCTGTCATCTTAGGACGTCCTTTCTTGGCTACGTCCAACGCGATCATTAATTGTCGGAATGGAGTGTTAAAACTGTCTTTTGGTAACATGACGGTAGAATTGAATGTGTTCGATATTAGTCAACAACCTGTGAATCTTGATGATGATGATGTGCATGAAGTTAATATGATTGAAGGATTAATGCAAGATTCGTTGACTAACATTCTATCCGTCGACCCCTTTCAAGCATGTATGGAGAACTTTAACCCTGATTCCTATGATGATGCATACTGTAGTGACGTCCTATCTCTGCTCGAATCTGTACCTCAAATGGACGTCACTGAAAGGAAATATGAAGTGGAACCACCCCTACTCTCTGATTCCAAGCTTATTCCATCCATTGTTGAGCCACCCAAGCTTGAATTGAAAACATTGCCTAGTACGTTGAAGTACGCATTCCTAGGTTCTTCTGATACTTTACCTGTCATTATTTCATCATGTTTAGACACGGAACAGGAAAGTAAGCTTTTAGAAGTACTTAAGGAACACAAAGAGGCCTTAGGATGGACCATCTCAGATCTCAAAGGAATTAGTCCCACCATTTGCATGCACCACATTAACCTTGAAGAGAATGCCAAACCATCGAGGGAAATGCAAAGGAGACTTAATCCTAACATGAGAGATGTAGTCAAAGGAGAGATCCTGAAACTACTTGATGCGGGTATCATATACCCAATTCCCGATAGCAAATGGGTTAGTCCCATTCAAGTTGTGCCTAAGAAGTCAGGCATTACTGTAGTTCAGAACGACAAGAATGAATTAGTCCCTACTCGTACAACCACAGGATGGCGAGTATGCATCGACTACAGGAAGTTGAACACAGTAACAAGGAAGGATCACTTCCCGCTCCCTTTCATTGACCAAATGCTAGAACGTGTGTCTGGACACAGTCACTACTGTTTTCTAGATGGCTTTTCCGGTTATAACCAAATTCACATTGCTCCGAAGATCAGGAAAAAACTACATTCACGTGTCCATTTGGGACGTTTGCTTATAGACGTATGCCCTTCGGGTTGTGTAATGCACCTGCTACTTTTCAGCGTTGCATGATGAGCATTTTTTCTGACATGATAGATAGTTTTCTCGAGATCTTTATGGATGATTTCTCTTTTTTGGTTCCTCGTTTGACGAATGTTTGAAGCATCTTGCCCTCGTGATATCCAGATGTAAAGAAAAGAACCTTGTTCTAAATTGGGAAAAATGCCATTTTATGGTGAATTCAGGAATAGTTCTAGGACACATCATCTCAGAAAAGGAATTGAAGTGGATAAAGCTAAAGTTGACCTCATTCAACATCTACCACAACCTTGCTCTGTGAAGGAGATCAGATCATTTCTAGGTCATGCTGGTTTTTACCGGCGATTCATCAAAGATTTCAGCAAAATCTCCAGACCTCTGTGCAGTCTTCTCTCCAAAGATGTTGCCTTCAATTTCGATGATGCTTGTGTGAAGGCATGGGAGGAATTAAAAACCCTTCTCACCACCGCTCCTATAGTCCGACCACCCGATTGGAAGCTTCCGTTCGAACTTATGTGTGATGCCTCTGATTATGCTGTTGGTGCTGTTTTAGGACAGCGAGTTGATAGACTACCATATGTGATATACTATGCTAGCAAAACCCTTAATGATGCCCAACTCAATTATTCAACTACCGAGAAGGAATTGCTTGCCGTCGTTTTCGCATTAGACAAGTTTAGATCTTATCTGATAGGGTCTAAGATCATCATATACACAGACCATGCGGCTTTGAAGTATCTTCTTTCCAAGAAGGATGCTAAAGCTCGCCTTATTCGATGGATACTCTTATTACAGGAATTCGATCTCGAAATCCGTGATAAGAAAGGTTGTGAGAATGTGGTTGCTGATCATTTGTCTAGATTAACTTTAGAGTCTATTGATGAATTGAGCTGATTAGAGAATCATTCCCAGATGAACAGCTGATGTCTATCTCAGACCTTCCTTGGTTTGCTGATATTGTTAACTACCTCGCTACAGGTAGGATGCCCTCACGTTGGTCGAGACAAGACCGCTCTAAATTCCTGGCTGAAGTCAAACATTTCCTTTGGGATGACCCATATTTGTTTAAGTACTGCCAGACCAAATCATTAGGAGATGTGTCCCCAACACTGAACAGAAAGATGTGATATCTTTCTGTCATGACCAAGCATGTGGAGGCCATTTCAGTGCCAAGAAAACCGCTGCAAAGATCTTGCAGTGTGGATTCTATTGGCCATCATTGTTCAAGGATTGCCATGATTATTGTGTTGCTTGTGAACGCTGTCAAAAGCTAGGAAGCATTTCGAGGAGAAACATGATGCCATTGAACCCCATTTTGATTGTGGAGATTTTTGATGTTTGGGGGATAGACTTCATGGGTCCATTTCCCATGTCTGACAGCAAGTTGTACATCCTAGTCGCAGTTGATTACGTTTCTAAGTGGGTAGAAGCCATAGCAACCAGAACAAATGACCACAAGGTGGTACTTTCATTTCTAAAGGAGAACATATTTGCACGTTTTGGTACCCCTAGAGCTATCATCAGTGACGGCGGTTCACATTTTCGTAACAAGTACTTTGAGTCTTTAGTACGCAAGTATGGCATAACTCACAAGGTTGCTACTACTGTACTCTCACTACCCGACCCTCAGACTAGTGGACAAGTGGAAGTGTCTAATAGGGAAATTAAGCACATTCTGGAGAAGACGGTCAACCCGTCCAGGAAAGATTGGTCATTGAGATTGAATGATGCTTTGTGGGCCTATAGAACAGCTTATAAGACACCAATTGGCATGTCCCCCTATCGTCTAGTGTATGGAAAGCCGTGCCATCTACCTGTGGAATTAGAACATCGTGCCTACTGGGCAATCAAAGAGCTGAACTTTCTCTGGACGAAGCTGGAATTCAAAGGAAACTTCAACTCAACGAGTTGGAAGAATTGAGAAATGAGGCTTATGACAGTGCCAAGCTGTACAAGCAAAGATGAAGATGTTTCATGACAAGCGTATTCTGCAAATCCTTCACTCCTGGTCAGAAAGTCTTGCTGTATGACTCCCGATTACATCTTTTTCCAGGAAAACTGCGTTCCAGATGGAAGGGTCCGTACCTAGTACGCACAGTTTTTCCTCATGGAGCTGTAGAGCTGGAGGATGTCTCCAACAAGAACGTTTTCAAAGTCAACGGGCAGAGATTAAAGCCATTCCTTGAGCCATTTCCACCCGACATTGAAACAACCAACCTGGAGGACCCAGTCTATGTGGACTAAACTGGTCCACTCTTTCCCTAAATAACCAAAAAGTTTTCCAAATCTTTCCCTAAAAACCAAAATTTTTCGTTTTCCCATCAAAACCAAATGTTTCCCAACAAAACCAAATTTTTTCCAAAAAGTCCAATCCCATTAAAAACCAAATTTTCTTGTAGATAATGTGTTAGTTAAATTTCCTTTTGTATATTTTGTGCTCATCCATTGTGACTCCTAATATGATGGATTTTTGCCTTGAATAACGGAGTTTTAATCGAGCTGCCGCCGTACAATCGGGTATTCTCTCTCCTTTTACTCTACTCAGCATGTTCCTCTTCATATATTGTTTTATAATTCTTTCCATATTTTGAAACATTGAGGACAATGTTTAGTTTAGGTTTGGGGGTATAGAGTAGATACCATGATAATTGCCATAATTGAAAACGAACTCCTTCTTTTTTAAAAAATTGAAAAATTCCAAAAAAAATTGAAAAATCAAAATTAAAAAAAATTAAAAAATGAAAAAATCATAAAAATGGAGCTCATTTACCTTGAAATGTTGACTCTTGTGCAAATATGTATTTTTATTAGGAGTCTTAGTCTAGATATTTAGGCACCCTGATTCTAGCACAATTCACATAGTGATAAGAAATTTGCACGCGCACGATCTACCAATACATGTATGGCCTCGATCTTCAAGGTGTTTGATAGGAAGTTACGATTGCCAATCACTTTAGAATACTGAACGAAACTTGACTAGCTTGTTCTTTGGTTGGTTGGGATAGAAGGTGGAGGTTACATTAAGAAAGACAACCATCGAATTTAACTGGGTGCATCAAAAAGGGCTACCTCTTGCAAAGTGTCATGTAATTTTTGTTTCCTTTTGTATATGTATCAAAAGTGTTTCCTTCAAAAAAAAAAAAAAAAAAAAAAAAAAAAAAAAAAAAAAAAAAAAAAGAAAAAATATCAGAAAAATACAAAAAAATCAAGTATTTATCAATTCCATCATCTCTTGTTCCAAAAATAAAAAGAGAATAGTCAATGTAAATAAGTCATGTAAATAGTCATTTTGTTGTTTTTGTAATAAGCAAGGAGGGTGTATGCCATTGATGTACAACGCGAGTAATTGTGAAATACCTCCAACTCATTCACAATTCTCGTAAAGTCCGGACAGCTAGCTAGATTTCGACCTCAGTTCTTAGCCTGAGAAACTATCTCTTGGTGATTAGTAGTCATAACTTCAGATCTTTCTTTACACATGTGTAGATACACTTTACACTCTTATCACATGTCTTTTTTGTTATCAGTGCTAGGATTGTGCCTTCGATAGCTAGATTGACATCTCCATTTTGCTGTGAGCTTAAACTGTTTTGCACATGTCACATTTGATGGAATCTGAGCTTATATTTTGACCTAGAACTTTGTAGGTACGTTCTAAGCAAACCTTCACGAGACTTCAACTCGTCCACTAGGGACACTTAGTGGTTTAAAAGGCTTAGTGCATACGCTAAATGCATTCGAGAGACCAGCGACAGTGGTATAGTTAGGATTTCCTTAGTTTTTTTTACTTGAGGACAAGTAAAATTCAGGTTTGGGGGTATTTGATGAGTGCCAAATATTGTATATATTTATCCCTTTTTGTTGGCATTTAACTCATCTTTTTGCATTAATTCTACATTTTATCCCATATTCTGTATTTTCATTGTTTTCAAGAATAAATATTTTCTTACTTAATTTTGCATTTTTAGGTAATAAATAAAGTTGGATGATTGCGGAGCAAAAAGAGCAGAAAAGTGTGAAAAGCCGGGAGAAATTACGCAAGGAGCCGCAAAGAATGGAGCGCACGTCCAAAAAGCTGGAAATGGGCTCAAGAAGAAGAAAGTTGTTCTTAAAGAAGAAGTGGGCTCAAGGTTTTCCAAGCCCAAACTCATTTCCCAAACCCATATTCTATACCCAAAAGCCTAAAACCCAAATCCATACCCGCTTGCGTCTTCAGCCGTCAGATCAGTTCTCAGAAGCATCCGACGGTCGCTCCCTTGCTGTGCATCGAAGTTTGATATCTCCGCCTTACACTACAGTACCTAACTCCATCAAGTACCGTTCGTTTCGTTGTATCTCTTCATCCGACGGTCGCTCATCGCCTGCCTCCGCATCGCCGTCAGATCCACCTACCATCTTCCCATCCATCGGTCCAGCTTCGCGAAACATCAAAATCCTCTACACCTGCTCAACACCCTAGTACCCGAACCCTACACCCATTAGCCAAACACACCCTTCTCCCAAACCATCGACCCCACCATCTTCCCCCCCCCCCCTCTCTGCAACAGTACCACCATGTCCGTCTCCATCACCACTACCTTCCCCCAAATCACTCCACTATCTCTCCCCAAATCACTCTATTTCACCCATCATCACATCACGTACTATTCTTTCATCACTAATCTCCAATTTCTCATCTCTGCTCACTGAAACCCTAGGTGAGAAATTGGGGATATAAGTGATGTTAGCAGCAATTGGAGCAGGAGGAACGAGAAGAAGAGAGAAGAGTGGGTCGACGAGATGGAGCGAGTATCTCATCAACATTAGGTAAATCAATTTCACCACCTGTTTCTGATTTTGGGGAAAAGGGGGGAACCCTGATGTAATGGGTATAAATTGGTGTTATGTGAGTGTGTGGACACTGTGTATCTCTCTGGACTAGCCAGTAGAGAATTGACAATTTTAATGAATTTCAATTTCAGTGCTTATCAGTTAACAGTTGAAATTGCATATGTTTTTAGTTATCTCAAATGTTGCTAGTTGTTTGAATTATCACATATGATGAATGTTATTGCTTTATCCATGTTAGCATGAGCTAAATAGCACTAAGCAAGGCTCAGCTGAAGCCTTGTGCACTGTCAAGTGACAGGTTGCTAGGATAGTTTCCTGTTGCCTGTTTTGCTTGAGCAAATGGGAGATACCAATGCACATAGTGCCTGTGATTGGCTGTGCTGTCAAAAGACAGCCAATGCTAGGGGCAGACTATTGAGCAATTTAGTATTCTTCTATTTCTAGATGTATGCATAGGATCAAACTCAACCTAGAAACATGTCATTTGATTAGGACACAAGGTGGATCCTAAGCCTTGGCTTACCACCAATCCTTCTCAGTCACTTACATTTTCAGTTCTGTGTGCTTTCAATTCAGTTATTTTCCTTGCCTGTTTTCTTGTTTAAATTCCTGAATTTGTAGCTGTTGTGCACTGAAATCAGTGCACAATCCTCACCTTGCCCTTGGCTTCCAAGCCTTGGTTCTTGTCTGTTTTCCTTGCTGCTGTGGTTCTTTACTAGGTCTTTCCTTGCTGCTGTGGTTCTTGTCTGTTTGCCATATTGCTTTGCCTTGTTTTACATCATTGCTAGCTTAGGTTTCTCTTGTATGCTCCCACTCCCTGTGGACTGACCCCTGCTTACCTTCTATATCATAACTTGGCCTTGTATACTTGCAAGCTTTTGTGTGTCTTTGCTTGTCACACCACGTGTCTAAAGTGAACCAAATAGGCACGCCAAAACGCAATTTGCGTGTCTATAGTGAATCAAATAGCCACGCCAAAAGCAATTTGCGTGTCTAAAATGAACCAAATAGCCACGCCAACAAGCAATTTTGTGTCTAAAGTGAACCAAATAGCCACGCCAAAAAGCAATTTGCGTGTCTATAGTGAATCAAATAGCCACGACAAAAGAAATTTGCCTGTCTATAATGAACCAAATAGCCACGCCAAAAATAAATCGTGTGGTCTATAGGGTACCAGTACTTAAGTTTTTGGGAACCTATACGCTATATAGGGCTCTGGCGTGTCTACTTCATGCAGAAATAGACACGCATGGCAGGCGTGGCTATAAGATACCTAAAACCACACCATGTTACCTAAAACCAGGCAAGCAGAAGTCACGCCTAGTCCAAACCGAAGTGGCGTGACAAAACCCCTATGGACACGCCAATTTGGCGTGGCAAAAGGGTCTCTGTGTACCAGTGAGGTGATGCTTCGATTGTCTTTCGATTCCTCTACTTTGACAGTTTTAGTTCTTTCCATTAAGGCTGGAGAAGTAGTTTTCGATCGCTTGGCCGCTTCATGAAGTTCCGAGAAGGTCTGGAAACGAAGATTTTCCAGCAAAGCTCTGTAGACTGGGATCATCCCATTGATGCACAAGTCCACCAATTGTTGTTCAGTAACGTTGGGATCATGATACTCCAAAGCTTGAATTCGGAACCTCTTCATATAATCATTCGGATTTTCGGCAGCTTTCTGAGCCATCCTTCCCAAGTCAGAAAGAGTAATTTGCTCAGAAATAAAGAAATACTTCTTGTAGAAAGCATAATCATTTCTACCCAATTAGTTATGCTCCTGGTGCAATGTTTTTGTACCAAGTATACGCTCGACCTGTCAGGGATTTTGAAAACTCCTTCAAACAGACAACATGGTTATGTTCATGCTCTCCTAATGCTTCCAGGAACCGAGAAACGTGTTCTCGAGCATTCCCTGTTCATTGTAGAGTGTGAACGTTGGAGAAGTTTAACCCTTTGGGAGAGGGATTCTTTGCGTAGAAGCGTATGGAGGTTGGTGACGGTGTACGGACGATGCATGGCCTCTTCCTCGATTTTCCATAAAACGTTTCAGGTCTTCACGGGTGATGAAACTAGGTTCGGGTTCTGCAGCTTTGCGGGTTTCATCATCGTCAGGGACTGGAATAACTTCGGGATCAGCAGTTGGAGATGTTTCCTTGTCTTTTCTTTTCTCTTGAGTTTTGTTTGACATCCTGTCAGTGAGAGTTTTGAGATGAGATAGTAAATAGTTCCTTTTGATTAGCAGCCATGTCAGTTTGATTCTCGGCGAGAACTTCTTGGACCTTCATGAGATCGCCTATGGTAGGGGATTTTCTTTGATTTCTTATGGATGCCTCCAAAGAGAGGATGATTTTCGACATTGGTGTGAGGAGGAGTAATGTCACCACTATTATTATAAGCAAGAATGGTTCAGGAGTACCACCACTGTTGTTGCTGATGCTAGCGTTGTTGGTGTTGGGATTTGTAACTGAACCTGACCTAAGATCGACCATCTTGTGAAAAAATGAGATATGCAACCGAGATATTAATCTTCCACTGTGGTCGCCAATCTGTAGATGGGGAAAAACGGGGCCGCCGGTTTTTCGGGAAGTGGAGAGTCGAGCGTGCTGTCGAGACTCCTCAGCCGGGAAAGGGAAAATATTAATCCTCACCAGGTGCACCACTGCAAGGGGGTGCTTAGATTCGGGAAATCAATATGTATGACTCCAGCCTAAACCAAGACAATGGTCGTTCCAGATTCAATTCGTTCGCAAAGAGGGAGATGGGTTGATCTGTAGGAGAGAAGCTGAGAATTGTGTGGGATCAGTGATGATCGAGGATTGTGGGTGTGTTGGAGGTTTCTGCAATAATGGTGAACTGATAAGTTCTAATAAGTTCTGATGGATTGATGAATTCCTGAGAGTGATAGATCGAGAAATTCTACGTAGACGAGAGTTGTCTGTTCAATCATGGTTTCAGACTTATTTATATTGTCAGAGTCGTGAACACCTTGATCCCTGTAAGTGTGACGGTTTCTTGAGTGAAAGAGTAGGAAAGTGGGAGATCGTGGTAAAGTCAGTTCCATGTCGTGTGGAGACTTCTGATCGTGCACCCACTACTTTGCTAACTCCTTCAAACCGTTTAACGACTTACGCACATTTCTCGTTGTGGATGAATCCACGTGTCGTAGACCGCCAGACCAAAACCCTACGTGATATCCATCATTTGTGACGTGATTGATGTCTCCAAGTCGTGGAGTCTGCATGGCAGACGTGTTTTGATTAGTCAATTGTTGACAATGAGTCTGAGTTTCGTTGAATCGAGCATGAATGATGAATGCTCAGCGATTCACGGGTTGAACACGTAGTTCTCTGAAGGGATGTCAGTATTTTGATTCACTGATGAATTACTGACGAGCGACTGAGAAAGTATTGCTCAATTCTGCGAATTACTGAATATTGAGGATTTGATGAGCAACTGAGCAAGCATTGCTCAATTCACCAAATTAGTGATTTTTGATAGTCTGTCGTGCAACTGAGCAAGTATTTCCCAATTCGACAAATTACTGATGAGTTGCTGAATATTGATCAATATTCGAGCAATTGAGCAAGTATTGCTCGATTCGGCGAATTATTTACTGGTGACGTGACCCAATAAAATATTAATTAAAATATTGGTAGACTACCGAATATTGTATAATTAATTTTTATGTTGATTGGTGGATAAACATAAATTTATTAGTCTTTGAAATTGCTCAGAATGATGGTTTCACAGAGCGTTTATTCGGAACCCTAATTTCGATCAATCCTCCATCAATTAGCGAATTGTTGAAAATTAGTCATGAATGAAGAGGGCCCGACCACATGGGATGATGAACGCCCATTTGATGCCAGTGCTTGAGTGAGCACGCACCAGGGTTCTCAGTTTGAGAGTTGGTGAAAGAATGTGATTAAATGGTGGTTTCACCATTTACTGAAAATATTCATGGATTCATCATTAGGTGATAAAACCTAAGTATGATAGATGGGACCGACCAAGGGTCATGGGACCGGTCTTGGTGGTCACGGGACCAGTTGTTGGTCATTCGGAGAATCCCCAGTTGGTTGGAGAAAGTTCGGGCCCAGTATGAGCAATTGAGCAAATTAGGTCAGAATTATGAAAAACATGTGGGGACGGCTTTGTGCAAAGCCCTAGGAATGACTCTGGTCGGTCATGAAGGCGTGCAGTGCTTCCATGGTGTCCGTGTCTCCATACTGAGAGTTTCAGTATTTTCTGATGTGCGTTCGAGAAACATCGTGAATTTTCAGAAGAGTTTCATCTTGACTGAGAATTCTCGATTTTTGTTGGAATGAGCATGTATGCTCAATTCATCAATATTTGAAAATATTAAAATAAAAGTGTTTTAATATTTAAAATTGCTGTGAGAGGCTAGCCAGTCGTGTGACCATGTTGGCTTTTGGTTTTTCGTGATTCGAGAAATATTTGAGAAAATATGAAGAAATCATTTGCTCAAACCCAAGAGTTTCACGAGTTGAGAAAAATAATAATTATGAAAGATTAGGGATTGCAAGGTGTGGGACCGGCCAAAGCTAGGGCATGGCCGGCCGGCCATGTTGCCCGGTCCGCACACCTTTCCCTATTTTATACTATTATTTTTTCGTGAATCTTTGAAGTTATGGAGAATCCTTGAAGATACGGAGAATCCATGAATTTTGTTGAAACGGAGGAGTTTCGTGAGATTGGGAGTATAATTATAAAAGCTAAGGATTGTGAGGTGTGGGACCGGCCATGGGCATGGTCGGCCGGCTACGTTGCCCGGTCCGCACACCTTTCCTTATTTTATAAATTATTGATGAATCCACCATGTCATGGAGAATTCACAAGTTTGCACAAAATAAGGAATTTTGCTAAGATGGAGAACCTTCATGAGTTTATGAAAATAAAATAAGGAAAAATAATGGAGGAAGCATGGGACCGGCCACGGCTAGGGCACGGCGGCCGGCCATTAGGCCCGGCACATGGGAGCTTCTCCATTATTTTATATTATTTCTATCTCCTATTTTTGTGTAGGATTCCTATTATTCATGTTTTGGACGTTCGTTGCATGGGCTGCTCAGTCGTGCATCATTGTCGAGTACACTCGTACCATATTTGTGGGGCTTACTCAGTGATGGTCCAGATGCCGATTGCTGAATATTTATTACTAATTTATGAAATTCAGTGGAGAATAGTTCATGAAACTGAGTAATAAAAAATCAATAATTGTTCATTATTAATTCATAAAATCAGCTATGGATTCGACTACGAATTCAGAATGATAAAATGAACATTACCACCCTATGGAATCGTGGATTCGACCATAGAATCGGAGTAATTAAACATATCCATTACCATTTCATGAGATCAGTGGATTCGATCATGAAATCGGAGTAATGAGATAAACACAGTTATGTTTTATTGACATTCTATGAGATCAAGTCGTGGATTCGATCATAGAATCGGAGCAATGCAATGTTATTGCCATTCCATGGGATCACCGTGGATTCAACCATGGAATAGGAGTATTGATAGATTATTCTGGGAATTCAGTTGAATGTCACGGCAGAAGTAGTAATCTATTTCAGAAAAGATATTAGCCAGTTAAAGCGTCACATCCATTCTGAATGGTGCACAGTCAGGAGAGTCACGACGTTGTTTACGACCTGAAGGCGTTAGTGTTCTCAATTACAGAGAACCTCCTGAATCTATGCACTCTCTCCACATAATCATGGAACGGTGAGTGTCCGACGTCTGAAGGCGTTAGCCGCCCCACTATTCTTCTATGTGGAGGTGGGTCTCACTCTCCTGCAGTCAGGGAACAGTGAGTATCACCGACGTCCTGAAGCGGTTAAGTTCTCAATCTACGGAGAACCGAACCTCCACATACAGTTATTCTGCATAGAGGGCAACGACGAAATGCTAGGGATCGAACGCTCACGATCAGTGGAGGCTTTTTCGAAAACATATTCGTCATGGCTTCATAAAATGAATCGTTGCATGATTGAAAGCCGTGTCAAAACATGCCTCATGATTTTACGGTTTTTCCCTTTGTTGAAAATCCCCATCTACACTGACATAAGCCAAATTGGAGGCACATACTAGTATATAGTAGACTTATGTTTTTTCGTCCATTGAGCTATCTCATGAGCAACAAAGTTACATATTCTAGGTTGAAAAGAAAAAAAATACAAGTTTCTAGACTGGAGAAAATAAATGTCTACATAGATACCATTCGTCCTAGAATCACCATCAAACTGTCCCGAAGAAAATTGCTGATGAGATCATGTGCATCACTTTCTATAATGATGTGAGAAAGTTTTTTCTCCACTGCCTTCTTTAACACCGCCCAGATTTCTCTAGCTTCAGCCTCGACAGTAGATTCAAATTCAAAGACGGTTGAAGCACAAAAGGAAGCTTTGCTGGTAAAGTCTCTCATCACATAGCCAGCTCCATTATCCAAAGAACAATCATCGAAGAAACTATTAGTATTGCATTTTATCAACCAAGAGGTGAGGGCATCCATTTATCCAACAAACCAATAGAATTAGAGGGACTAATATAAAGTTTAGGTTTTCTAGTCAATAGCATAGCTTTGGCTATATTCAGGACACCAATATGGGATTTCTTAGTGTTTAGTAAAACTAAGTCGTTTCTGCTACTCCAAATAGACCAAAGAATGGTAACAAACAAGCATTGAGATTCATCGGGCAGTTTAGAAATATGGTCAATTAACCAGAAATCAACTAATCAATGAAAGATTTATTACTGAAATCTTCAGTGTTAACACATAGAGAAGAGATAAACCAACACGACTATCAAAGGGACACAAGACCAAAGCATGCATGACATATTCATTAAGGTCAATACATCTAGTACAATCACAACATTCATATGCATTCTATATTGAGAACAGTTCTAGTAGTATGACATTTTTTGCAGCTTTCCAAGTAAATATCTGAATTTTATGAGGAACTCTAATTTTCCAAATGCGCTTCCAAAGATTACACAAGGGGAGTCCTCTGATTCCCAGGTATGCATATTTAAAGGTAAATCTACCATTCTTGAAAGATCCAAGTCATCCCATCAGGAGTGCATAACTGCTTTAAGGGGAATGGTGATGATCTTCTCAAAAGAAGCATCATCAAAATGGGTATTAAGTCTACTAATATCCCAATATCTAGTAATGGGATCAATGAAATAGAAAAACTCTAATGTTAGGGTCGGGAGGGACATGAGGATTGGGTTGTGGCAGATCCCATAGTTGGGATCCATTTATCACACTAGGAGTCAACAAACTGACCATCACCCACAATCCATGAAATAAAAGGCTTAATAATGTCCTTAATAACATGAAAACATTTCCAAGTCCAAGAACATGTACTAGGGTATTTAGCATTTAGAAAGTCAGTCTTAGGGAAATAGTTAGCTTTGAGAATTTTGGCTAAGAGGCAGTTAGGATTTTCAATAATTTTCCAGGCATTTGTAGCTAGCATAGCCAAATTGTTCTACTCAGCCTTCCTAAACCCTAAGACACCTTCAGATTTGGGGGAGCAGAGAATAACCCAATCTAATAGATGCAGTTTTGTATCCTTAGGGTCTAGACACCCTACAAAAACTTACACAAATGAGAGTCCATATTTCTACAGAGATATTTGGGATAAGGAAGGCTCTCATATGGTAAAAAAGAATGTCCTGACCAACATGGTTTATCAAAGTAGTTCTAGCATCCTGGGATAAATGTTTATGGAACCAAATGGATATTCTAGCACCGACAACTTGCAAAATACCCATATGAGTTTGAATTTTAGATGCTTGAAAAACAGTAGGAGTTCCCAGATACTTTTCACCTAAGTCTCTAATATGAATATCAAGAATCTTAGACATATGGCATTTTAACGGCTCATGAATTTTTTTACTAAAGAGAATCCCAGACTTGTCAAAGTTAATCTCCTGACCAGAGGCTAAGCAATACTTCTGCAAATAATCCTTAATGGTTTCAAAATATTTTATAGTAACTTTAGAGAAAAGCAAAGAATCATCAGCAAATAGGAGGTGAGTCATATGAGGGGCATCTTTACACACTTTAATGCCTTAAACTAGACCTCTCCTGGAAAGGGCATCAATATAAGCAGACAAATCCTCGGAGCAAATGATGTAGAAATAGGGGGATAAGTGGTCTCCCTGTCTTAGAACTCTCTCTGGTTTAATAAGACCAGTGGGACTACCATTCAGAAAAAAAAAATAAGAACCATCGGAAAAACATTGGTTAATAAGCTTAACCTAATGATTGGATAAACCCATTTTTTTTAAACCTTTTCAAGAAAAGACTATTCAAGTTTATCATAGGCTTTTGACATGTCAAGTTTAACGACAACAATTCCATCAGTACGCTTATGATGGTTAACAACATAAATAGCTTCATTGGTAAGAGAATATAATCAGAAATGCTTCTTTTAGGGACAAAAGCACTTTGGTTTTGAGAAATGAGGTTATCCATAAAAGGTTTAAGTGTATTAGCCAAAGTTTTGGATAGAATCTTATAAATGAAGTTGCAGATACCAATTTTTCTATATTAGGAGACTAGCTCAGTTAGGGGAACCTTGCTAATGAGAGCTATGTTGGTTTGGTTGAAGGCTTTAGCTATATGCCCAGTTCAAAAACAGGTCTGAGTCATATCAACAACAGCTTCAACAATAATATCCCAATGTTTCTGATAAAAGAGTCCCGCAAAACCATCAAGTCCAGGGGACTATTCCCCTCCCATTTGAAAAACAACATTTTTAATCTCCCCAACAGAGAGAGGAGAGTTAATATGAGAGTTGTCCTCATCAGTGACTTGAAGGATTTCATTTTGAAATTGCTGAGGATGGGAAGAGTACAAGGTTTTGAAATAGTCAACAAAATAAGTAGAAATGTTATCTCTATCAGTCAGGATTGTACCAGAAGTGTTCTTGATCCAAATAATTTCTTATGAAAAGTGACTCTTTTAAAATAGGGAGAGTTTTTATCTCCTTCCATAAGCCACACCTCTCTCGATTTGTCCTTCCAGTATAACTCCTCCAAGTTATACAAATACTCCAATGTGGCTCTAAATCTAGAAATGGAATTAGAATAAGTTGGGTTAGAAGTTTGGACCTTTATAAGGTCTTCCCTAGTGGTTTTAATATTGGTCTGAATATTACCAAAGGAGGATTTGTTCCAATCACGAAGACCTTTCTTGGTACTAAGAAGTTTAGCTTTCAGTTTAAAGGCTGGGGATCCCACAAAATTAACAGACCAAGAGTTGGATATAATGTCTCTACAAGCGGGATCCTCAACCCACATGGACATAAAATGAAAAGGTCTAGGTTTGCAAATGTCATCAAAATTAAACCCTATATGCATGGGACAATGATCAAAAGAGTCTCTAGGAAATTGTTAACACAAAGTTTAGGAAATAATTGTTCACCAATGTGATAAATTAGATATCTATCTAATCTTTCAAGAGAGGTCAGTACCATGTTGCATATTAGACCAAGTAAACCTAGGACCAGTGAATCCAGGATCATGCAAAGCAAACACATTACAAAAATTTCTAAGATTGAAAAAATCAGAGTCTTCTACTTCTAAGACACCATTTTTATCCTCAGTTCCTAGAAGAGCATTAAAGTCCCCTACAAAGAATACAGGTTCATTATGAGTTACTTGTGATAGTTGACATTGACTATCCCAGAAGGCTTGTTTTAGGCTACTATTAGGTACTCCATATATGAAATATATATGACACAGTTTAGAATGGATGATTTTATTGATTGTGACATATATGCCCCTCAAGATCGAGGATAAAACATTGAGGTCAAAAAAAATTTCCAGGAAAAAACTAACCCACCACTTCTTCCAATACATATGACATTAAAGGTACAAGAAAAACCCATATTTCTCAGTCTACTAGCAGCAGTATCCTTAATATCAAGATTGATATTTATACAGAGGAGGCTAAGTTCCTTATTAGAAGTTTTTTTTTCCTAAACTTATAACATTCTAACATAGCATGTTGACATTATTCATTGGAAAAGTACTCACAGGATTTGAAGCATTGAATGAAGCATTAAAAGGTGGTAGAGGAGAAGAATTTACCTGAATGGTATAAGTAGAACCACCACTAAGTTGTAAATCATAAGAACCACCATTTTGAATAATACCTTGGGTAGAATTGAGACTCATAGTAGCATCCTCATGGAGAGAATTATTGCGTACACCATTGTTGCTTGGGGAATCATCAGCAGGCATATTATAACTACCATAAGGATCAACCAAGTAATGGGTATTTAGGGTACAGTTGGAAAAATTGAGGGTTGGGAGATCACCTAATTTGGTAATACGAGGACACAAGTTAGAATAATCAGGTTCAGAGGGATCACTTTGTTCAGGAATGAACACAATGCTAGCTAGAGTATAAAAGCTAGCTCTGGTACATTTCCGAAGATCAGATTTGGGTTTGATCTTCCTTTTGATATTAGAGATAGCATCATGGTCAGCATGTAAAGAAACAACTTCTTCTCTAGTAATTGCAGGCTTTTGGGTTGGAATAACTTGAAAATGCGAGGGTACCCAAATATACCTCAAGCTAAAACTTTTCCTACCTATCAGTCCTTTCTCCGAAAGTGATTGTCTATGGACTGGGTCGAGACAATACAACTAATCAGTTCACACTTCGTGTGATTTTCTATGGATACGAGATCGAGACAATACAACAACGAAGTATGTTTACTTGATATAAAGGTTCGTACTTAACGAAACACAATAGGATTGCTTATCAAGTAAATATGAATTAACATTTGTGTAATAGACTTTAATTATAATAAAACAATTATAATACGGCAAATAAAAGTAAACGACACAGCAAGATTTTGTTAACGAGGAAACCGCAAATGCAGAAAAACCCCGAGACCTAGTCCAGAATTGAATACTCTCAGGATAAAGCCGCTACACAAAATTACTCCTAACTTCGTATAGTTCCGTTTGTATTCCTACGCCTCCGACCTATGAATAAGTCACGTACTTGGAATAATCCCTTTGGTTCGTATTCCAAACAGTAAAGGAACAACAAATCTGTTTGGTATCAACTCTATTCAACCAAGTGATATGAGTCGGACAAAGGCTCTTCCGTTTATCTCAACATAAACTCCTTTGTCGGGTCTAGATCTATATTATGTTCAATCACCCTAAGGTAATCGTTTAAGATTAAGCCAACAACACCTTTAATC
Source organism: Papaver somniferum (assembly GCF_003573695.1). Classification (NCBI taxonomy): domain Eukaryota; kingdom Viridiplantae; phylum Streptophyta; class Magnoliopsida; order Ranunculales; family Papaveraceae; genus Papaver; species Papaver somniferum. The sequence continues at coordinate 156,986,125 of NC_039360.1, read as the reverse complement.
CGAAGAACCGTGTTGGTGCCGATCTACTCAATTAAGCAACCCAATCTACCACAAGGATAAACCGATTATTAATCGGATCCTCTTTTACCGAAACAAGTATTGTGCACACCAAAGATTATAAAACCCGAGTCAGATCTTCAATATCATCTTTGTCTTCAAATCTTCTTAAATCTTCAATAAAAACCTGCACACAATCACTTGAATCTCTTGTGATCAATCACGCACAGAACGGAGTTTGTTAACAATGGATTATCACAAGATCGTCTTTAGAACTAACAACAGTCTAACGATCCCTGTCGAAACTCTGAACTAGTTTGAGTGAATCTTATATCAGAAGAGAAGATTCTCAAGAATAAACAAACTAGGTGCAATCAGATTTCAACCACCGTTAGTTAATCAAATCAACCAAAAACAAAGATAAACCGCAATTATCTAGTTTCCCACCAACAGGTCGCGCTAGCGCTTCTCAATCCCAAATAAGACTTTAAAACGAGCGGCCGTAAAAGATTTCACCTAATTAGATTACTCTCCTCTCCGATAGACGGCTACACCAGTAACAAAGACAAAAGAGGAAGTCTGTTGTTACGAAGGATTAGTTTGCTATAAAGGAAAACTTCGTGTATTTATAGACAAGGAAGTTTGGACACCAAGGAATTTCCAAAACCGAAAATATTCTCAAGATATTCATTAAAGCACAAAATCGGTTTTCATAATTCCTGGAAATGCTCTGTCCAAAAATAATGATCGAAATCTCTCGGAAAATATAATTAGTAAATGCACATTACTAATTCTGGAATTTCCCTATAAAATGAAATTAATAACCTTAATTAAAAGATTCTTAACTTACTTATGTTTCGATCCTGGGATTCTCTTCCCTTAGCCATTAAGGAATATCTTTGAACAATTATAGAAATAAATATTCTCAGCACGTGTTCAAAGTTTGTCGACATCTTTACTTTGTAAGTTCTCTTTCACACTTACAACCTTGAAACCGATTTGTCACACTTCCAAACAAGTTTAGAATTGGTTCATCTGACTTTCAAGAACTATGTGATTGATCAAACCAACATTCAATCACAATCATGGGTTTACGGTTCTACCAAACCAAGTTTCGGTTCTACCTCCATGTGAGTACTACGCATAGTCACACTAGCTTCCCAAAAGATTCGGTTGACTAGGTACTAGGATCGGTTCCCCACATATATATGGTGTCTAACTTATATGTGTTGCACATGTTCACAGGGTCGGTTCCACTTTCTGTTGTAAACCTTGTTGCACCCCATACAAGGATCGGTTCCCCTTGATGTATTGCACCCCTTACAATGATCGGTTCCCCCTTTCCCTTACAAGGATCGGTTCCCCTTTCCCTTACAATGATCAGTTCCTTTTCCCCAAGGTAGACATAATCCCGTCATACCAAGGTGATTACTTAAGATTGATTTTACTAATAAAAGGTATACCAATACAAAAGTCAGGCCTTTGTGAATAGTTCTACCAAAAATACATCAAGTTGTGAATGGTTCTACTTTATCACACATATTGGTTGTTCATAAGATATGCAATGAATAACCAAACCAATAACACCTGGAAATTTCTTTTCGATTCACAAAACAATTTTATGAACTTACTTCCTTAGAACACATGTAAACATTGTTCCCTAGGATGAAAGCCTCACCTTATACCCATACATAATCACAATAGCATTCAAATGATTATGGCGATGTCTTATCTACAAATTTTAACGGTTAAGCAATAAACCTCGTATTGTATTCCTTAATACTATGTCTATCTAGAGTTCAAATATGCTTCGCAGTTATGTTTTAAATATGCACGACTTGAAAGATATGTTAGGGAATGAAACAGTTCAAGTCAAATATCACTAACCTCAAGTGGAAGGATGATTGTTGTCGTTGTAGCTCCTTGCTTCTTCACATCTTCAAGTCTTCGCAATACTTGTAATGTCTCATATCCTAATACTTTCAAGGCTAACCTATATGAAGTTTAACTCTAGTATATATTCAAGCGACTCTTAACATGAGTTTTGATTCACTAAAATATGACAACCAAACTTGACATACCAACGCTTGGTGGGTTCAACCGAGCCATGCTCTAACAATCTCCCCCTTTGTCAATTTTAATGTCAAACTCTTACATCACATGGATAAACAAATTACAAAAATTCATTACAATCCGCTTGATTCCCGATTCAACAACACAGTGAAACTGCTTACACTCAATCCTTGAAAATGTCGTTGTTGACATTATAATAACAAAGAAAATACTCCTCCTAAGGAAGATATGTAGATATTCAATCCGCACGTCTTTGTTATACCAATCTATATGACATGTTACTCCCCCTCAGTCTGTGCTTTCACTCTTTCGTTAGATACAACATTCAAGTACCAATGTTCTTGTCCATAGTGATACCAATTAATATAAAATCAATGCCAGTATCACTTGTTTACTCCATATATTTCTCCCCTTTTTTGTCACAAAAATAACAAAGAAACGAATAAATAAAGGACAACACGAAAAGAATCTTATAAATCTCATAATAGACTTACAAACCTGTAGAGTTAGGCACGAGGGTTCCACACATCATGTTCTGATAACCAATATCAAAACCGAAACTAAAAGTTGTCTTATGTTGATATGTTACCAAGGAAACAATTGCCCGAAACAATTTTTCCCATTTAGTTTAGCAAACCAAAAACGACTAATCACATTAGTTCCTTTGCTAAATCGATTGTTCAAAAACAACCGCTTAATTCGATAAGACCAAAATAAAGAATAAACTCCATTTTCATCACCAGGTTCTAATTATCCATAAACTTAGACTGTAGGATCAGAATCTCGCAACGATAATGTCTTAGCGAAACTATCAACAACATAACACAACAGCGTCGCAGAACAATTTCAGAAATGATATGATAAACGACGTCATCTAGAATCACGAGAAAGATGTGATAGTCCTGCGAAAATTAGAGAGCTTGCGAGATTAACATTTGTAAGGTTGAGAATGTCGCAGACCATACCCGAAAATAAAAGACAGATTAGATGTCATCCACTATGTATTTCCCTATAAATAGTCGTTCAAGTTGTAAAGAAAAGGGAGAGATCTTTTTTGAGTAAGAAACGAGTAAATAGGAGAGAGAAAGTTTAGAGCAGAGGTCATTCTTGTTTCCTTTATCTTTTCTTATAAGAATATTCAAAGATTGATCAATAAAATTATGAGGGGTGTAGTGTAGGATTTCCTGCAACTACATAATGACGCTAGAAACAGGGAGATGAAGATCGAAAGTTGAAGATTGTTGTTGAGATTGTTCAAATCAAGAAAGTGATTAAATAAATCAGTGAACCAGTTAAAAGAAAAATGATTAGAATTAATGAAGATGACAAAATATTGGAGTGTAATATGATAATAAAAACAATGGTTAATGAATTCCATGAAAACATCAAAGGAAGAATACATAAACAAAATTTTGAAGGAAGGAAGGTTATGGCGGTAGAAAAGACATCACCCTTGAAAGATTGGGAAAAGCAAAAAATTACATTCATGCGTCAGAAATACCAAAAGAAAATTTGAACCACACATCTCCATTGATTATTACAGTGCCTATTACGCGAAAAGAGAAGGAGACAACAACAAAATCCACGGGAGAATGGATATTGAACAGAACTTTAATCGATACAGGAAGTTCAGTGGATATAATATTTTATCATGCATTCCGGGGAATGGGATTTAAAGATGAAGAAATGTCCAGTTCAACATATTTTGTTCACGGCTTTGGAAAATCCACAACAAAACCTAAAGGAGAAATAGTGGTACGAATTCCACTTGGAGAGATCGAAACACACGTAACACTGTGCGTGGTGGATATGGAATCGCCATATAATATGTTATTAGGAAGACCATGGATACATGCGATAAAAGCTGTAGTATCAACGTTGCATCAATGTATTAAATTCCCCACACCAAATGGAATAGGTTAAATCAGAGGAAATGTTGAAAGCGAAATTATGTCATCAAATTGAAGTAAAACATTATGAAGGACAAGCAAAAAAGAAACAATTTCGCAGAAAGTTGGCAAAGGAAGCAAAGAAAGAAGAAGAATTTAGAGTATATATGATAAGGGCAAAAGAAGGCAAAGGAATACCCAGCGAAATTTCGGAAGAAAGAGAAGGACCTGTGAAAACAATAAAAGAACCAACACCAATAGGAGAACCTAAACCCAATTACACTGCCGCAGAACCAACAAAAGAAATAAACGTTGGAACAATAGAAGAACCTCTAATATTGAGAATTGGAACCAAAATGGATGTGGAAGAAGAAGAAAGAATTGTTAACCTTTTGCGATAATATAAAGATGTTTTCGCAGGAAGCATGGATGAGATACCGGGAATAGATCCATCAATTGCATGCCACAAGTTGGAGATTAACAAAAATGTGAGACCATTTAAACAGAGAATAAGAAAAATTGCAACAACTTACAATTCCTATAAAACACCATTCGCAGACTGGAGAATGGAACTTCATGCATATTTGGCGAAAGGAGAAACACCAAGAAATAGATTAGAAACACACAAGTTAAAAAGCCGCGCAACGAATTATGAATTAAGAGATGAGATGCTATACCGAAAATCCTTTAACGGACCTTCACTCAGATGTTTGACACGAGAGGAAGGAGAAAAAGTGCTAAAAATGTTACATAGTGGGGATGCTGGAAATCATAGCGGGGGAAGATCTTTGGCACATAGAGCAAAAATGCAAGGCTATTACTGGTCATACATGCACGAAGATGCAAAACAAATATCAAGGCGCTGCGAAGATTGTCAGCGGCATGGAAAGAAAATACATGCACCTGGAGCACCGTTATCATCTTCAACCAGTGTGTGGCCTTTTAGAAAGTGGGGCTTAGATATTGTGGGGCCATTTTTACCAGGTTCTGGACAAAGAAGATATTTAATAGTCGCAACAGATTATTTCACAAAATGGACAGAAGTGAAAGCAGTACAGCATATTCGCGACAAAGATATCTTTACATTCATATTCGAAAATATCATTTGCACATTTGGAATTCCTGGGCAGTTGGTATCTGATAATGGGAAACAATTTGAAGGAAAAAATATAGAAATGCTACTTAACGCATTCAAGATAAAATGTGGAAAGTCTACTCCTTTATATCCACAATCTAATGGGCAGGTAAAAGCAACAAACAAAACAATTGCAGATATATTAAAGAAGAAATTGGAAGGACATCACAGAGCATGGTGCGAACAAGTACATAATGCAGTATGGGCTTATAATACAACTATAAGAGAAGCTACTGGAATGTCACCTTTTTGTTTAACATACGGAGTTGAAGCGGTGTTACCAACAGAAGTTGTTATTCCGACAACAAAAAGAGAAGCTTGGGAGAAAAATCTTAGTGGGGGTTTGATTTTAAATAAACTTGATGAATTAGAAGAAAGAAGAGAAAAAGCTTTACAACATATGGAGAATTATCAGCGAAGATTAGCCCGAGAATATAATAAACGTGTCAAAGTACGCAAATTCCAACCAGGAGATTTAGTTCTGCGAGAGACACCAATATATCAGTGAGAAAATGGTGGAAAATTAGCGAAAAAACGGGATGGACCTTACATCATTAAGGAGATAGTTGGAACAGGAGCTTATAGATTAATGGATCCAGAAGGTAGAGATGTTGGTCATAGACTTGACAGACCATGGAACAGGTTGTACTTAAAAAGATATTATCCGTAAGAAGCTTTGAGAAGTTATCGATTCTGAAAGAATAGTTGCAAGATTATTCATATCAAAACAAGATCATAATGTGCGAAATTTTCGCAGAGATAATCACAGAACAATGACATAAAAGAAAGGGGCGAACCTTTATGGCGTACACCCTAGTTCACGAATAAAATTTCGCAAGAGGCAAATGTAAGACCTAAAGTACGTCATATTAGGGGGTACCTATTGCATGTCTCAGGGAAAGGCTACATCGCCACCGGAACCTGAGTCATGGAGACTTGGGGTCAATAAAGCCCATCCGGGAGAGGCACCTTGGATTCTCAGCTTAAGCATATGACTTGGGTTGGGCGACTAAGGTAATAGGGACTCTCCCAAGGAGTGAAGATCTGATCAAGGGGTCGAGGTACACGGTTGAGTCAAGAGTGCCAGGGACTTTTGAAGCGTACCTTGCCATTCTTGACAAGTCTTGGCTCATACTGCACTCGGCCTGAAGAAAACCCAACTTAGGGTGCAGTCTCGTAACCATAAGCCCTATAGGTAAAAGGGATAAGAGGCTGCAAAAACAACTGGTTGTTGTTAAGACTGGATGGGAGGAGCTAACCTTGTATGGTAGAAGTACGCCTCCTTGAAGGGGCAACCAGGGGGGAGATAATGGCGGCACCCTCCATTAGGGAGCTGATAAGTTTCTTAAGACGCAAATGCCATGAGGATTTTTATTCGCAAGGGTATTAATGCTTGTCATATTTTTGCAACAATCCGGAAGAGGCAATAATACAAAAGAAAAAGATAAGACGAGATCAATGGGTTTTCGCATGAAAGTGCGAAGACGTCCTGCGATTTCGTCGCAAGACGAAAATGTCATGGGGATTTATTTTCGCAAGAATATTTAGGCCTGTCATATTGTCGCAACATTCCTGAAGAGGCCACAATACAAAAGAAAAAGTTAAGGCAAGACCAATGGGTTTTTGCACGAAAGTGCAAGGACGTCCTGCGATTTTGTCGCAATGACAAGAGGTGGCATAATAAGACCTTTAATTAGGAAGGCAAAATAAGACCACACAGGAAGGAGATTTTGAAAAGAATCAAAATTCACTTCGCATAAGATAGTGAAATTATACATAATTAACTGCGAAATTGAGGCATAAAATAAGAAAAAATTATAAAATCTCTCATTTGGATACAAATAACAGAGGCAAGTATGGGAATGAATGAAATTAGAAAATGTTATTTGTCTCCATATGATAGATTTACTGAAAGAAATTCAAAAATTAATGATTATATTAATTAACTGTGTTGCAAGGAAGAATTGTTTTAATGAATGCAGGTCAAAATGAAAGAAACACAAATATACAGAAAGAAGGAATAAATGTACAAGTATTACAGAGAATCAAAGAAAGAAACAAAGACTACTTCTTAGTTGATCCTTCATTATCTTCATCAGACTTGTTCCCTTCTTCGTCTGCGCCAGAATCTTCATCACCATCAGATTCTTCATCATCAGCTTCGCTATCAGAAATAATCAGACTGGGAGTATTCTGTGGGATCTCTTCCAAGATACAATGATAATCAGAATGAGGGATATTATGATCGTCACAAACCATTTGGATAGTTTTATTGCGAAAATGCATAGCATCATTCTTAAAATTCGCAACAGTGATCTTGATTTGATTCTTTAATCTAGAATACTTGTCGTTGCGAGAAGAAAGATTCTTTGCGAGTTCCTCCTTTTCAGCTTCGAGTTCCTCAATCTTTTCACGATATCTACTTTCAGAATCTGCGAGCAAAAGACAATCAATTATTAACTTGATGAAAATTCATAAGAAGCAAAATATTAGTAAAGAAGAGCAGTTAGTAACCTTCTTTGTCAGAAATCATATCTCTAATCAAGACTGTATGCTCAACTTGGAGACTAACATTTACACCTAAATCTTTTCTGGCATCATCTAAGATTTTCGCAGCCCAAACAAATTCATCCTCATTACTTATAAGAAGACGAGAACGAATTTGGTTTTCCCTTTCGCAGAGTTCGATGTTCTTGCGGCTAGCTTCATCTCGTTCAAGTTGAACTTCAAGAAGAGTCTCTTGAAATTTCGCCAAAGCCTTAACACCTTGATCAGAGATGCGATCCTTATCATCTAGACCGCTAATTTTGGTTCTTAACTCATTGGTTTTCTCTTTAGAATCAAGAAAGAGACGCTTAAATCGGTTGGCTAAGCCTAAACTAGATCTATGGTCAATTTCTAAGAGGCGAAATTTAGATCTAAGCTCATTCAGAGAAAGAGATGAAATTCTATCATTTGAGAAACTATCTAAGGAATTATTAAGACGCTCAAGAAGGGTATCATTATCCAAGGCATTAGGAAATGAACGAAGAAGGGTAGCTTCATCAGAAAGACCATAAATGTCTGCAAAAAGGATCATTTAAATAAGATAAAAAAACAGGATGAATGAATGAAGGGAAAAGAGAAAAGTAACATACCGTAAAGCTGATTATTAGCTTGTTGAAGACTAGAGATTTTTTTCTTATATGAAGAAGAATCAATTTCTAGTTGTCTATTTTTCTCGCGAAGACCTTTAACTTCAGCTTCCAATTCTTCATTCTTTGTGCGAAATTGAAGATTCTTCTTTTCAAGATTTTCGCGTCTCCTCTCTAGATCTGAAGGCAACAGCGAAAGAAGCTTTTCCAGTCTGCGAGAAAATATAAAAATATTAATATAGAAAAAGATTTTGAGTTATGACAATGAAGAAGTAAAAGGATGAAAGTATACCAGACTATTAAGAGAATGCAAGAAGTCGGGAGTCACTGATCTAGAAACTCCACGAAGAGAACTATCACCATCCAATAAAGGGACATCGCAAATTGTAGCGAGACCTTTGCAGGTATTAGTGAATTGGCTATCTCCCATTCCTTACAGAGAATCAGAAAAGAGGCCAGAGAGCTTAGCCATAGAAGATTCAGGTGGAAAATCTTCACTTGCGGCAAGGTCATCATTATTCTCATCATCCTTGTCACTTTCGGAATTTTCATGAGAAGGAATATTTGAAGGAGAAGAAGAACGAACTTTTATTTTCTTTGAAGGAGGACCAGTTGATTTTTCCCTGCGAAGAGCACCTTTGCCTTTATCACCAGTTTTCGCAACATCGGCAGGTTCTTCTATTTCAGCAATAATCTTCACACACAGATAGAAATAAGAAATGGAAGCAACAGTATACTGTTTAAAATCATAAGAGAATATTTCTTACCTCATCTGTGTATGAGCGAAGAGCTAACAGAGTACTAGCTTTCCCAGTCCTGTTATAACTATCTTTCAGTTTTTGGATCTGCAGAATGTCGCAAGAGTTAGAGAACAAAATAATAAATACAAATAAAGAAATATAAAGTGAGATAAATGGGAAGAAACATACCTCTTCTCCTTCTCGCTCCAAGAGAAAACCCAAGGTTGATAAGCAGCGAGATTCGCAGGAAGAACATTTGACCCAGCAATGTAAGGTCCTTTTAGCATTAAAGGAAAAACACACCATTTATCATCTTTGGATTGGCGAGGAGTTGTGTTCTTACTAGAATACCAGTCAATGTCTTGCGTGAGAATTTCAGCTTCATCAATGTTATCTTTTCTTTTTAAGCGAATACCCCAGCGAGTATTCTCTTTCTTCATGGAGATCAGTTCATAGTTCTCAAAGAAACTCGCTACTGTGTATTTCTCAGAAACTATCTCTAGGTCTGCGAATTTAGGATCCCTAAGTTCTTTGGAATACAGAGATCCTTTACCAGCACCACGGTTAGCGAACTCTAGCATCAGACGGATACAGTCCCCACTCAGTTGGAAGATAGCTCGCGAAAATCCCGAGTGAGCGAGAATTTCATAGAATAGAGGAATATCTGGGTCATAAAGAGGAATGGGGAGACCTGCGAGAATCTGACCTAGCGAAATTATGATTGATCGATCATCACAATACTGATCAGAGAAAAGTTTGACAGAAAGAATTGACTTGGCACTTTCACCAGGAATGGTAGAGAGTGTGAAACCTTTCTCAGCAAGATCTTTTTGGACATCTTTTAAATTCTTCTCATGTCTATGACCACTTGGAGGCATATTTGAATATAGAGTATGGGAATGAATAAAAAGTAAGAAGATTGAAGGGGGAAAATTATGGTAGCAGAACTTGCAGAAGAATAAGAGTTGCAGAGATGAGAGAATAAAAAGAGAAGAGAAAGTAAAAAGAAAGTGGAAAGAAGAGTATATAAAGGAGATTTTTTTTTACTCGAAGAAATAAACACCATTAAGACAAAAAGACGTGAGCGGTTGAAAAGCAACGGTTACAGAAGACGTGTCAAGAAACAAATGGAAGAAAGAATATGTGTGATAAATGCAGAATATGAAGAGATGAACAGCTGCGGCATTTCTCACATCATTCTCTACTTTGCAGAGAAGATATGAGAAGAGGCAAGATGTAGGATCAGAATCTTGCAACGATAATGTCTCACCGAAATTATCAACAACACAACACAACAGCGTCGCATAGCAATTTCAGAAATGATACGATAAACGACGTCAGCTAGAATCACGAGAAAGATGTGATAGTCCTGTGAAAATTAGAGAGCTTGCGAGATTAACATTTGTAAGGTTGCGAGAATGTCGCAGACCATACCCGAAAATAAAGGACAGATTAACTGTCATCCACTATGTATTTCCCTATAAATAGTCGTTCAAGTTGTAAAGAAAAGGGAGAGGTCATTCTTGTTTCCTTTATCTTTTCTTTTAAGAATATTCAAAGATTGATCAATAAAATTAAGAATGTAAATCTAAAAATGAGTTGAGTAATAATGAAATCATATGAGGGGTGTAGTGTAGGATTTCCTGCAACTACATAATGGCGCTAGAAACAGGGAGATGAAGATCGAAAGTTGAAGATTGTTGTTGAGATTGTTCAAATTTAGAAAGTGATTAAAGTCAGGAAAAAATCAAAGGAAGAATACTAATAAAAGTTAGACCAATACAAAAGTCAGGCCTTTGTGAATAGTTCTACCAAAAACACAACAAGATGTGAGCGGTTCTACTTTATCACACATATTGGTTGTTCATAAGATATGCAATGAATAACAAAACCAATAACACCTGGAAATTTCCTTTTCGGTTCACAAAACAAGTTTATGAACTTACTTCCTTAGAACACGTGTAAACATTGTTCCCTAGGATGAAATCCTCACCTCATACCCATACATAATCACAATAACATACAAATGAGTATGTCGATGTCTTATCTATAAAGTTTAATGGTTAAGCAATAAACCTCGTATTGTACTCCTTAATACTATATCTATCTAGAGTTCAAATATGCTTCGCAGTTATGTTTTCAATATGCACGACTTGAAAGATACATTAGGGAATGAAACAGTTCAAGTCAAATATCACTAACCTCAAGTGGAAGGATGATTGATGTCGTTGTAGCTCCTTTCTTCTTCACATCTTCAAGTATTCGCAATACTTGTAATGTCTCATATCCTAATACTTTCAAGCTAACCTATACGAAGTTTAACTCTAGTACATAATCAAGCGACTCTTAACATGAGTTTTGATTCACTAAAATTTGACAACCAAACTTGACATACCAACGCTTGGTGGGTTCAACCGAGCCATGCTATAACAATCTCCCCCTTTGTCAATTTTAGTGACAAAACTCTTACATCATATGGATAAACAAATTACAATAATTCATTACAATTCGCTTGATTCCCGATTCAACAACACAGTGAAACTGCTTACATTCAATCCTTGAAAATGTCATTGTTGACATTATAATAAAAAACAAAATACTCCCCCTAAGGAAGATAGGTAGATATTCAATCCGCGCGTCTTTGTTATACCAATCTATATGCATGTTACTCCCCCTTAGTCTGTGCTTTCACTCTTTCGTTAGATAAAACATTCAAGTACCAATGTTCTTTTCCTTAGTGATGCCAATTAATATAAAATCAATGCCAGTATCGCTTGTTTACTCCATATATTTCTCCCCCTTTTTGTCACAAAAATGACAAAGAAACGAAAAAATAAAGGAAAACACGAAAAGAATCTTACAAATCTCAGAATAGACTTGCAAACCTGTAGAGTTAGGCATGAGGGTTCCACGCATCATGTTCTGATAACCAATATCAAAACCGAAACTACAAGTAGTCTTATTTTGATATGTTACCAAGGAAACAATTGCCCGAAACAATTTTTCCCATTTAGTTTAGCAAACCAAAAACAACTAATCGCATTAGTTCCTTTGCTAAACCGATTGTTCAAAAACAACCGCTTAATTTGATAAGACCAAAATAAAGAATAAACTCCATTTTTCTCATCAGGTTCTAATTATCCATAAACTTAGACTTTTCAATTTTAAACAAACCAAATACTAGGTTAGTTAACTAGCATTTCTTTGTTTAGACATTCGATTAGACTTGAATAACCGAAACCTCACTTTGATAAGACAGACTAAGATCAGAATTAACTTAGTTTCTTATCCGGAATCGAATTGGACTAAACAAATCATCCCGTACACATATTATTTCGTTAAGCCATAAATAATTCATACAAACCAAAATAAATCAACTTGCATAATTATTCACCTCAACCGGAAGCAATTGAAACAATAATAGACATTATAAGCACCGCAATCGCACTGTAATTTTGTAAGCCTAAACGATTGATACCATACAAAATCAAGATAACAATAGTTTTTATTAACAGGAACCAATTGAAACACACATCCACACACAACATGGAATAAATACCAATTGAACCTAAATTTCGTTAAGCAAAAGCAACAATATATATAATATAAACTCAGGCTTTTCTTAAACAGGAAAATAATTAACTAACAATATTGTTACCTCAAATTTCGCATCCAATTCTCCAATATGATTGCATCTTCTTCCAGGGAGAATTGATATCGAAATATCACCACATTGTCATCCTTATGCGTGAACAAAAGAATAACAACATACCTCAACCTTTACCAGAGAAAGGTTGAAACCTGGTTTTAACTATTGCAAGCAAAATTTGAAAAACCGTCGAAACACATATGCTTTTATGCTAAACCAAAACCGATTCAACATATTGTGACTTTTTGACATATTGTTTCTATTAAACCCCTCATAATCCTTTGATAAAGCCTACCTACTAGGGCTAGAACTTAATCCCGCTAAATCAAAAAGTCAACCAAACCATGAGGGTCCACAATATATGAGATCGAATATTAAGGTATAAAACCGAAATCAAACATCCCATAAACATACATAGCAATAAGGTAAAAGCAATTAAGCACAGGCTATGTAAACCAAAAACTATCACAAGAAAAATTACTAATCAAATAATTTTATTCATAATAGTTTTATTCATAATAGACCTTACATAAAGTATCCTAGTTTCAAATAAGAATCTAATCTTATCTTTGCATTGCATGCCTTACTGGAGAACTCGTTTAGCAGAATCTCAACGTTTACTTGATACAAAGGTTCAGACTTAACCAAACACAATAGGATTGCTTATCAAGTAAATATGAATTAACGTTTGTGTAATTTACTTTAATTATAATAAAACAATTATAATGCGAAAAATAAAAGTAAATGACACAACAAGATTTTGTTAACGAGGAAACCGCAAATACAGAAAAACCTCGGGACCTAGTCCAGAATTGAATACTCTCAAGATTAAGCCGCTACACAAAATTACACCTAACTTCGTATAGTTGATACCAAGTAACTAACCATATAATCCCTCTATATTCCCACGCCTCCGACCTATGAATAAGTCACGTACTTGGAACAATCCCTTTGGTTCGTATTCCAAACAGTAAAGGAACAAGAAATCGGTTTGGTATCAACTCTATTCAACCAAGTGATATGAGTCGGACAAAGGCTCTTCCGTTTATCTCAACATAAACTCCTTCGTCGGGTCTAGATCTATCTTATGTTCAATCACCCTAAGGTAATAGTTTAAGATTAAGCCAACAACACCTTTAATCCGAAGAACCGTGTTGATGCCGATCTACTCAGTTAATCAATCCAATCTACCACAAGGATAAACCGATTATTAATTGGATCCTCTTTTACCGAAACAAGTATTGTGCACACCAAAGATTATAAAACCCAAGTCAGATCTTCAATATCTTCTTTGTCTTCAAATCTTCTTAAATCTTCTTAAATCTTCAATAAAAACCTGCACACAATCACTTGAATCTCTTGTGATCAATCAAGCACAGAACGGAGTCTGTTAACAATGGATTATCACAAGATCGTCTTTAGAACTAACAACAGTCTAAAGATCCCTGTCGAAACTCTGAACTAGTTTGAGTGAATCTTATATCAGAAGATAAGATTCTCAAGAATAAACAAACCAGGTGCAATCAGATTTCAACCACCGTTTGTCAATCAAATCAATCGAAAACAAAGATAAACCGCAATTATCTAGTTTCCCACCAACGGGTCGCGCTAGAGCTTCTCAATCCCAAAGAAGACTTTAAAATGATCGGTCGTAAGAGATTTCACCTAATTAGATTACTCTCCTCTCCGATAGGCGGCTACACCAGTAACAAAGACAAAAGAGGAAGTATGTTGTTAAGAAGGATTAGTTTGCTAGAAAGGCAAACATCGTGTATTTATAGACAAGGAAGTTTGGACACCAAGGAATTTCCAAAACCGAAAATATTCTCAAGATATTCATTAGAGCACAAATTCATTTTCCATAATTCCTGGAAATGCTCTGTCCAAAAATAATGATCGAAATCTCTCGGAAAATATAATTAGTAAATGCACATTACTAATTATGGAATTTCCCTACAAAATGAAATTAATAACCTTAATTAAAATATTCTTAACTTACTTATGTTTCGATCCTGGGATTCTCTTCCCTTAGCCGTTAAGGAATATCTTTGAACAATTATAGAAATAAACATTCTCAACACGTGTTCAAAGTTTGTCGACATCTTTACTTTGTAAGTTCCCTTTCATACTTACAACCTTGAAACTGATTTGCCACACTTCTAAACAAGTTTAGAATTGGTTCATTTGACTTTCAAGAACTATGTGATTGATCAAACCAACATTCAATCACAATCATGGGTTTACAGTTCTACCAAAACAAGTTTCGGTTCTACCTCCATGTGATTACTACGCATAGCCACACTAGCTTCCCAAAAGATTCGGTTGACTAGGTACTAGGATCGGTTCCCCACATATATATGGTATCTAACTTATATGTGTTGCACATGTTCACAGGATCGGTTCCCCTTTCTACTGTAAACCTTGTTGCACCCCATACAAGGATCGGTTCCCCTTGATGTACTGCACCCCTTACAAGGATCGGTTCCCCCTTTCCCTTACAAGGATCGGTTCCCTTTACCTTACAAGGATCGGTTCCCTTTCCCCAAGGCATACATAATCCGATCATACCAAGGTGATTACTTAAGATTGGTTTTACTAATAAAAGGTATACCAATACAAAAGTCAGGCCTTTGTGAATAGTTCTACCAAAAACACAACAAGTTGTGAGCGGTTATACTTTATCACACATATTGGTTGTTCATAAGATATGCGATGAATAACAAAACCAATAACACCTGGCAATTTCCTTTTCGGTTCACAAAACAAGTTTATGAACTTACTTCCTTAAAACACATGTAAACATTGTTCCCTAGGATGAAATCCTCACCTCATACCCATACATAATCACAATAACATTCAAATGATTATGGAGATGTCTTATCTACAAAGTTTAATGGTTAAGCAATAAATCTCGTATTGTATTCCTTAATATTATGTCTATCTAGAGTTCAATATGCTTCGCAGTTATGTTTTCAATATGCACGACTTGAAAGATGCGTCAGGGAATGAAACAGTTCCAGTCAAATATCACTAACCTCAAGTGGAAGGATGATTGTTGTCGTTGTAGCTCCTTGCTTCTTCACATCTTCAAGTCTTCGCAATACTTGTAATGTCTCATATCCTAATACTTTCAGGCCAACCTATACAAAGTTTAACTCTAGTACATAATCAAGCGACTCTTAACATGAGTTTTGAGTCACTAAAATATGACAACCAAACTTGACATACCAACGCTTGATGGGTTCAACCGAGCCATGCTCTAACAAGCACTTTGTATAATCTCCATAGCTTTGCCTTTATCATTAGTCTGGACACTGTGGACATCAGCTTGAGTATTAGGAAAAATATCACTTGGAGTCATAAGAGAATCACTAGAGACTATAGTGGAGCTCGATGGAAAGGACTTGCAGATCTGTATTTGGCGGCATCATGAGTTTAGACACACCTGGTAGAGTATATTTGGTACTTGAAGAAGTTGCTTCCTTAATAGCTCGCTTCCGTGCTTTCTAAGCTGGACAAACATCATATTTGTGATCAATAACTCGACAAGAGGTACAAAAGTTTTCTGGAAATTTGAAGTATCTGGTTTCAATAAGAAAGGGTTGGATTCTTTCTTTTGTAATAAGTGGAATATCGGCAGGTAGAGCCCTTTGAACTGAGATCCGAATACAAACTCTAACATTCTTCTTCAAAAGGATGATTTCTGTAGGGTTCTTTAGCTTCAATCAACTCACCAAGTTTGAAAGTGAGTTTTTGTAGATCTTCAAACTTTGTGCATTGCTTTGGAATATTGCATAAGATTAACCACATAAGTTCTTCAACAAAAGGAACTTGATAATTTGTTGGCCATCCCATTGGAGGCACTACTCTAAGAACAAATAAGAAACCACAAGCAAACCATGGGTGTTTCTCATTCACTCTATTGAAGTCATTCTCTGCTAGAAACCTTATTTCTTAGACCACTAAAATTAGTAACAATGAGTGTTTGAGCTAAGGGAAATTGGTTACAGATGTGATGATAAATGGAGGATGTGGGAACAAGAGTTTCACTGCATATGTACCCAACCATACACCAATTCCAGTTTTTATCAAATTCATGTAGAACAATATTTTTATCAATAAAGACTGGTTCAGTGAGAGTTGAGGGTAAGCTGAGTTTTTCAGCCATTTGAGAATAGAGGTTTTGAATATCTAAGGTTGATGGTTGAGTGGTATCTTGAGTTTTTGAAGTCTCCGTATAAGTTATCAAAGTGACAGAGATAAAGAAGTAGATATTGGAAAGAGAAGATAGACTATGTATTAAAATACATATCTAGATGTGAAAGAATCCAACAATGAGACATGTGTTATGATATTGACATAACACCAAGATATGCAGATAAAAACAAATTTTATCTTATGTGGAAGACTGAACCATAAAATGGGAAGTATCTGAGGGTTGAATATAATCTCTGGGTTGCTAAGGGGAAGGATGATGGATAATTATGATAGATTTTTTTTTATATCTGTTTATCATAGTACACTTTGCTGATACTTTGTCCACTTCTATCTCGCTTTCAGATTTACTGAAACAGATTGAAGCTCAGTATTCACGTGGGAAAGGTAGTGAAAAAATAAACAAAAAACTTGTCCAATAATCTAATCCAAGATTTTTTCATTACGTACAACCTATATGTAAGCATGATGAGAGAAGAGGTGGTTGAACACTTAATGGGATTGTCTCTTCTAGGTTTGATACGATAATGTTGGCACTTCCTTCCAAGAGTGACTAAAGCAGAGTTGTAGAGTAACAAACTGGTAAAAAATGGGTATTGTTGTGGATGAAAATAAGTTGACTATTTTACATGGTAACTTTTGGGCATTAGGTTATAAATAGTGATTTTATTGTTTTCACAGTGAGATAAAAGATTAACCCGGATGTTGTAGATAGGTATAACCAATCTGACTTACGTTCCCCAATTAGCAATGGTGCCTCTCAATAGGTACTACATTCTTTGAATCTTCATAAAATAAAAAACTTTAATTAGACCCCAAAGAAACTTATCAAAATCAGGTGATCTACCGATTCACCTCTTAGTGGCAATTCCAAAGGGTTTTAAGGCTAATAAAATGCCTAGATTTAGACTTTCAAAATAGGGTTTGACAGAGTAATAATGGTTTTGGAGAAGGTGCACATGGTTTTGAATGGGTGTGAATAGCCAAGAGACATGACATTTAACCAAAAGCCATAAATGGCTATTAATGGTCTCGCTTGACTCTCTATAAAGAGAGTTAATTGGAAATTAACCATAACAGTAAGTGATTAAACCAGAAGAGAAAAATATTAGAGAGAGATCATTAAGAAATGGAATATCCTGGAGAAAATTTACCCTCTCACTTTTGCATCTTATAATCTAGCCAAAAGAATTGCAGTAACTTTGAATGATCAGGAGATGGAGAGATTGAAGAATGTTTTGCAGTATGAGATTGATCGTCGAGCTCGAGAGTTACCATATAAATAGATACAGAAGAGCATGCCATTGAATTTTCTGTTTGGAGAGAGAGAGGTTTGCAACAGATCAGAGGAAGTTTGAAGAGAAGTCTGAAAAGTATAGTTGGAATAAGTGTGGGAGTGCAACATAAAGTGTGGAAGATCAGAACACTCATATTGAGGAGATTGATATGAGTGATGAATATTCATATGTTATTGAAGAGAAAAAGAGGATGATGAAGTATCGTGAGGAGAAGCTTTACAAGCAATATTAGCATGAGAAAGCAAATCCAGAGATCTTTGCCAGAACCATGCAAGAGGGAGATTCAAGTTATGATGATGATGAATAGTTGGAAGAAGAGACTGATAAAGATGAAGATAATGATGACATCGATTCATCTGGTGATGGTAGTGTTTCTCATGCACCTTCTGGTAGTGATTACATCGAGCAAAATGAGGAAAAAGACAATTGAAGCTACAATGAAGAGCACTATTGATAGTCTGCCCTGGGGTATCGAGAACAGCCAAAGTCTTAGGCTTTGAACAAAGTTTGAAGATGATTAACAAGTTTTTTGCAAATAGGCTTTATCGATGCTTGCTTCTTGTCTTCTTTATCTTGCCGTGGTTGTTGATAGGTTGGTGTTATAATTTTTTCTTCTGCGAACGGTGTTTTTATTGGTAGTTAAGATTTAGATGTTGATAGGAAATGGTTGTTATGGTATGTTTGTGTCTTATAATATCTTTTATGTTTTGTGTTTGTTGGAGGCTATGATCCTCCGTAAAATTTTTGAACTGAAGCTCTTGTTGGTAGTTAGTCTTGTTCTTATGGTTGGTTTGAATGAAGGAAGTACTATAATTATGGAAAGTACTTGCTTCGTTATGTTGAATGCAAATGCTTGTACTTTATCTTCTTTTAATTTCTGTAGTAATGAAGGTTGTAGGATAATTGCACATGGTAGTAATGATCTTGAGACAGGATAAAAGTAATCTAATGACTGTTAAGATCAGATAACTGAGATTGGTATAAAAGAAAAGACTTTCCTACGTCACAATGACGGAGCAGAGCTTCTCTTTCCTAAACAGTTGAAGGATATGTTGAGAAAATAAAACTTCCATTTTATTGTCTCACAGAGAAGCCATAACCGCATCCCTTACAATATCTTCAGATTTTAGATCCAAAACGCTAGTTGGATTTGTCATAATAAGTCACAAATTCGACAAACAATGATAAGGAATTAATGAGATTAACTTAATACCTTGAAAATTCCTTATTCCTGGGATTGAACTAAAGACAACGTGATTGAGAAACATTTGCAAAGCATTATTTGAGTTAGTATCATGACTTCTACTACTACTACCTCTCATTTTATCTATATGTGATAGTATAATTCGTTTCTTCTCGATAATTCCTCGTTTTCAATCATATGGTCCTTTTGGATTTTTTTCTCTCTCCTAAAATTTTCTGGGTTTTCCAATTTTTCACGTTTTTCATTCTCGATCAACTGATGTTGATTCAAGATAGTTGAAAACCATGATCCGGGTCCTAGCATCCAACATAATAATCTCTCTTATGCTGATAAGGTCAAAGAGAAGAAATCTACGTCCGGTAAGGGTAAAAAACCTTATGTTTTTACCGCTGATGATTGTGATATTAATACTAATGTTAATATGATAATGGCGAACCTGTTCTTGATGTGCCGCTTGATTTGGCTAATGAGGGGTGTGATTTATTCCAGTTTAGTTTAATTGGAAGATTGAACTTTAATGGTTTAAAACTTCCTGATGTTAAGAAAATATTGGAAAATCAATGGAATATCCCTGAAGATAGATGCAAACTTGCACCTATGACCTAGGGGTTTCTTTGTTATTAAGCTAGCCTCCAAGGAAGATAAAGAACTCGTTTGGCACGGAGGTTCCTGGATGGTAGGAAAACAATCTCTTCGTGTGATTAGTTTTTATATGAATTTTGATCCAGAAATACAGCCAACTTCAAATACAACACTTTGGTTTTACTTTCCGGGTTTATTTGTGGGATTATGTATGAAGAAAATTTTAATTCAATGGTTAAGTTGATTGGTAAACCTGTTGCTATTGATCGAAAAACATTAAATCATGATTTTTATAATTATGCAGCTGTTCTTATTGAAATAGAAATGTCAAAATCTATTCCAAACAAAATTAAGGTTAAAGCAAATGGAAATATATTTTGGCTATACATTGAATTGCAGGATTTAGAGAAGGCTAATTTCTGTTTCCATTGTAAGATAGTGGGCATATGCTTGCAAGTTGTAATACTGCTCGAAAAATCATCAAGAGAACTGTGGGTTCTGACGGGAATAAAGCTGAAGTTACAACCAAGGGTGTGTCAGATATCCAATGGAGGGAAGTTGGTAGAAAAGAAAAAAAGAATTATAATGATTCAGTTTTGGATGCTAATGATAATACGTCCATTGCAAATACTACAGCTGAAGAGATGCAAGAAGATATGGGAATGCATGGTAATGCTGAACATGAAAGTTACTCTAAGGCAAATATGGGTAATGCAGCTCATAATAACGTGCATATAACTGGAGATAATCAGGAAAACTCGACTTGGCATCAAGTTAAGGGTAAGAATTTTTCTGGTCGTGAGCATATTGATTCAACACCTACCCCTTTAGTTGATGATCTATTACATTCTGGGCATATTCACTCTAATTCTTTTGAAGCTCTTTCGAGAGAAAGGGAAAAATATCGTTTGGTCTTTTTTAGGTGGTCCCAAGTCAGTTTGGTTCTTTGGGAAAATGCCTTTACTGTTTGGTCCATAATTATTTAAAAATATTAAATGGAGAAAAGTACCCTTCCGTGTTAATTTCTACTTATTTTTTTGTAGTTGTTCGTTATTGAAAATGAACTCCTGTTAATTTCTATTTTTCAGAAATCACCTATATAAACCAGAGTTCATTCCAGAAACGAACTCCATATAAAAACCTAAAAAAACAATATAAAAACCTAAAAAATAGAGTTCATTCCAGAAATGAACTCCATATAAAAACCTAAAAAAACCAGAGTTCATTCCAGAAATGAACTCCATATAAAAAACCTAAAAAAACCAGAGTTCAATCCAGAATTGAACTTCATATAAAAACCTAAAAAACAGAGTTCATTCATGGAATGAACTGCATCATCATCATCTTCATCATCGTCGTCATCTTCAACAGCAGCATAAATAAATTCTTCAACAACATCAACAGTAGCAGAGAAGAAGAACACAAAAGATCATCATCATTCATCATCCTCTTCATCGTCAAAACTTAGAAAAAACGAAAGAAGAAGATTTTTTCATCATCGTCTTCATTATCACGTCTCATCATCATCTTCGTCATCATCATCATCTTCAACACGAGTTCATCTTTGATTTTTATAATCAAATCAGATCTCTTTACTGAAAAATCAAAATCTTTAAAATAAATAACCAAATCGATTTCTATAATCAAATCAAATCTATCTTTAAAAATAAATCTTCATCCTTAATCTTAAACAGTAGCAGAAAGAAAAAAAAAAGAAAGAAAGAAAAAAGAAGAAGTTGAAAAAGTAGATCTGGAAAAAAAAAGAGGTGAGTCAAAATAAATCTGAAAAAAATATCTTCTCTCCTAATAATGAGTATATATATAGTCCCCGTTAAAAGGGTATTTCTGCCACTACCATTTGACAATTACATCATCCATGACGTCATCCCGCGTGGGTATTGTCCACCCTAGGACCAAACCATAATTTATAGGACCAAACTATAATATATTTTCCCAAAAAGGACCAAACAGACAGTTGACTAGGTCAATTGGACTGGATTTTCTCTAATATATTATTCCTGAGACCTATTGGTCTGGCTAATGATTCTGACAAGGAAGAAGTTTCATCTGAAATATCAGCTTGTAGTACTGAAGTTTCGGATGGGAGTATAGGGTCAGAGGAATGGAGTAACTTTAATGAGAATATTAGGGCTAGTTTGGAAGCTAAACGTCTTGATAAGAAAGCAAAACGAATTCTGGCCCGTAGAAAAACTCAAGCAGATTTGGAGAGTAATACGGATTCGGTCTTGGAGGTTTTGGAAACCAACCAAGTTTTGGAAATACACACGGAATTGGATCCTAATCCTAGCATGGACCTAAATAAGGGTAATGGGCCTAATACTTTAGGTCACAAAGCCCATGGGAATTCTCCTAGGCCTAAAGTAAATGCTAATAGTTCTTTTCAGTTAACTAAAGAGGTGCATGAGGTTCTTTGTACAATAAAAAAAAATGATATTCAATAGAAGTTTTTGACTGATTTAGTTTTTAAAAAGGAGGAATGAGGACTCCAAAAAAGAAAATTCAGAATCCAATTTATGTTAGTGATAGTGGCATCAAATTGACAAAGGAGGGAGATAAAGGCTCTTGATTTCGTTGAAGAAGAGGATGTCAGGAAAATTTCAGGCAAATGACCTTTTTTGAAGGGAGTATATGCTGGAAATCAATGATGGTAAAAGAAGTGAAGAATATAAAAGTTTTTTTCTTTTTCTTTTTAATGTTTTTTTTCAGTTATGAGTCTCTTGAGCCTTGTGCCCCTGATTGTAATTAGGTTTTTTGCTTAAACTATTGGACTTAGAAAAAAAAAACCTCAGGACTAGTCTCTTAACCTTTTCTTCCTATTGGCCGAAATAGGGCTTTTTTGAATTTTGTGAAACCAACGTTTTGGTGAGGACACTTGACAACGTATGATTGGTTTAAAAAGAATATGGAACAAATTGAAAAAAGGAAACCAAATTCAATTTGGAATTCATGACTTGGAAATATTTAGGTGAGGATACTTGGCAATGTATGATCGGTTTAAAAATACAAACTCAAAAGGAAAACCTAACTTACCGTGTTTGGAATTTTATGGAAGTCCAAATTCAATTTGGAAATCGAGTACCTTCCAAAATAAAAGGAATAAATAAATAAAATATGTACATATTCTCCACTTATTTATTGTATTTGCCCCATCACACCAAATCAAAAAAGCATTTCCACGGGGCGGGGTGAAGTCTCGCGCACACCAAATCAAAAATGCATCGCCACAGGGGGTGAAATCCTGCGCTTACACCAAATCAAAATGCATAACCACGGGGGGCTGAAGTCACGCGCACACCAAATCAAAAATGCATCAACACGAGGCAGGTCATAACCTCGCACACACTAAGTTAAAAAAAAAAAAAAAAAACTGGTGTATAGCACGGGCACAAATCTAGGCTTATTATGGAAGTCTAAATTCAATTTGGAAATCGAGTACCTACCTGTTTGAGGGTGAAAACGATTTCCGCTGATTTCGGTAATTTCGCGTGAGTTGGTGAGAAACGAGTCTAAACCCTAAACAATGTACTGCAAGGGAGTACTTTAGATTCGAGAGATCAATCTGTACAAATTCGGCCTAAACCAAGAAATGGTCGTTCCAGACTTGCTTCGGTCACAAAGTGAAGGAGATGGGTTGGTTTTGGGGAGGGAAGCGAAGAGAGTGTTGAGACCAGAATAGTTGATTCTGGAAGAGTAGTTGTTTGAATTGTATCAGAAAGTGAAAGCTAACAGATGGGAAAGCTAACAGGTGATTTCTGAGTGTTGTATGCTCCTGACCAAAACTTATTCTTTGGTGGAAATAGGTAAGACCTATTTATACAAGTCGTAACAAAACGTACTATGGTCTTGTAAGAAATGGAAATGGCTGAGTAAAGTGGAAGGAGGTGGTAACGGGTAACGCCTGGAATTGATGTTCCATAATGAAAGAAACGTTTCCCCATTACTCCTTGTATTTACTAACCGACTCATTCTTATGACACTTTCTTGTAACGGGCGTAGTGGACGCCGCACGCTGTAAACCGCCAAACCAAAACCCTAGTGAGCATCCCCCAGTTTGTGACATGTGTTGATGTCTCGAGTGTTTTCGTGGAAAACGTGTAGCATGTTGTGGTTGTTTGGCAAGTTGAGCTTGGGAGACTTGCCGGCTCGGTGGTGACCCTCGACGGTCGAGATTTTGCATCTTGAGAGGAAGGGTGGCCGTTGATTGTTGCAACCCTTCGTTTGGTAGCTAGCAGCATGAAAGCATGGCCGGCATGGCTTTGACATGGTTAGGCGTGGCCAATCTAAGATTTTGGCATAGTTTAGGAGCGGCCAAGAACTAGGGTTTTGGCACAGTTTGGGCGCGGCCAAAGGTTGCCACGCGTTAGCTGGTGGCATCGGACGGCTAAGATCTGCATCTTAGATGGAAGTGCAGCCATTAATTATTGCAACCCTTCGTTTTGGCAGCCAGCATCGTGTATGGCTTTAGCGTGTGTTAAGCGCGGCCAAAATTGGGGTTTGGTGTCGTGACCAAAGAACGGGCATCGTAGCCAAGTTGGTGTCGTGACCAAAAGTTGCCACAAGTTTGGTGGCGAACTTGCACGACTGAGATCTTGCATCTCAGGAGGAAGGATAGTCGTTGATCGTGGCTACCTTTCGTTTGGAGACCAGCAACATGGTGGTATGGTTGGCATGCTTGTGCATGTTTTAGGCGCGGCCAAAAATTAGAGTTTGGTACAAACCGTGTAGTTTTGGTGTTGGGCTAGAAGTTTCCACGCGTTTGGTGGCGAACTTGTACGGCTGAGATTTACATCTCAGAATGAAGGGTAGTCGTCGATTGATGCAACCCTTCGTTTGGATTGGAAGGGAAACGGGAAGCGCTTGCGGCTTAGAAGGGAAACGCTTGCGGCTTGGTCTAAATTAGGGTTTGCTATGTTGCAACCCTAATTAGCGCCCTTTACTAGAATCGCCGTAGAATTCTCATACGGACTCGTATTTTGATGATCCTCCCCTCCATTATGTACGAAAAAGAATATCCTATCTCTGTACGATGGAATATTTAGGTTTTGAGCTCGTTCGGGAAGTGAAAACAGCCAGAAAGTAAAACTCAGGAAGAATTCAGGAGGGATGTTGGTAGCCAGCGGCATGGTGGCATGGTCGGCATGCTCGTGCACGCTTTAGGCGCGGCAAAAAATTAGGGTTTGGTACAAACCGTGTAGTTTTGGCATTGGGCCAGAAGTTTCCATGCGCTTGGTGGCGAACTTGGACGGTCGATATCTGCATCTCAGATGGAAGGGTAGCCGTTGATTGTCGCAACCCTTCGTTTTGGTAGCCAGCGTCGTGCATGGCTTTGGCATGTGTTAGGCGCGACCGAAATTAGGGTTTGCATAAACTGTAATGTTTGGCTTTGGGCCGCAAGTTACTATGCGTTAGGTGGCTAACTTGGACGGTCGAGATCTGCATCTCAGAAGGAAGGGCAGCCGTTGATTATTGCAACCCTTCGTTTTGGCATCCAGTGTCATGCACGACTTTGGAATGTCGGGATAGCTGGCATGGTCGGCATGCCTCGGCGCGGCTAGCACGGCATGCCATTGGCACATGTGGCACGGTTGGAATGGTTGGCATGCCTTGGCGCGGAGACGTGGCTGGCGTGGTTTGCCATTGGCACGGTGGTGCTGCTGGCATGGTTGGCATGCCTTGGCGCAGAGATGTGGCTGGCACGGTATGCCATTGGCACATGTGGTGCGGCTGGCATGGTTGGCATGCCTTGGCACGGAGATGCGGATGGCACGGCATGCCATTGGCACATGTGTTGCGGTTGGCATGGTTAGCATGCTTTGGCGCGGAGATTGGCTGGCACGGCATGCCATTGGCACATGTGGTGAGGCTGGCATGGTTGGCATGCCTTGGAGCGAAGACGTGGCTGGCATGGTTTGCTATTGGCACGGTGGTGCGGCTGGCATGGTTGGCATGCCTTGGCGTGGAGATGTGGAACGACATGCCATTGGCACATGTGGTGCGGCTGGCATGGTTGGCATGCCTTGGCGCGGAGACGTGGTTGGCATGGTTTTCCATTGGCACGGTGGTGTGAGAATTAGGGTTTTGGCCTATCGAAACCCTAATTAGCATTAAAAAAGGTACCTTGGTAATTTTCTCGCAGACATATTAAAGGGTCCAATAAATGTGCTAGTGGTCGTAGTGACGTCTTGTCAGATGTGCAGTATTACGATTTTAACCCTAAGCTAAAAACCACCATCAACATTAAGTCCCCTGCTTAGCTCGTAACAAAGCATTGTTGCGAGGTAAGCATAAGATGGTGACAGGCGAGGATAAAATCGAAATGACAAGTCGTGAAAAGATGGTTAAGAAGACCCGGCTAACCTTTTTCGAGAGGTAAGGAGAGTTCGTGATTCTCGTGTTGGCGGCCTTGCATAGATTCTGCTTGTGGTGTTGCTGGCTAGACGGTGAAGTGGTGAAATGTAGATTGTCGGCTTGGCTTGGAATGGGATACGCCGGCGTTGGTCGGCTTGGAATGAGAGCCGCAGGCGTTGGTCGGCTTGGAATGGGAGCCGCAGGGCGTTGGTCGGCTTGGAATGGGAGAAACTGTCTTCAGTCCGCAAAATGGTGTAAACTGGTTTCGGAACTTTGGCTACCAAACGACGGTGATGACGCTGGAACTTCGGTTATCAGATGGTAGTGATGGCGCCTGGCAACTTTGTCTAAATTAGGGTTTGGCATGCCGAAACCCTAATTAGCTCCCCTTACTAAAATCGTTGTAGAATTCTCGTACGAACTCGGATTTTGACGGTCCGCCCCTCCATAGGACCGGAAAAGAATTTCCTATCTCTCTACGCGGGAATATTTAGGTTTTGACCTCGTTTAGGAGGTGAAAACGACCCTACAGTGAAACTCAGGAAGAATTCAGGAGGGATGTTGCAGGACCAGGGTAGCATAGTCGCGCCGAGTCATCTATTCCCGTTCATGGAGCAAGAAGGAAACTTTATTCTGTGAAAAATCTAGAAATTTCGTCCATGAAAAGAGGTACTGACCCTCTTCTGTTTTTTTGTTGCTCATCCGGATCCGTGCTTTCGTCTGCATTGTCTCTCCAGTGGATTCCAAAATTTTCCAAACTACATCGTATTCTTGGGACGGATGGATGAAATATATGCTCGTAAACGATCATGTCAGGGATAATCTTGGAGATTGTGGTTGCGTTGTCGGTCCATCCTCGACTTTAGGTTGTTTAGTGCCCGGACCTTCTGATCGTGATGATGATGTGTTGTGAATGCTTGCACGGTCGAAAACTTCTGGAGCCACTGGATGAAATAGATGAGTTGGGAGACGTTTCGTTACCAACGTGTTGCTATCAAGTCTTCAAGGACTTTGTTCCAAAATACATCCTTCGAACCATCTTCTGAATCTTGGACTATCATATGGAATGGGACGCGGTGAGCAGTCCCCAATTATATTTCTGTTAGATCCGATGGCACGGCCGAATATGTGAATATATCTTTGTGGTGTGCTTTTGGAGTCTTCGATGCACATGTACGACTTCATGTTGAGAAATTCCTGCGGCTCGTAAAACTTCGGCAGTGACGATGTTGAAATCAGAAATAACCAGGTTGAGGGGAGTGAAGGCGTCCCATGATGGTAGTCCCTATTTGTATCCTAATTTCATTGCATCGCCTTGAATCCATGTCCACGGGATTTGATACAAGCTTATTGTACTCTTCTGGATGTG
The DNA here is from genome assembly GCF_003573695.1 of Papaver somniferum. Classification (NCBI taxonomy): domain Eukaryota; kingdom Viridiplantae; phylum Streptophyta; class Magnoliopsida; order Ranunculales; family Papaveraceae; genus Papaver; species Papaver somniferum. The sequence goes on along the minus strand of NC_039360.1, from coordinate 156,958,471 downwards.
ACGTTGGGATGCACATGGACGAAATATTCTGGATAGCGGGGAAGTAGGAATGACAGAGTTATGTTGTTTATCGTGGCTCCCTCTGTTTCTTCAAGAAAATGCTTCAGCCGTGTCTTTGGAGTTATCTTATGAGTCTTTGATGGTCGTCGGGATGGATTGCGATGAGCAGTCCCCAGTCGCATTTTTCTTTAGTTTCTGAAGTTGTTTTCCTCTGAGCAGGCTTGGGATTCTCCGCGGCCTCGTAAAGTGTTGAAGGCATCTTCTAGACAGAGAGGTGATGATAATCTTGCGCTACACCCTTGAAGAGTAGATGACCTTGTTGTGGCTATGGCCTTTTGGTTGAATGTGTCTTCTGAGCTTTGACAGTGTAGGGATTCCGTGTATATCCTTAGTCCCCAAGTATGGTTTACATGTTTTCATCTTTGTAGCGATTGCTGTTGTGGTGAAGCTCTGGCTGGTATCAACAAATGAGTGGAAACAATTCTTGGTAGCAGATGTAATCAGAAGAGACTACATTGTCGTGGTAACAAAGTAGGTTGGCTGGAATTGTATGGGCATTCATGGAAATAAAAGGATTGGCTGGATGCGTAAGCGAGCAAACTGTCCATGATCATGAGTTTTGGTAGGATGTATAAAAAGACGGCTATGATTACGAAGATTGGCTAACTGCGATCATGATCCTTGACATGGGGAGCGTGGTGGTACGACCCTTTGCAGGAAGGAGTGGCGTCCATGGTACGATCCTTGGCAGGAGGAAGCGACGTTGAAGCGGCTTCGGCTCTTGGAGAGGATGTCGAAACTTAAGAAGCCAAACGCTGCTTCGGATCCTGGAACAACTTATGGAGATAGCGCTGAAGCGGAGCGGCTGCTCGAGCGAACGTTGAAGCGGAGCTACTGCTGGAGGACGTTGAAGCGGAGAGGCTGCGTCAATCAGTATGTCGTCAAACTGGACACCCTTCAAACGAACAGTGGTTAGGAGTCCCCAGTTCCATCTATCGTGCTTTCCAAGAGAGGTAGGGGGTTTGGGAACGACTTCCTGGATGGAAACAGCTGCTTTCCTGACGCAGGCGGTTGAGGGATGCAAATATGTCTTGACGTTGCGCCTTGGGAAAATATAGAATCTCACATAAATGTTTCATCATAGACTGCACGATTTTGTGGGCGAAGTCCCCAGAAATCATGCATCTCCTGACAGGAAGAGAGTCTTTTTGAACTCAGGGGGGGTTTCTGATTTTCCTTGCCTCGATTTTGAAGAAGTCGTTCTTGTTCTTTACGTGTGATGAGATTGGATTGCTGGTTCCCTTCCATTGAGCGTTCAAGAGCAACGCTGGAAGGATGCAAGGTGCTGGTGCTGGGAAGATGCAAGTTGTTAGCGCTGGAAGGAATGCAAGCTGCTGGCGCTGGAAAGATGCAAGCTGTTAGCGCTGGATCAGATCGGAATGGGCGCTGGATTGGCGTGGATGCTGGCTTGGCATGGCGCTGGTTTGGCGTGGGTGCTGGCCTGACGTGGGCGCTGGCTTGGCACGACGTCGGTTTGGCATGACGCGGTAGCAATAAGGTGGGCAAGCATATTCCAGGTATGTACTCCAGCGTTTCTCTTTCAATTTGTTTTCTTGTTTTTCTTGTGTTGGTGCAAACCTTAGCCATAGGTATGCCTTCCATAAATCTGTAGAAATATTGTTCTTCTCTTCGAATATCACCGTAGTAGAATCGGCTACCTCATGAATAGTGACTGGTAATCGTTATTATGCAAAGTAGGTACGTACGGGTAGGTGGCTGATTCCACGAAGAACTGGGCGTTAGGGTTTCTCTGAGATCCAAAAATTACAGGCCAAGGTGATCGAAGGTCCTTCTGCGGACGTGGTCAAACAACAAGAAGCGGAGGTCGAAAGGCTGTCCAAAGAGTTGGAGCTGAAACAGGCGGTCCTCCAAATGACGAAGGACGCCTTCTTCGAGAAGAGAGAAACACCGTTGAATGGCTTCCTTTGAATGCACTTCTGTCTTCTGAAATTCTTCTATTTTTTTTGTTTTTTTGTTTTTTTGTTGTTTTGAAAGGCAAATGAAACACCTGGATTATGGTTTTGATTTTCTGGATTTTTGGGTTGAAAGACAAGTGTTACCTATGAGGGTTTTGGATTATTATTCGGGATGAACTGTTTTAGGATGATGCCGTTTTTGGTTATGATTGTAAGTGACACAAACATCCCAGGGAAGATATGGAACCGTGAATGTTGCGTGTCGGTAGATGACATGGGATGAAATATAACATGGCTATCGGTTTTATCATTCCCGTGAAAACTTGAAATAGTAAACCATGTATTTTGTCTAGGCAAGACTTACTCGGTTTTTTGGATCTGCTAACGAAAAATGGGTCAGGTGCAAGACCGAGTTTTGTGAGAAGCACCGCGATTGTGGAAAGTCCCCAGTCGTCCCTGAGTCACTTGATAATCGAGTCGTTGATCCCTGGGCGGATCGTTTGCTTTTAACCTTCGGGAAGTCCGCAGTCGCCCCTTGCCGTGTCATGACTGGTAATCGGGTCGTCTGTTAACTGAGTCGTCGATCCCTGAGCGGATCGTATCGGGCCGTCTGGTAGTTGAGTCATCGATCCCTGAGCGGATCGTTTGCCTCTACCGTCCTGACGTCTGATCGAAGTATGAGATCGAGGATTGAAAATTGACATTGTAACCGAAAGACCAATCTCCCACTGTGGTCGCCAATTGTTTGAGGGTGAAAACGGTTTCTGCTGATTTCGGTAATTCGCGTGAGTGGGTGAGAAATGAGTCTAAACCCTAAACAATGTACTGCAAGGGAGTACTTTAGATTCGAGAGATCATTCTGTACAAATCCGGCCTAAACCAAGAAATGGTCGTTCCAGACTTGCTTCGGTCACAAAGTGAAGGAGAAGGGTTGGTTTTGGGGAGGGAAGCGAAGAGAGTGTTGAGACCAGAATAGTTGATTCTGGAAGAGTAGTTGTTTGACTTGTATCAGAAAGTGAAATCTAACAGATAGGAAAGCTAACATGTGATTTCTGAGTGTTGTATGCTCCTGACCAAAACTTGTTCTTTGGTGGAAATAGGTAAGACCTATTTATACAAGTCGTAACAAAACGTACTCTGATCTCGTAAGAAATGGAAACGGCTGAGTAAAGTGGAAGGAGGTGGTAATGGGTAACGCCTGGAATTGATGTTTCATAATGAAAGAAACGTTTCCCTATTACTCCTTGGATTTACTAACCGACTCATTCTTATGACACTTTCTTGTAACGGGCGTAGTGTACGCCGCACACTGTAAACCGCCAAACCAAAACCCGAATGAGCATCCCCCAGTTTGTGATATGTATTGATGTCTCGAGTGTTTTCGTGGAAAACGTGTAGCATGTTGCGGTTGTTTGGAAAATTGATCTTGGTAGACTTGTCGGCTCGGTGGTGATCCTCGACGGTCGAGATTTTGCATCTTGAGAGGAATGGTAGTCGTTGATTGTTGCAACCCTTCGTTTGGTAGCCAGCGACATGAAAGCATGGCCGGCATGGCTTTGACATGGTTAAGCGTGTCCAAGCTAAGATTTCGGCATAGTTTAGGCGCGGACAAGAACTAGGGTTTTGGCACAGTTTGGGCTCGGCCAAAGGTTGCCACGCGTTAGCTGGTGACATTGGACGGCTAAGATCTGCATCTTAGATGGAAGGGCAGCCGTTGATTATTGCAACCCTTCGTTTTGGCAGCCAGCGTCGTGCATGGCTTTGGCATGTGTTAAGCGCGGCCAAAATTGGGGTTTGGTGACGTGACCAAAGAATGGGCATCGTAGCCAAGTCGGTGTCGTGATCAAAAGTTGCCACAAGTTTGGTGGCAAACTTGCACGGATGAGATCTTGCATCTCAGGAGGAAGGATAGTCGTTGATCGTGGCTACCTTTCGTTTGGAGACCAACAACATGGTGGTATGGTTTGCATGCTCGTGCATGTTTTAGGCGCGGCCAAAAATTAGAGTTTGGTACAAACCGTTTAGTTTTGGCGTTGGGCTAGAAGTTGCCACGCGTTTGGTGGCGAACTTGTACAACTTAGATTTGCATCTCAGAATGAACGGTAGCCGTCGATAGATGAAACCCTTCGTTTGTCTTGGAAGGGAAACGGGAAGCGTTTGCGGCTTGGAAGGGATTCGGGAAGCGCTTGCGGCTTGGTCTAAATTAGGGTTTGGTATGCTGTAACCGTAATTAGCGTCCTTTACTAGAGTCGCTGTAGAATTCTCATACGGACTCGTATTTTGATGGTCTGCCCCTCCATTCTGTACGGAAAAGAATTCCCTATCTTCCTACGCGGGGATATTTAGGTTTTGAGCTCGTTCGGGGGAGGTGAAAACATCCCGAATGTAAAACTTAGGAAGAATTCAGGAGGGATGTTGGTAGCCAGCGGCATGGTGGCATGGTCGGCATAGTCGTGCACGCTTTAGGCGCGGCCAAAAATTAGGGTTTGGTACAAACCGTGTAGTTGTGGCATTGGGCCAGAAGTTTCCACGCGCTTGGTGGCGAACTTGGACGGCCGAGATCTGCATCTCAGATGGAAGGGTAATCGTTGATTGTCGCAACCCTTCGTTTTGGCAGCCAGCGTCGTGCATGGCTTTGGCATGTGTTAGGCGCGGCCGAAATTAGGGTTTGCATAAACCGTAATGTTTGGCTTTGGGCCGCAAGTTGCCATGCGTTTGGTGGCGAACTTGGACGGTCGAGATCTGCATCTCAGAAGGAAGGGCAGCTGTTGATTATTGCAACCCTTCGTTTTGACAGCCAGTGTCGTGCACGGCTTTGGCATGTTGGGACGGCTGGCATGGTCGGCATGGCTCGGTGCGGAGATGCGACCGGCACGACATGCCATTGGAACATATGGCACGGTTGGCATGCCTTGGCGCAGAGACGTGGCTGACGTGGTTTTGCCATTGGCACGGGGTGGTGCGGCTGGCATGGTTGGCATGCCTTGGCGCGGAGATGTGGCTGGCACGGCATTCCATTGGCACATGTGTTGCGGCTTCCATGGTTGGCATGCCTTGGCGCGAAGATGTGGCTGGCATGGCATGCCATTGGCACATGTGGTGCGGCTGGCATGGTTGGCATGCCTTGGCGTGGAGATGTGGCTGCACATGTGGTGCGGCTGGCATGGTTGGCATGCCTTGGCGCGGAGATGTGGCTGGCACGGCATGTCATTGGCACATGTGGTACGGCTGGCATAGTTGGCATGCCTTGGCGCGAAGATGTGGCTGGCATGTTTCCCATTGGCACGGTGGTGCGGCTGGCATGGTTGGCATGTCTTGGCGCGGAGATGTGGCTGGCACGACATGCCATTGGCACATGTGGTGCGGCATGCCTTGGCGCGGAGACGTGACTGGCATGGTTTGCCATTGGCACGATGGTGTGAGAATTAGGGTTTTGGCCTATCGAAACCCTAATTAGCATTAAAAAAATGTACCCTGGTAATTTTCTCACAGACATATTAAAGGATCCAATAAATGCGCTAGTGGTCGTAGTGACGTCATGTCAGATGGGCGGTTTTACGAATTTAACCCTAAGCTAAAAACCACCATCAACACTACCATATTTGGATTCTTTTTTCCAAATTAATATATAAAGGGACAAAAATTCATATTTTTTCCGCGAAAATAAAAGGAAAAAGTAAATAAAATATACACATATTCTTCACCTATTTAATGTATTTGCTCTACCGCACCAAATCAAAAATACATCGTCACGGGGCGCGGCGAAGCTTCGTGCACATCAGACCAGAAATGCACCGTCACGGGGCGGGGCGAATCCCCGTGCTCACCAAATAAAAAATGCATCGTCAGGAGCGGGACGAAGCCCGCGCTCACCAAATATAAAATGCACCGCCAGGCCAAATCAAAAATCCACCGCCACGGTGCGGGGCAAAGCGCCGCGCTCACTAAATCAAAAATGCGCCGAGACGAGGCAAGGCGAAGCACCATACACACCAAATTAAGAGAAAAAAATGTCCCGTGTGTAGCACGTGCACAAATCTAGTTAGCAGCTAAACCAATTTCTACCTAAAAATAGCCTTTATAGTTTATATGACTTAGTAAATCACCAAACACATATGCTTTGCAACATTGGCCTTTACTTATAATAGTGACCAAATACCAAAGCGATATAAGGGTATAATAGACTGATTCGAACTAATGGCGGTTTTTAAAGATAGAAAACGCCGCTTAATTCAGACAATCCAAAAAACATGATGAATTAATCAACAAACTTTGTTATCTTCTTCTCCAATCCTCAAAGATTCAAGGTTCCTATTTAAGCCCATCCCACAAGAAACTATCGTTGTATTTTATCTGTCTGTCTTCAACCTGATGTTCTGTTTGTTAGGTATGAACCTGAAACAATATCCATAATCTTGTTGTAATTTTTCTTCAATTTTTTCTAGTCTAATTTAGGGTTTCTTGTCGAAGCTTATTGAATACGTGAAAGGATTTGAGGGTTTATATACGATGTCTACTTTTTCAGCGGTAACATTAGATAGATTTTTAGAATCAGGAGCTGCAAAATCAAAATTGAAATCACAGGTTTCACCATCTCTGTATAAAACCCCAGAAACCACTTCGTCATTACCTGAATCACCATTTTCTTTACTTCCTTCGCCGTATGTTGTTAACCATAAACGTCGAGGAGTAAATTTACAAAAAAGTCATTCTCAAAGTGAGGTGTTAGAGCGAGCAGTAGAGGACAAGATTGAAGATAGGAGGTCTGGTTTGCTGCAGGCTACACATTCTCTTGGAGATGTTTCTGTATTGGAAATTACTAATAAGCTTACAGATATATCCGAGGAAGTTGATGAGATTGGTGGGAAAACCAGTAATCTGAATGATGAATCGGGTGAAGAAAATGATGTTAGTGGTGAAAGAAAGAGTAGCTGGAATGATGTAAATAGGGAAAATTGTAATGAATTGGACAAGGAAATTGTAAGTGATGATTTCTTTGATCCTCAAGAATCAATGAGTTATACCAGTAATACTGACGCTGAAGAGAATGCTTGGGGTGAGCGTTCTTTTAAGATGTCTACAACGACGGCCGAATACTATGATGCTTGTGAAGGTAACATGATTTCTGGTTACTCAACTTTTTGGTTCTTTTATAGAATTAATTTTATTATGGACTATGGACTAGTTCATCAAGAAATTTTGTGGTAGCTTTACCTGATATGCTTGCTGGTTTATTCTACGGAACATGTTCTTCTATTTGACAATCTTGAGTAATATGAGTTGCTTCGGGTTTGAATACAGTTAGATTAGCTGAAAGATGAGGTCGGTCACATAATGGCGCTGGGTAATTCTCATGAAAAGCGTATATTGGTTTATTTGATTGAAGTAGATGGCTACTGTTATAGTTCTATTTTCACTTTTATGGGGAGTACCAAACCTGTTTGACCCATCGCTCTTTTGGATGATATAATCTGAGAAAGCTGTGATTCGCGAATGGTGTCTCACTATACTGATAACTAAGACAACAATTGGTGTTTGTGCTTCATATTAGCAGCTAAGATTTGAACGCGGTGCAATTTTTAATGGTCAGGGTAAATGCTTTAAACATTAAACAAGTATCTTCCGCTTAGCATGTTATTGAGCCTAAACTTATTGATTGTGTAATGCTTGCACCAAGTTTATTTGAACTAGAAGTTTCCAGGAAATATTGTATAGTGCTTTCGCTGATCCTTTTTAGTTTTTTGAGTTGAATGCACCATATAAGTTGGATAACTTGATATTTTTTTGCTTGCAATCATTGGATGTACAATGTGGGAAGGCTGACTTGTGTTACCTACTTCCTGCAGAACTTTCTAGTGCGGGTAGCCTACAGTCTTCCATGCGTGATTTAGATTCTGAGGTGCGTGAAATCAGAGTGAATTTGTTGATGGAGATAGAGAGGCGAAAGCGAGCGGAGGATGCTTTCAATAGCATGGAAAGGCAGTGGGAAAGCCTCAGAGAAAAGCTATCTGCTTTAGGTGTAATTCTTCCGTCTGCGTCAGCTATTGTAGTGGAAGATGGAGGGCCAAAAAGTGATATTGCTGAAGACGTGTGTCACCAAGTTTCTGTTGCAAGGTTTGTGGCTGATGCCGTTGGTAGGGGGGTTGCCAAGGCAGAAGTCGAGAAGGAGATGGAGTCTTTGGTCGAGTCAAAGAACTTTGAGATTGCTCGGTTGATAGACCGACTACATTACTATGAAACGATGAACTCTGAGATGTCTAACAGGAACCAAGAAGCTATGGGTAAGTTAATGCTGAATTTCAGTACACTGTTAATCTTATCCTTTTTATTTGCCATTGTTTTTTTTTGTTCTTTTTTTCTTCTTTGATTTGCTAGATTTTCCTAAAATATGTAGTGTTCTTTTTCTGTTGTGAATAAATGCCTAAGCCACATATATGCTCCCATCTGTTGGCCATTATATACCCCAAGTTTCATGTTTACACAAACTTGGTATAGATGCACCTAAACTCATACCATGGCCGTACCTTCTGCATTTACAATTATGTTGACTGCTGCAGTAAGATGAATTCCCCTGTAAACTGTTGCGGTCGTCCTTTTTTACCTAATGATCTTGAAGTTTTGTATATTATGCCCCACCATCCTTTAGCTATTTTTGATGTTTCTTCGATCCCATTTGCAGAGATGGCGCGTCATGACAGACAAAGAAGGAAAAGAAGGCAAAGGTGGATTTGGAGTTCAATTGGTGTCACCATTGCACTTGGCTCTGCAGCGCTGGCATGGTCTTATTATCAGCCGACTTCAAAAGGAGTGTTGCCAAGCAGTTCTTCACAGAGTACTGAGATTCCCAAAGCAACAAAGTTGTGAATCGCTTTGTTTTATGTAGAAGCCTATATAAACAGGCATAGGGTTTGTCTCTAGGATACAATCTTTTATCAATCATATTATTTATCAATCTTGTTATTCGTTTAACACGAATTCTCTTTTATCTTTTCTTTCTCTTTGATTAATTTCGTCTATTTCGCATCTCTTTCTTCCTTCACATCCCAGCAATCTCCGTAATGCATTCTTCTTTCTTATCATTCTTCTTTCTTATCGTTCTATATTAGTTGGTGTCAGAGCCAAGAGTTTTAGGTTCTCATCTAAAATTCGAGCCAAGAGTTTTGGTTTTTCATCTAAAATTTGATCCTAGGCATCGCATCCGCAACTCAAACCCCAAAGTTAAAAAAGAAAAAAAAAAAAAAACCTAATTTCTATTCTTTTTAAAACAATGTGAAAACTTACCAGAAAAGATAAAAAACAAATAATGAAGGATCTCGAAGAATTGGAGATTGTTATTGCTAAAATTATCGGTAAGATTACACATTGGCTATAAAGCAGATTTCATCATCGACTCAAGAGGATTCATCTTCAACTAAAAACATTACTATATGATTCTCGCGACATCAATTGGTGAGGAAGAGATGAAGACTACTTCTCAAACAGACGAAGTAAATCATGTTTCTAAGGAAGAAGAAATTCAAGTCGACCAGATGATTCGTCAGAGCTTAATGGTGAGTTATTAAATCTTAAACGTAATGATTTAGTAGATCATGATATGGATTTATCTTGTTTGTCTACTGTTCATAACATTCAAGTTGGTGATCAACTAGATGCATGTATAGTCTGTTATGCTAACCCTAGTAAGATTGTTTAGTTAACCCACTCAATTTCTAAAATTCCAATCAAACAACTCACTAGTATTGTCCAATTAAAACTCAAGGATGATAATTTTCTCATCTGGAAAGCTTTGATGCTTCCTGTTATTCGTAAATTCAAGATCATGAAGTATCTTGATGGATTTTGTGAATGCCCAATTCAATATACAACTCGTGCAAACGCTAATAATGGAATTGAAAATCCATTATATACTGATTGGATGGATGAAGATTCAACTATCATGATGTGGATACACTCAACAATCTATGACAGTGTCATCTCATACTTTGCTTGTGCAACTTCTTATTCTTTCGAGTTATGGAAAGCTATATCTGATCGTTTTGCTAGAATTTCTTCTACTCATGCTATTCAATTACACACCAAGTAGATGAATGTAAAGAAAGGAAATTCATTTGCTTCTGCATATGGTAATGAAATCAAGATCATTATTGATTAATTAGCTGTTGATGGATCTATTATTTCTGATGATCAAATTGTTGTTGTTACCTGGGTGGATTGAATGTTGATTTTAGTTCTTTTGCTACATCTGTGAGGATTAGAAATCCACCTGTTACAGGTCTATAATTACACAATTTACTACTCAGTGAAGAGTTAGTTATCAATATTAAGATTGTTAGTTCATCAGCTGAGTCCACAAATAGAGTTTTTTGCTTCTAGTAATAACAATGGCAGATGCAATTCAAGGGGTTTTTCTAGAGGAGGTCGTGGTACAAATCCTGGTAGAGGTTTTGGTAGAGGTACTGGTATACTTCCTTCTCCACCATCAAATATTTCTTATCCTACTTCTATGGCTAGACCTTCTTCTTTCAATTCAATTTCTTCTGGTGAGAGACCAACATGTCAGATTTGTCAGGAATATGGACATGCTGCTGATGAGTGTTGGAATATAATTAACTTTTCTTATCAAGGAAGAAATCCTTCAAGTAATCTACAATCTATGCTTGCCTCAGCAAATGTTATGGGTCAGAATCCTTGGTATATAGTTTCTAGTGCAACACATCATTTAACTGCATATGCTTCAAACATTGCTTCAACTTCTATTTTTAGAAGCAATGACACTATAACCACAACTAATGGTGAAGGTATGAGAATAAACAAAACTGGCACTTCTATTGTTTCAGTACCAAATCAAAAATTTACCTTTAAAGAATATTCTTCATGTTCCTATAGCTTCTCAAAACTTGATTTCAGTTCATAAGTTTACTAGAGACAACAATTGTTCTGTGACATTTACTTCAAAAGATTTTTCTGTTAAGGATGTGAACTCAGGATATATCCTCTTTCAAGGTCTTAGTGAGAATGGGCTTTACCCTCTACATGGGAACATTACATCTCCACTGACAACTACAACTTTTTCTTGCAATAAAGCTTCTTCAACAACATGGCATAGGAGATTAACTCATCAATCTTTCCAATCTCTTAGTAGGCTAGCTAGGATTTTAAACTTTCCATATAAAACTCTTACTTGTACTGAGTGTCAAGTATGTAGAAGTCATAAGAAACCTTTCTATATGTCAATGTCATCTACTACTGCACCGCTACAACTGTTACACATGGATGTATGGGGTCCTGCACCCGTTGTTTCAGTTAATGGATTCAAATATTATGTTAATATCATTGATGATTTTACCAAGTTTTGCTGGTGTTGATGGTGGATTTTCGACAAAGGTCAAAATCGTAAAATCATGATACTGCATGTTTCTGACCGGGCTTCAGGAACGCATGTGAGGATTCATATTTTATGATCCGTGAACCTTTTCACGATCTCTGACTGAGTGAGTGTTCCTCTCAGAGCCATGATGAATATGTTTCTCGAAAGGCCTCCCCGGATGAGCGTTCGATGTTGCGCATTTCATCATGACCTCTATGTAGAGTCAAATAATTGGGAGGTTCTCTAGACATAATTGTTTGTTAGAAGCTTAAAACCTTCAAGACGTCGACGCTGCACGTTGTTCCTGACTACAGAGAGAGACCCACCTCTACATAGAATAACAATTGAGCGGTTCTCTAGACATAATTGTTTGTTAGAGGGATTAACGCCTTCAGGACGTCGACGTTGCACATTGTTCCCTGACTATGTAGAGAGACCGTGTATAGATTCAGGCGGCTCTCTAGACATAATTGTTTATTACAGGGCTTAACGCCTTCAGGACGTCGACGCTGCACGTTGTTCCCTGACTATGCACCCTTCAGAACGAATATGATGCTTCAATTATCTCATATATCGATTCTGCAAATAGATTAATTCTATCATGACATTCATCCACTGAATTCCTAGAAAATAATCTCTTATATCTCATTACTCCGTTCCCTGAATTCCCCGACTGGATTTATGGATTAGTAATAGATGCACAATTCATAATTATTACTCCGTTTCATGAATCGTTCTCCGCTGAATTTCATGAATTAGTAATAATTACTCAACAATCGGGCGTCTGGACTATCACCGAGTAAGCCCCAAGAAAATGGTGCAAGTGTACTCAACGATGATGCATGAACGAGCACCCAAATGCACGAACGAGCATTCAAAAATATAGACAAACGAGAGATAAGATTCTATATTATTTCATTTCATTTTCTTTTCTTTTCTTTTCTTTTCTTTTCTTTTTCTCCGTTTTTTGAACGGAAAAAAAAGAAGCAACATAAAATTCTTTTCATTTTCTTTCAATGGCCAAATCAAATACACATTCTTTAGATAAATGAATGCCGACATAATCAAATCAAATCAAAGAGCTTATATTTGGTTTTTTGTTACCCACCAACATCAGAATGGAATCTTTGGAGCTCTGAATTAAGTGCCCAATCCATTATGATAAAGCAAATGTCAAACACGGCTAAGCCAGGAAGACCGACCTAAGCAACTACAGGCAAGCCAACATGGGCTTCACATGAAACACCACGGGCTAAGAGATGATGCCGGCCATCTTTGACTGTTGGTTTATAGGTCCCATAGGAGAAAAAAATTGGCCACAAGAATTCCCAAGGCAGCTAGAGGGAATAGAAAGTCTATTGAAGTATAAAAATGAACAAATATGTGGTCATGTCTGTGCATTTTCAAGTACACTGATGTCTTTTAAGAATTTGAACATCTAGTGTATACCACCTACAAATGACGCGATTCAAGCCAGTACACAAAATAGGAGAGAGAAAATAATAATAAAAAATAAAATAGACCCGGTCCCCCACGCTTCTTCCTTTATTTATTTTTTTATTTTATTATTTTCATGATCTCATGAGAACTCCTTCATTCAAGCAACTTTCCTTGTTTGAGCAAAACTCACGGTTTCTCCATATTTTCCTAAAAGATGAAAAATTAATAATAAGGGAAAGTGTCACGGGACCCGGGATACCTAGCCGGCCGTTCATTCCCTAGTCATGGCCGGTCCCACACTTTGTAATCCCTTGTTTTCATAATTATTATTTCCCTCATCTCATGAAACTCATCCGTTTGAGCAAAAACCTTGATTTCTTCATATTTTCTCAAATATTGCTCAAACCATGAAAAAGCCAAAAAGTCAAATGGTCACATGACCGACTAGGCTATTCACGTAAAATATTAAATATTATTATTTTAATATCCTCAAAATATTGATCAAACGAGCAAAGCTCTACTTGCTCATTCGAGCAAAAATCAAGAATTTTAGTCAAAGATCAAACTTTTCTGAAAATCCCAAAAATTGCTCAAACGCACACCAGAAAATACCAAAACTCCCAGCACTGAGACACGGACATTATGGTGACACGGGCATGCTTCCTTGACCGACCAAGGTCGGCCCTAAGGCTTGCAAGGAGCCGGTCCCACACATCTTTATAATTCTGACCTAATTTGCTCAATTGCTCATATTGGGTCCAAACTCTTTCCAACCAACTTGGAATTTGCTCAATCGACCGTCAGCTGGTCCCACACCACCAAGGGACGGTTCTATGCTCCCTTTGCCGGTCCCTCGCTTCTCTATAATTAGGTTTTATCACCTAATGCTCAGACGAGCACTATTAGGTTTTAAACCAGCATTTAATCATCCTTTCACCAATCACCAACCAGTCAACCAAGGACTTTAGTGCACGCTCACTCGAGCACTTGGGTGCTACATGGTCGTCCTTCATCCCATGTAGCAGGTCACTCCTTCACTCAATGGCCTATTTTCAATAAATCATCAATTGATGAACAATTGATCAAAATCAGGGTTTCGAACAAATGCTCTGCAAATCATTATTTGAGAAATTTCAAACACTAATAAATTTATGCTCACCCAACAATCAACATCTGGATTAATTATATAATATTTGGTAGGCTACCAATATTTTGATTAATATTTTATTGGGTCACGTTACCGATAATTCATCGAATGAGCAATACTTGCTCAATTGCTCGAATACTGATCCAACTATCAATATTCAGTAATTTATCGAATTGAGCAATACTTGCTCAGTTGCTGAATATTGATCCAACTATCAATATTCAGTAATTTATCGAATTGAGCAATACTTGCTCAGTTGATCGAATATTGATCCAACTATCAATATTCAGTAATTTGTCGAATTGAGCAATACTTGCTTAGTTGCTCGAAAATTGATCCAACTATCAATATTCAGTATTTTTTCGAATGAGCAATACTCACTCAAATGCATGTAACTATCAATATTCTGTTGAATATTAATTCAACTAAATATTCAACAATTCATCGAATTTACAATATTTTCTCAATCCATGAATCACCGAGCATTCGTTAATCATGCTCAATTCAACAAAACTTAGACTCACTGTCTAATAAAGTCAACGACTGACTAATCAAATACACGTCTTCTTTGCAGACTCCACGTTCGTGAGATATCAATCACGTCACATGGGGGATATCAATTAGGGTTTTGGTCTCGCGGCCTACAGCATGTGTGTTCATCCACAATGAGAAATGTGAGTAAGTCGTGCAAGCGGTTGAGGGAGTTACCAAAGTAGTGGTTGGACGATCAACCAAGTATCCACACGACATGGAACTGATTTTGCCACGATATCCTACTTTCCCACTCTTTCACTCAAGAAACCATCACACTTACTGGGATCAATGTGTTCACTATTCTGACAATATAAATAAGTATAAAATCAATGAATGAGAACAACATTCTTCTGTACAGAACAATTGCCTCGATCAAAACTTATTTACACAGTTCACATACTTGCAGAAACCTTCAACACATCCACAATCCTTGATCATCATTGATCCCACAATTCTCAGTTTCCCTCCTACAGATCAACCCATCTCCCTCTTTGTGATCGAATTGACTCTTGAACGTCCATTGACTTGGTTTAGGTCGGGGTCCTACAGATTGATCTCTCGAACTCAAATAACTCCCGTGCAGTGCATCTGTGTGAGGTTAAGCATTTTGCTCGGTTGAGGAGTCTCGTCCGAACCCTCATCTCTTCACTTTCCTAAAAAACCAGCAAATCGTTTTTCCCCATCTACAGATTGGCGACCACACTGGGAGATTAATCTCTCGGTTGCAATCTCAACTTTCACAAAATGGTTGATCTTAGGTCAGGTTCAGTTACAAATCCTAACACAAACAACGATAACACTAGCAACAACGGCGGTACTCCAGAAACTACCCCTGCTTCCAACATCGGTACTGGTGATACCACTCCTCCTCAAAAAATATTGGAGACCATCCCCTGTTCGGCCGCTCTCCCGAAGAAATAAGAGAAAATCCGCCTACCATAGATGATCTTATGAAGGTGCAAGAGACTCTCGCCAAAAATCAGATTGACATGGATGCAACACAGAAAGAGCTATGCAATTATCTCAAAACTCTCACTGAAAAGATGTCAGAGAAAACTCAGGAGAAGGTAAAGGCCAAAGAGACGACTGCTGATCCTGAGGTCACTCCAATCCATGTAGTATGACGATGATGAAGTCCACAAGGTTGCGGATAACCCACCAACGAAGGAACCTGCAGGCTCCATCACCCGTGTGGACCTGGAACGCTTCATGGAGGATCGAGTAAAAGACAAAACACCATTTTTTCATCGTCATCAACCTCCATATCCTGCTGCTACACAAAGAACTCCTCTCCCGAAGGACTACACTTCCCCAACGTTCACACTGTACAAAGAAACAGGGAACGCTCGAGAACACGTCTCTCTATTCCTGGAGGCACTAGGAGAGAACGAACACAACTATGTTATCCGTCTGAAGGAATTATCTAAATCTCTGATAGGCCGAGCATACATCTGGTATAATGACTGAAAAGGCGAGGGCACCCAAATATACCTCAAGCTAAAACTTTTCCTTCCTATAAGTCCTTTCTCTTAAAGTGATTGTCTATGGAATGAGTCGAGACAATAAAACAAATCGGTTCACACTTCGTGTGATTGTCTATGGATACGAGATCGAGACAATACAACAACGAAGTATGTTTACTTGATACAAAGATTCGGACTTAACCAAACACAATAGGATTTCTTATCAAGTAAATAGGAATTAACATTTGTGTAATTTACTTTAATTATAATAAAACAATTATAATAGGGAAATTTAAAGCAAATGACACAACAAGATTTTGTTAACGAGGAAAACCGCAAATGCAGAAAACCCCGGGACCTTATCCAGAATTGAATATTCTCAGGATTAAGCCGCTATACAAAATAAACCAACTTCTTATAGTTGAGACCAAGCATCTAAACATATAGTTCACCTAGTTCCGTCTGTATTCCCAAGCCTCCGACCTGTAAACAAGTCACGTACTTGGACCAATTATTTTGGTTCGTATTCCAAACAGTAAAGGAACAACAAATCTGTTTGGTATCAACTCTCTTCAACCAAGTGATATGAGTTGGACAAAGGCTCTTCAGTTTATCTTAACATAAACTCCTTTGTCAGGTTCCAAGATCTATCTTATGTTCAATCACCAAAAGGTAATCGTTAAGATTTTGCAATCAATACCTTTAATCCCAAGGAAACGTATTGATGCCGATCTACAAAACTATTCAATCAAAATACCACAAGGATAAATCGATTATAGTTGGATCCTCTTTTACCGAAACAAGTATTGTGCATACCAAATATTTATATAACCAAGTCAGAAATCTTCTATCTCTTCTTTGTCTTCAAATATTCTTAGATCTTCAATAAACACCTGCACACAACTACTTGAATCTCTTGTGATCAATCACACACAAGAATGCTCCTCCAACGTCATAAGAATGCTCCTCCAACGTCCCATCCTACAAAAACACCAAGGAAGGACAACCAGACCAGGAATGCACAACCACCGGCTCAGCGTCAACAGAATGACCAGGAAGAACTAGAATTTCCTTTCCCCATTTAAGGAGTGATCGAGCTGTTGGAAGTCTGGATTCAAGATGGTGCGATCAAACTACCACCCGTCAGAAGAGAGCCAACAGAGGAAGAAATAGAAAATCCATGCTACTGTCTCTTTCATAGGTATGTCAGTTACCCAACAAGCTATTGCAGAACTTTGAAACGCATATTCAAAGAAAAGGTCGATTCAGAAGAACTGGGGACTGAAGGAGTACACAAGAATCCTATCCCAATCAGAACCTTCACACACTCTGAACAACCAGTCAAAGAAGCAGTTCAATCATTGATCGAGCATGTCTGCGAATTGCTTTATCTGTGAATGGATCAAAGGATGAAAATGTTTGCGGATTTGAACCATATCGTATTCGGTAAACGACTGTCCATTCCAGAAACGCTCCCTGAGCCCGCGGTCACTGAAAAAGAAATGTATGACTGAGGACTGCTCACCACAGTCAATATCAAAGGGAATGAATTCAAGCGAGCGTTGGTCTATGTTGGCACTGCTGTCAATATCATCCTTTTGAAAACTCTCAGATCTGCAGGCATCACTCGACAAGAAGCCACTCATGCTCCCGTCTCAGTCAGATATCACGAAGGAATATCCAGAGACGCGTCTGGTTACATCTTTCTCAAGATGAAAGTTGGTTCAACCTGGGCGGAAACCAAATTTCATATAATCAGAGAAGATCCAGGATATGACATAATCCTCGGACGGACGTGGATTCATACTAGAAAGGTAACTACAACACCTTCAGTTGCATATTTCTCTGTTGAAGAAATCTCTGATTCCGAAGAAATAGAGGAAGATCCATCATTCGAACATCTAGGGAAAGATTAAGACTTGATAGCACTTAAACAAAAACCTAAAGAGAGCGCACATGATTTCGTTAAAAGATTCCGTACTCAGGCAAGTCTTGTTCCTTCTCGTGCGTCCATATTATCAACTTTCAAATATGCTACCCTGGTCCGGGGACTCAATTTTACTCATAACCAAGCTATCCCCAAACATTATGAGTGGTTAGTCTCGCCTCAGCAACATTTCACCAAGTGGTTGGACGCCGAGCCTCTCCTAATTCAGCGTCTCATTGATATGGTCATTGCTGGAATAATGACCGAACACAACAATCAATATCCTAAATATTCTCCCTTGCACGAGTGTCCACATGTGCCGCAGCATTGGAAATCTCCACAAACGGGGAATCCCACTATACAAGGAATTCCAAACCAACAGAAGATATTCAGCGCACGAGCAACCAAGCCTAACAAATTATATGAATGGGATTTAGTTTTCAAGGCAACCAAACGTAATCTCCATTCCACAAGGAGTTCTAACTGGGAAGAGCCTTTTATGATTGCTAAGTACGTGGTTGGAGGATACTACAAATTGGTTTACATGAAGAGCAAGACAATTATACCAGTGATACAGGAGAATTGGCTCAAAGACTTTTATGCCTGAGACATTCAGTGTCCTGGGCTGTTTTTATGTTCAAAACACGAACACTTGAAACACCCAATATTTGCATTTTAGGATTTTCTTTCACATGTATTTTCAATTCCTCCAAAACGTTTGCAACACTTCCATCCAGTATTTGAATTCAACAATTTATCAAAGTTCTTTTATTTTAAGAAAATCTCTATCAATTCCAAAAGAAAATCCTCAATCACTCACTTATTCAAAACCAATAAAAAAATCAAAACCAAAATAAAACCTCACATCTCTCAGAAGTTCAAAGTTCAAGAAATTATGGTAAGGAAAACTAAAGGAAGCCGACAAATTAAGATTTCTGCTTCTCTGCATTCTCCAAGACTTACAAGGCTGCTTTTTCCAACTCCAGCTTTTCCGTCAATTCAGTGATCCTGGCCATTTTCTCCACCACAGCATCACTGGTAAAAGGTATATTGTTCTCTACTGCATCCTTGATGGTGTTGATCCTCTGACGAAGCCACTTCAAGTTGAAACCAAGTTCTTCATATTTCTTCAAGTTGTGCTCCCAATTAAAGAGTACATCTTGAGTAACATTAATTCTATCCATGGTTCGTATATCATATATGACACGCAAGATTGTTCCTACTTGCATTTTCAAGAAGAAACTACGTTTTGGGTCCTTGGAGACAACAATGTGACTATACATTTTCCACAATTTCTCATACATAACAACATACCTTATGGGAACGCTAAATCCACCAACTGATATGTGATATGGCAGTAACTCAACGAATGGAGGATCACAAACAATCCATGCATTAGGGTATTCATGCACTAGTATGTGGTTCTCAATTATCAGAACAACTTCAGCAGTTGTAGGAACAGTTTCTTCTATTGTTGGAGCGGTTTCTTCCATTCTGGGTCCGGTTTCTTCTACCTCTGAAGTGATGATGATTTGAGCTTCATTCTCCTCGACAACTTCAGTAGAAACATTTTCATGGAATTGAGGTGCATAGATGGTAGCATCATCAACTCGATTCACCATATGATTTGAATCATCATTGGCTCCGTCATTCTCTACTTCGACTTTTGACGCCTAATATGAAGATTACACCGGATTAGGACGCTCCAAGCATGAAAATCAAAAGAAAATCATCAAATCCAGCATGTAAGTGAAATAACGCTATCTAATTTCTTTACTATATGTTCAAGACATGAGCAAATGGTATGAAGCCATAAAAACACGTTTTTCAACTAGCTCGTCTGAAGAGATTTTACACTGCCCTGTATAAGACGACGAACTGGGAGAAATTGGTAAGGAATCTAAGGTTTAGTTATATAATATTCTCTTCGTATGATTTTCCCTACAACATATCAAAATATCATAGCAATTGGATAAACGAGCGAAGAGATGTGGCCAAAACATTGGACTACATGCCAGCTGAAAAATTTCTGAAGGTCTCCTAGAAGTATACTGTTTCGCCGATTTCATCCCCTAAACGTGCTCAAAACTCAAAAATAGTTTTTAAAAAAGCTTGGAAATTTCCTGGGCATGAGATAACATGGGTAGATCGCGAAATTTCGACATCGGACGAAGATTCTACAACATTTTTACTAAAAGACTGAGTTCTGAAATTTTCTGATGACGTATTTCACTAAAAAATTTCATTTGTTCGTATGGATTCTCATTCTTTCATTCATTCACAAATCAGCAATATTATACTTCTATAAAGAGAATACAAAATGGATACTTACTTGAGGGGTTTCCAAATTGTTCGAAGGATTAATATGGTCGGCATCAACATTGGGAGCACCATTACTTTCATTTGGTCCCGATTCTTGAAGGTTCTCTTTCTC
Source organism: Papaver somniferum (assembly GCF_003573695.1). NCBI lineage: Eukaryota > Viridiplantae > Streptophyta > Magnoliopsida > Ranunculales > Papaveraceae > Papaver > Papaver somniferum. The sequence continues at coordinate 156,938,183 of NC_039360.1, read as the reverse complement.
ACCACCATTCGAAGACGAATGAACAACATGGTCATGTTGGTTTTCCACGGAAAATCTCCTCCTGGATATATCAGCAACAATCATTATTGTTTTATTCAAGAAGTATCATGATTTATTATACAAAAGAATACTTACATCAGCTTTATCTTCATCGTTGGACTCATGAGTTGTTGGTTGAGGAAGATGGAGTCCTTCAATACTTGATGGAGCAATCATCTGGAGCAACAACGAACATTGGTTTCACGATCCTAATTACATGGTGTAGATGGTGGATTTCGACAAGGGATAAAATCGTAAACTCATAATTATACGAAGCTCTGATCCAGCAATCAGACGTGAGTATTGAGACACGGGTCTCTCATCGAATTCTCAACGGAGAGTACTTTCTCTCAGAGTACATGTAGATATGTAGTCTCACGACTGGACAACGGCATATCTCATGAATACTGAACACTTTCAATGATTATTTCTATATAGTATCACGAGATGGACGGCTCCTAGACATCTTGCTCTGCTAGTATAGAGCGATAACGTCTTCAGGAACAAACAACGAGTTTACCCTGACTATATAAAGGATATGACTTACCGAAAAGCTCATATCGGGATAATTAATGCTCCTAGACAGCTTGCTCTGCTAGTATAGAGCCACAAAGTTAATTATTCCTAATTAAGATTAATTTTGCCGTGACATTCACTACTGAATTCCCAGAATAATCTATTATTGCTCTTATTCCATGGTCGAATCCACGACTGGTCCCATGGAATGGCAATAAAAATTGCTCTTATTCCATGGTCGAATCCACGACTAGTCTCGTGGAATGGCAATAAACAATTGTTCTGATTCTATGATCGAATCCACGGCTTGATCTCATAGAATAGCAATAACTATATTATCTCATTACTCTGTTTTCATGATCGAATCCACAAATGGTCTCATAAATGGTAATAGATAAATCTTAATTACTCTGATTCTATGGTCGAATCTACGATCCCATGGAATGGTAATGCTCACTTTATTATTCTGAATTCGTAGTCGATTCCTCAGCTGATCTTATGAATTAATAATAAACATCTTATTACTCAGTTTTGTGAATTATCCTCCACCGAATTCCACAATTAGTAATAAATAATCAACAACCGGGCGTCTGAGCTACCTTTAAGTAAGCCCCGATTCAAATGGTGAAAGTGTATTCAACGACGATACACAAACAGTCACCGCACGAACGAGTATTTCAGAATACGACGAAACGATGAACCTATGCAAAATAGGGAAGAAAATAATAAATAAATAAATAAAAATATTGACCAAGGTGCTGGGAACACGGACACACGACCTACCGAACGTGTCGTGGTTAGTTCCACGCCAGTTTTATATTTTTAGTACATTTTTATTATTTTCCATGATTTGATGAAAATTCTCTCATCTGATCAAATCTCCTTCGTCTCGAGGAAGCTCCTCGGTTTCATGGTACTTCCATAAGTCCATAACAAGTAATATAAAATTAAGGAAAGGAGTGTGGGGCATGACCATTGGACAACCGGCCATGCCTTGGTCCCAGCCGGCCCCACACCCCACGGTTCCTTATTATTTTATTATTATTATTATTATTATTTCTCTAATTTCATGAAAAAACTCCTTGATTTCATGGTATTTTTTGCACAAATCATCATATAATAATAAAATAAAATAAAATTATGAAAACTTGTGGGACCGGGACACTAGCCGGTCCCACACACCCTTTGTTTTATTATTTTATTATTATTTATCCTATTTTTATTTAACCCTAAGCTAAAAACCACCATCAACACTACCATATTTGGATTCTTTTTTCCAAATTAATATATAAAGGGACAAAAATTCATATTTTTTCCGCGAAAATAAAAGGAAAAAGTAAATAAAATATACACATATTCTTCACCTATTTAATGTATTTGCTCTACCGCACCAAATCAAAAATACATCGTCACGGGGCGCGGCGAAGCTTCGTGCACATCAGACCAGAAATGCACCGTCACGGGGCGGGGCGAATCCCCGTGCTCACCAAATAAAAAATGCATCGTCAGGAGCGGGACGAAGCCCGCGCTCACCAAATATAAAATGCACCGCCAGGCCAAATCAAAAATCCACCGCCACGGTGCGGGGCAAAGCGCCGCGCTCACTAAATCAAAAATGCGCCGAGACGAGGCAAGGCGAAGCACCATACACACCAAATTAAGAGAAAAAAATGTCCCGTGTGTAGCACGTGCACAAATCTAGTTAGCAGCTAAACCAATTTCTACCTAAAAATAGCCTTTATAGTTTATATGACTTAGTAAATCACCAAACACATATGCTTTGCAACATTGGCCTTTACTTATAATAGTGACCAAATACCAAAGCGATATAAGGGTATAATAGACTGATTCGAACTAATGGCGGTTTTTAAAGATAGAAAACGCCGCTTAATTCAGACAATCCAAAAAACATGATGAATTAATCAACAAACTTTGTTATCTTCTTCTCCAATCCTCAAAGATTCAAGGTTCCTATTTAAGCCCATCCCACAAGAAACTATCGTTGTATTTTATCTGTCTGTCTTCAACCTGATGTTCTGTTTGTTAGGTATGAACCTGAAACAATATCTATAATCTTGTTGTAATTTTTCTTCAATTTTTTCTAGTCTAATTTAGGGTTTCTTGTCGAAGCTTATTGAATACGTGAAAGGATTTGAGGGTTTATATACGATGTCTACTTTTTCAGCGGTAACATTAGATAGATTTTTAGAATCAGGAGCTGCAAAATCAAAATTGAAATCACAGGTTTCACCATCTCTGTATAAAACCCCAGAAACCACTTCGTCATTACCTGAATCACCATTTTCTTTACTTCCTTCGCCGTATGTTGTTAACCATAAACGTCGAGGAGTAAATTTACAAAAAAGTCATTCTCAAAGTGAGGTGTTAGAGCGAGCAGTAGAGGACAAGATTGAAGATAGGAGGTCTGGTTTGCTGCAGGCTACACATTCTCTTGGAGATGTTTCTGTATTGGAAATTACTAATAAGCTTACAGATATATCCGAGAAAGTTGATGAGATTGGTGGGAAAACCAGTAATCTGAATGATGAATCGGGTGAAGAAAATGATGTTAGTGGTGAAAGAAAGAGTAGCTGGAATGATGTAAATAGGGAAAATTGTAATGAATTGGACAAGGAAATTGTAAGTGATGATTTCTTTGATCCTCAAGAATCAATGAGTTATACCAGTAATACTGAAGCTGAAGAGAATGCTTGGGGTGAGCGTTCTTTTAAGATGTCTACAACGACGGCCGAATACTATGATGCTTGTGAAGGTAACATGATTTCTGGTTACTCAACTTTTTGGTTCTTTTATAGAATTAATTTTATTATGGACTATGGACTAGTTCATCAAGAAATTTTGTGGTAGCTTTACCTGATATGCTTGCTGGTTTATTCTACGGAACATGTTCTTCTATTTGACAATCTTGAGTAATATGAGTTGCTTCGGGTTTGAATACAGTTAGATTAGCTGAAAGATGAGGTCGGTCACATAATGGCGCTGGGTAATTCTCATGAAAAGCGTATATTGGTTTATTTGATTGAAGTAGATGGCTACTGTTATAGTTCTATTTTCACTTTTATGGGGAGTACCAAACCTGTTTGACCCATCGCTCTTTTGGATGATATAATCTGAGAAAGCTGTGATTCGCGAATGGTGTCTCACTATACTGATAACTAAGACAACAATTGGTGTTTGTGCTTCATATTAGCAGCTAAGATTTGAACGCGGTGCAATTTTTAATGGTTAGGGTAAATGCTTTAAACATTAAACAAGTATCTTCCGCTTAGCATGTTATTGAGCCTAAACTTATTGATTGTGTAATGCTTGCACCAAGTTTATTTGAACTAGAAGTTTCCAGGAAATATTGTATAGTGCTTTCGCTGATCCTTTTTAGTTTTTTGAGTTGAATGCACCATATAAGTTGGATAACTTGATATTTTTTTGCTTGCAATCATTGGATGTACAATGTGGGAAGGCTGACTTGTGTTACCTACTTCCTGCAGAACTTTCTAGTGCGGGTAGCCTACAGTCTTCCATGCGTGATTTAGATTCTGAGGTGCGTGAAATCAGAGTGAATTTGTTGATGGAGATAGAGAGGCGAAAGCCAGCGGAGGATGCTTTCAATAGCATGGAAAGGCAGTGGGAAAGCCTCAGAGAAAAGCTATCTGCTTTAGGTGTAATTCTTCCGTCTGCGTCAGCTATTGTAGTGGAAGATGGAGGGCCAAAAAGTGATATTGCTGAAGACGTGTGTCACCAAGTTTCTGTTGCAAGGTTTGTGGCTGATGCCGTTGGTAGGGGGGTTGCCAAGGCAGAAGTCGAGAAGGAGATGGAGTCTTTGGTCGAGTCAAAGAACTTTGAGATTGCTCGGTTGATAGACCGACTACATTACTATGAAACGATGAACTCTGAGATGTCTAACAGGAACCAAGAAGCTATGGGTAAGTTAATGCTGAATTTCAGTACACTGTTAATCTTATCCTTTTTATTTGCCATTGTTTTTTTTTGTTCTTTTTTTCTTCTTTGATTTGCTAGATTTTCCTAAAATATGTAGTGTTCTTTTTCTGTTGTGAATAAATGCCTAAGCCACATATATGCTCCCATCTGTTGGCCATTATATACCCCAAGTTTCATGTTTACACAAACTTGGTATAGATGCACCTAAACTCATACCATGGCCGTACCTTCTGCATTTACAATTATGTTGACTGCTGCAGTAAGATGAATTCCCCTGTAAACTGTTGCGGTCGTCCTTTTTTACCTAATGATCTTGAAGTTTTGTATATTATGCCCCACCATCCTTTAGCTATTTTTGATGTTTCTTCGATCCCATTTGCAGAGATGGCGCGTCATGACAGACAAAGAAGGAAAAGAAGGCAAAGGTGGATTTGGAGTTCAATTGGTGTCACCATTGCACTTGGCTCTGCAGCGCTGGCATGGTCTTATTATCAGCCGACTTCAAAAGGAGTGTTGCCAAGCAGTTCTTCACAGAGTACTGAGATTCCCAAAGCAACAAAGTTGTGAATCGCTTTGTTTTATGTAGAAGCCTATATAAACAGGCATAGGGTTTGTCTCTAGGATACAATCTTTTATCAATCATATTATTTATCAATCTTGTTATTCGTTTAACACGAATTCTCTTTTATCTTTTCTTTCTCTTTGATTAATTTCGTCTATTTCGCATCTCTTTCTTCCTTCACATCCCAGCAATCTCCGTAATGCATTCTTCTTTCTTATCATTCTTCTTTCTTATCGTTCTATATTAGTTGGTGTCAGAGCCAAGAGTTTTAGGTTCTCATCTAAAATTCGAGCCAAGAGTTTTGGTTTTTCATCTAAAATTTGATCCTAGGCATCGCATCCGCAACTCAAACCCCAAAGTTAAAAAAGAAAAAAAAAAAAAAACCTAATTTCTATTCTTTTTAAAACAATGTGAAAACTTACCAGAAAAGATAAAAAACAAATAATGAAGGATCTCGAAGAATTGGAGATTGTTATTGCTAAAATTATCGGTAAGATTACACATGGCTATAAAGCAGATTTCATCATCGACTCAAGAGGATTCATCTTCAACTAAAAACATTACTATATGATTCTCGCGACATCAATTGGTGAGGAAGAGATGAAGACTACTTCTCAAACAGACGAAGTAAATCATGTTTCTAAGGAAGAAGAAATTCAAGTCGACCAGATGATTCGTCAGAGCTTAATGGTGAGTTATTAAATCTTAAACGTAATGATTTAGTAGATCATGATATGGATTTATCTTGTTTGTCTACTGTTCATAACATTCAAGTTGGTGATCAACTAGATGCATGTATAGTCTGTTATGCTAACCCTAGTAAGATTGTTTAGTTAACCCACTCAATTTCTAAAATTCCAATCAAACAACTCACTAGTATTGTCCAATTAAAACTCAAGGATGATAATTTTCTCATCTGGAAAGCTTTGATGCTTCCTGTTATTCGTAAATTCAAGATCATGAAGTATCTTGATGGATTTTGTGAATGCCCAATTCAATATACAACTCGTGCAAACGCTAATAATGGAATTGAAAATCCATTATATACTGATTGGATGGATGAAGATTCAACTATCATGATGTGGATACACTCAACAATCTATGACAGTGTCATCTCATACTTTGCTTGTGCAACTTCTTATTCTTTCGAGTTATGGAAAGCTATATCTGATCGTTTTGCTAGAATTTCTTCTACTCATGCTATTCAATTACACACCAAGTAGATGAATGTAAAGAAAGGAAATTCATTTGCTTCTGCATATGGTAATGAAATCAAGATCATTATTGATTAATTAGCTGTTGATGGATCTATTATTTCTGATGATCAAATTGTTGTTGTTACCTGGGTGGATTGAATGTTGATTTTAGTTCTTTTGCTACATCTGTGAGGATTAGAAATCCACCTGTTACAGGTCTATAATTACACAATTTACTACTCAGTGAAGAGTTAGTTATCAATATTAAGATTGTTAGTTCATCAGCTGAGTCCACAAATAGAGTTTTTTATGCTTCTAGTAATAACAATGGCAGATGCAATTCAAGGGGTTTTTCTAGAGGAGGTCGTGGTACAAATCCTGGTAGAGGTTTTGGTAGAGGTACTGGTATACTTCCTTCTCCACCATCAAATATTTCTTATCCTACTTCTATGGCTAGACCTTCTTCTTTCAATTCAATTTCTTCTGGTGAGAGACCAACATGTCAGATTTGTCAGGAATATGGACATGCTGCTGATGAGTGTTGGAATATAATTAACTTTTCTTATCAAGGAAGAAATCCTTCAAGTAATCTACAATCTATGCTTGCCTCAGCAAATGTTATGGGTCAGAATCCTTGGTATATAGTTTCTAGTGCAACACATCATTTAACTGCATATGCTTCAAACATTGCTTCAACTTCTATTTTTAGAAGCAATGACACTATAACCACAACTAATGGTGAAGGTATGAGAATAAACAAAACTGGCACTTCTATTGTTTCAGTACCAAATCAAAAATTTACCTTTAAAGAATATTCTTCATGTTCCTATAGCTTCTCAAAACTTGATTTCAGTTCATAAGTTTACTAGAGACAACAATTGTTCTGTGACATTTACTTCAAAAGATTTTTCTGTTAAGGATGTGAACTCAGGATATATCCTCTTTCAAGGTCTTAGTGAGAATGGGCTTTACCCTCTACATGGGAACATTACATCTCCACTGACAACTACAACTTTTTCTTGCAATAAAGCTTCTTCAACAACATGGCATAGGAGATTAACTCATCAATCTTTCCAATCTCTTAGTAGGCTAGCTAGGATTTTAAACTTTCCATATAAAACTCTTACTTGTACTGAGTGTCAAGTATGTAGAAGTCATAAGAAACCTTTCTATATGTCAATGTCATCTACTACTGCACCGCTACAACTGTTACACATGGATGTATGGGGTCCTGCACCCGTTGTTTCAGTTAATGGATTCAAATATTATGTTAATATCATTGATGATTTTACCAAGTTTTGCTGGTGTTGATGGTGGATTTTCGACAAAGGTCAAAATCGTAAAATCATGATACTGCATGTTTCTGACCGGGCTTCAGGAACGCATGTGAGGATTCATATTTTATGATCCGTGAACCTTTTCACGATCTCTGACTGAGTGAGTGTTCCTCTCAGAGCCATGATGAATATGTTTCTCGAAAGGCCTCCCCGGATGAGCGTTCGATGTTGCGCATTTCATCATGACCTCTATGTAGAGTCAAATAATTGGGAGGTTCTCTAGACATAATTGTTTGTTAGAAGCTTAAAACCTTCAAGACGTCGACGCTGCACGTTGTTCCTGACTACAGAGAGAGACCCACCTCTACATAGAATAACAATTGAGCGGTTCTCTAGACATAATTGTTTGTTAGAGGGATTAACGCCTTCAGGACGTCGACGTTGCACATTGTTCCCTGACTATGTAGAGAGACCGTGTATAGATTCAGGCGGCTCTCTAGACATAATTGTTTATTACAGGGCTTAACGCCTTCAGGACGTCGACGCTGCACGTTGTTCCCTGACTATGCACCCTTCAGAACGAATATGATGCTTCAATTATCTCATATATCGATTCTGCAAATAGATTAATTCTATCATGACATTCATCCACTGAATTCCTAGAAAATAATCTCTTATATCTCATTACTCCGTTCCCTGAATTCCCCGACTGGATTTATGGATTAGTAATAGATGCACAATTCATAATTATTACTCCGTTTCATGAATCGTTCTCCGCTGAATTTCATGAATTAGTAATAATTACTCAACAATCGGGCGTCTGGACTATCACCGAGTAAGCCCCAAGAAAATGGTGCAAGTGTACTCAACGATGATGCATGAACGAGCACCCAAATGCACGAACGAGCATTCAAAAATATAGACAAACGAGAGATAAGATTCTATATTATTTCATTTCATTTTCTTTTCTTTTCTTTTCTTTTCTTTTCTTTTCTTTTTCTCCGTTTTTTGAACGGAAAAAAAAGAAGCAACATAAAATTCTTTTCATTTTCTTTCAATGGCCAAATCAAATACACATTCTTTAGATAAATGAATGCCGACATAATCAAATCAAATCAAAGAGCTTATATTTGGTTTTTTGTTACCCACCAACATCAGAATGGAATCTTTGGAGCTCTGAATTAAGTGCCCAATCCATTATGATAAAGCAAATGTCAAACACGGCTAAGCCAGGAAGACCGACCTAAGCAACTACAGGCAAGCCAACATGGGCTTCACATGAAACACCACGGGCTAAGAGATGATGCCGGCCATCTTTGACTGTTGGTTTATAGGTCCCATAGGAGAAAAAAATTGGCCACAAGAATTCCCAAGGCAGCTAGAGGGAATAGAAAGTCTATTGAAGTATAAAAATGAACAAATATGTGGTCATGTCTGTGCATTTTCAAGCACACTGATGTCTTTTAAGAATTTGAACATCTAGTGTATACCACCTACAAATGACGCGATTCAAGCCAGTACACAAAATAGGAGAGAGAAAATAATAATAAAAAATAAAATAGACCCGGTCCCCCACGCTTCTTCCTTTATTTATTTTTTTATTTTATTATTTTCATGATCTCATGAGAACTCCTTCATTCAAGCAACTTTCCTTGTTTGAGCAAAACTCACGGTTTCTCCATATTTTCCTAAAAGATGAAAAATTAATAATAAGGGAAAGTGTCACGGGACCCGGGATACCTAGCCGGCCGTTCATTCCCTAGTCATGGCCGGTCCCACACTTTGTAATCCCTTGTTTTCATAATTATTATTTCCCTCATCTCATGAAACTCATCCGTTTGAGCAAAAACCTTGATTTCTTCATATTTTCTCAAATATTGCTCAAACCATGAAAAAGCCAAAAAGTCAAATGGTCACATGACCGACTAGGCTATTCACGTAAAATATTAAATATTATTATTTTAATATCCTCAAAATATTGATCAAACGAGCAAAGCTCTACTTGCTCATTCGAGCAAAGATCAAGAATTTTAGTCAAAGATCAAACTTTTCTGAAAACCCCAAAAATTGCTCAAACGCACACCAGAAAATACCAAAACTCCCAGCACTGAGACACGGACATTATGGTGACACGGGCATGCTTCCTTGACCGACCAAGGTCGGCCCTAAGGCTTGCAAGGAGCCGGTCCCACACATCTTTATAATTCTGACCTAATTTGCTCAATTGCTCATATTGGGTCCAAACTCTTTCCAACCAACTTGGAATTTGCTCAATCGACCGTCAGCTGGTCCCACACCACCAAGGGACGGTTCTATGCTCCCTTTGCCGGTCCCTCGCTTCTCTATAATTAGGTTTTATCACCTAATGCTCAGACGAGCACTATTAGGTTTTAAACCAGCATTTAATCATCCTTTCACCAATCACCAACCAGTCAACCAAGGACTTTAGTGCACGCTCACTCGAGCACTTGGGTGCTACATGGTCGTCCTTCATCCCATGTAGCAGGTCACTCCTTCACTCAGTGGCCTATTTTCAATAAATCATCAATTGATGAACAATTGATCAAAATCAGGGTTTCGAACAAATGCTCTGCAAATCATTATTTGAGAAATTTCAAACACTAATAAATTTATGCTCACCCAACAATCAACATCTGGATTAATTATATAATATTTGGTAGGCTACCAATATTTTGATTAATATTTTATTGGGTCACGTTACCGATAATTCATCGAATGAGCAATACTTGCTCAATTGCTCGAATACTGATCCAACTATCAATATTCAGTAATTTATCGAATTGAGCAATACTTGCTCAGTTGCTGAATATTGATCCAACTATCAATATTCAGTAATTTATCGAATTGAGCAATACTTGCTCAGTTGATCGAATATTGATCCAACTATCAATATTCAGTAATTTGTCGAATTGAGCAATACTTGCTCAGTTGCTCGAAAATTGATCCAACTATCAATATTTAGTATTTTTTCGAATGAGCAATACTCACTCAAATGCATCTAACTATCAATATTCTGTTGAATATTAATTCAACTAAATATTCAACAATTCATCGAATTTACAATATTTTCTCAATCCATGAATCACCGAGCATTCGTTAATCATGCTCAATTCAACAAAACTTAGACTCACTGTCTAATAAAGTCAACGACTGACTAATCAAATACACGTCTTCTTTGCAGACTCCACGTTCGTGAGATATCAATCACGTCACATGGGGGATATCAATTAGGGTTTTGGTCTCGCGGCCTACAGCATGTGTGTTCATCCACAATGAGAAATGTGAGTAAGTCGTGCAAGCGGTTGAGGGAGTTACCAAAGTAGTGGTTGGACGATCAACCAAGTATCCACACGACATGGAACTGATTTTGCCACGATATCCTACTTTCCCACTCTTTCACTCAAGAAACCATCACACTTACTGGGATCAATGTGTTCACTATTCTGACAATATAAATAAGTATAAAATCAATGAATGAGAACAACATTCTTCTGTACAGAACAATTGCCTCGATCAAAACTTATTTACACAGTTCACATACTTGCAGAAACCTTCAACACATCCACAATCCTTGATCATCATTGATCCCACAATTCTCAGTTTCCCTCCTACAGATCAACCCATCTCCCTCTTTGTGATCGAATTGACTCTTGAACGTCCATTGACTTGGTTTAGGTCGGGGTCCTACAGATTGATCTCTCGAACTCAAATAACTCCCGTGCAGTGCATCTGTGTGAGGTTAAGCATTTTGCTCGGTTGAGGAGTCTCGTCCGAACCCTCATCTCTTCACTTTCCTAAAAAACCAGCAAATCGTTTTTCCCCATCTACAGATTGGCGACCACACTGGGAGATTAATCTCTCGGTTGCAATCTCAACTTTCACAAAATGGTTGATCTTAGGTCAGGTTCAGTTACAAATCCTAACACAAACAACGATAACACTAGCAACAACGGCGGTACTCCAGAAACTACCCCTGCTTCCAACATCGGTACTGGTGATACCACTCCTCCTCAAACCAATATTGGAGACCATCCCCTGTTCGGCCGCTCTCCCGAAGAAATAAGAGAAAATCCGCCTACCATAGATGATCTTATGAAGGTGCAAGAGACTCTCGCCAAAAATCAGATTGACATGGATGCAACACAGAAAGAGCTATGCAATTATCTCAAAACTCTCACTGAAAAGATGTCAGAGAAAACTCAGGAGAAGGTAAAGGCCAAAGAGACGACTGCTGATCCTGAGGTCACTCCAATCCATGTAGTATGACGATGATGAAGTCCACAAGGTTGCGGATAACCCACCAACGAAGGAACCTGCAGGCTCCATCACCCGTGTGGACCTGGAACGCTTCATGGAGGATCGAGTAAAAGACAAAACACCATTTTTTCATCGTCATCAACCTCCATATCCTGCTGCTACACAAAGAACTCCTCTCCCGAAGGACTACACTTCCCCAACGTTCACACTGTACAAAGAAACAGGGAACGCTCGAGAACACGTCTCTCTATTCCTGGAGGCACTAGGAGAGCACGAACACAACTATGTTATCCGTCTGAAGGAATTATCTAAATCTCTGATAGGCCGAGCATACATCTGGTATTATGACTGAAAAGGCGAGGGCACCCAAATATACCTCAAGCTAAAACTTTTCCTTCCTATAAGTCCTTTCTCTTAAAGTGATTGTCTATGGAATGAGTCGAGACAATAAAACAAATCGGTTCACACTTCGTGTGATTGTCTATGGATACGAGATCGAGACAATACAACAACGAAGTATGTTTACTTGATACAAAGATTCGGACTTAACCAAACACAATAGGATTTCTTATCAAGTAAATAGGAATTAACATTTGTGTAATTTACTTTAATTATAATAAAACAATTATAATAGGGAAATTTAAAGCAAATGACACAACAAGATTTTGTTAACGAGGAAAACCGCAAATGCAGAAAACCCCGGGACCTTATCCAGAATTGAATATTCTCAGGATTAAGCCGCTATACAAAATAAACCAACTTCTTATAGTTGAGACCAAGCATCTAAACATATAGTTCACCTAGTTCCGTCTGTATTCCCAAGCCTCCGACCTGTAAACAAGTCACGTACTTGGACCAATTATTTTGGTTCGTATTCCAAACAGTAAAGGAACAACAAATCTGTTTGGTATCAACTCTCTTCAACCAAGTGATATGAGTTGGACAAAGGCTCTTCAGTTTATCTTAACATAAACTCCTTTGTCAGGTTCCAAGATCTATCTTATGTTCAATCACCAAAAGGTAATCGTTAAGATTTTGCAATCAATACCTTTAATCCCAAGGAAACGTATTGATGCCGATCTACAAAACTATTCAATCAAAATACCACAAGGATAAATCGATTATAGTTGGATCCTCTTTTACCGAAACAAGTATTGTGCATACCAAATATTTATATAACCAAGTCAGAAATCTTCTATCTCTTCTTTGTCTTCAAATATTCTTAGATCTTCAATAAACACCTGCACACAACTACTTGAATCTCTTGTGATCAATCACACACAAGAATGCTCCTCCAACGTCATAAGAATGCTCCTCCAACGTCCCATCCTACAAAAACACCAAGGAAGGACAACCAGACCAGGAATGCACAACCACCGGCTCAGCGTCAACAGAATGACCAGGAAGAACTAGAATTTCCTTTCCCCATTTAAGGAGTGATCGAGCTGTTGGAAGTCTGGATTCAAGATGGTGCGATCAAACTACCACCCGTCAGAAGAGAGCCAACAGAGGAAGAAATAGAAAATCCATGCTACTGTCTCTTTCATAGGTATGTCAGTTACCCAACAAGCTATTGCAGAACTTTGAAACGCATATTCAAAGAAAAGGCCGATTCAGAAGAACTGGGGACTGAAGGAGTACACAAGAATCCTATCCCAATCAGAACCTTCACACACTCTGAACAACCAGTCAAAGAAGCAGTTCAATCATTGATCGAGCATGTCTGCGAATTGCTTTATCTGTGAATGGATCAAAGGATGAAAATGTTTGCGGATTTGAACCATATCGTATTCGGTAAACGACTGTCCATTCCAGAAACGCTCCCTGAGCCCGCGGTCACTGAAAAAGAAATGTATGACTGAGGACTGCTCACCACAGTCAATATCAAAGGGAATGAATTCAAGCGAGCATTGGTCTATGTTGGCACTGCTGTCAATATCATCCTTTTGAAAACTCTCAGATCTGCAGGCATCACTCGACAAGAAGCCACTCATGCTCCCGTCTCAGTCAGATATCACGAAGGAATATCCAGAGACGCGTCTGGTTACATCTTTCTCAAGATGAAAGTTGGTTCAACCTGGGCGGAAACCAAATTTCATATAATCAGAGAAGATCCAGGATATGACATAATCCTCGGACGGACGTGGATTCATACTAGAAAGGTAACTACAACACCTTCAGTTGCATATTTCTCTGTTGAAGAAAGCTCTGATTCCGAAGAAATAGAGGAAGATCCATCATTCGAACATCTAGGGAAAGATTAAGCCTTGATAGCACTTAAACAAAAACCTAAAGAGAGCGCACATGATTTCGTTAAAAGATTCCGTACTCAGGCAAGTCTTGTTCCTTCTCGTGCGTCCATATTATCAACTTTCAAATATGCTACCCTGGTCCGGGGACTCAATTTTACTCATAACCAAGCTATCCCCAAACATTATGAGTGGTTAGTCTCGCCTCAGCAACATTTCACCAAGTGGTTGGACGCCGAGCCTCTCCTAATTCAGCGTCTCATTGATATGGTCATTGCTGGAATAATGACCGAACACAACAATCAATATCCTAAATATTCTCCCTTGCACGAGTGTCCACATGTGCCGCAGCATTGGAAATCTCCACAAACGGGGAATCCCACTATACAAGGAATTCCAAACCAACAGAAGATATTCAGCGCACGAGAAACCAAGCCTAACAAATTATATGAATGGGATTTAGTTTTCAAGGCAACCAAACGTAATCTCCATTCCACAAGGAGTTCTAACTGGGAAGAGCCTTTTATGATTGCTAAGTACGTGGTTGGAGGATACTACAAATTGGTTTACATGAAGAGCAAGACAATTATACCAGTGATACATGAGAATTGGCTCAAAGACTTTTATGCCTGAGACATTCAGTGTCCTGGGCTGTTTTTATGTTCAAAATACGAACACTTGAAACACCCAATATTTGCATTTTAGGATTTTCTTTCACATGTATTTTCAATTCCTCCAAAACGTTTGCAACACTTGCATCCAGTATTTGAATTCAACAATTTATCAAAGTTCTTTTATTTTAAGAAAATCTCTATCAATTCCAAAAGAAAATCCTCAATCACTCACTTATTCAAAACCAATAAAAAAATCAAAACCAAAATAAAACCTCACATCTCTCAGAAGTTCAAAGTTCAAGAAATTATGGTAAGGAAAACTAAAGGAAGCCGACAAATTAAGATTTCTGCTTCTCTGCATTCTCCAAGACTTACAAGGCTGCTTTTTCCAACTCCAGCTTTTCCGTCAATTCAGTGATCCTGGCCATTTTCTCCACCACAGCATCACTGGTAAAAGCTATATTGTTCTCTACTGCATCCTTGATGGTGTTGATCCTCTGACGAAGCCACTTCAAGTTGAAACCAAGTTCTTCATATTTCTTCAAGTTGTGCTCCCAATTAAAGAGTACGTCTTGAGTAACATTAATTTTATCCATGGTTCGTATATCATATATGACACGCAAGATTGTTCCTACTTGCATTTTCAAGAAGAAACTACGTTTTGGGTCCTTGGAGACAACAATGTGACTATACATTTTCCACAATTTCTCATACATAACAACATACCTTATGGGAACGCTAAATCCACCAACTGATATGTGATATGGCAGTAACTCAACGAATGGAGGATCACAAACAATCCATGCATTAGGGTATTCATGCACTAGTATGTGGTTCTCAATTATCAGAACAACTTCAGCAGTTGTAGGAACAGTTTCTTCTATTGTTGGAGCGGTTTCTTCCATTCTGGGTCCGGTTTCTTCTACCTCTGAAGTGATGATGATTTGAGCTTCATTCTCCTCGACAACTTCAGTAGAAACATTTTCATGGAATTGAGGTGCATAGATGGTAGCATCATCAACTCGATTCACCATATGATTTGAATCATCATTGGCTCCGTCATTCTCTACTTCGACTTTTGACGCCTAATATGAAGATTACACCGGATTAGGACGCTCCAAGCATGAAAATCAAAAGAAAATCATCAAATCCAGCATGTAAGTGAAATAACGCTATCTAATTTCTTTACTATATGTTCAAGACATGAGCAAATGGTATGAAGCCATAAAAACACGTTTTTCAACTAGCTCGTCTGAAGAGATTTTACACTGCCCTGTATAAGACGACGAACTGGGAGAAATTGGTAAGGAATCTAAGGTTTAGTTATATAATATTCTCTTCGTATGATTTTCCCTACAACATATCAAAATATCATAGCAATTGGATAAACGAGCGAAGAGATGTGGCCAAAACATTGGACTACATGCCAGCTGAAAAATTTCTGAAGGTCTCCTAGAAGTATACTGTTTCGCCGATTTCATCCCCTAAACGTGCTCAAAACTCAAAAATAGTTTTTAAAAAAGCTTGGAAATTTCCTGGGCATGAGATAACATGGGTAGATCGCGAAATTTCGACATCGGACGAAGATTCTACAACATTTTTACTAAAAGACTGAGTTCTGAAATTTTCTGATGACGTATTTCACTAAAAAATTTCATTTGTTCGTATGGATTCTCATTCTTTCATTCATTCACAAATCAGCAATATTATACTTCTATAAAGAGAATACAAAATGGATACTTACTTGAGGGGTTTCCAAATTGTTCGAAGGATTAATATGGTCGGCATCAACATTGGGAGCACCATTACTTTCATTTGGTCCCGATTCTTGAAGGTTCTCTTTCTCACCACCATTCGAAGACGAATGAACAACATGGTCATGTTGGTTTTCCACGACAATCTCCTCCTGGATATATCAGCAACAATCATTATTGTTTTATTCAAGAAGTATCATGATTTATTATACAAAAGAATACTTACATCAGCTTTATCTTCATCGTTGGACTCATGAGTTGTTGGTTGAGGAAGATGGAGTCCTTCAATACTTGATGGAGCAATAATCTGGAGCAACAACGAACATTGGTTTCACGATCCTAATTACATGGCGTAGATGGTGGATTTCGACAAGGGATAAAATCGTAAACTCATAATTATACGAAGCTCTGATCCAGCAATCAGACGTGAGTATTGAGACACGGGTCTCTCATCGAATTCTCAACGGAGAGTACTTTCTCTCAGAGTACATGTAGATATGTAGTCTCACGACTGGACAACGGCATATCTCATGAATACTGAACACTTTCAATGATTATTTCTATATAGTATCACGAGATGGACGGCTCCTAGACATCTTGCTCTGCTAGTATAGAGCGATAACGTCTTCAGGAACAAACAACGAGTTTACCCTGACTATATAAAGGATATGACTTACCGAAAAGCTCATATCGGGATAATTAATGCTCCTAGACAGCTTGCTCTGCTAGTATAGAGCCACAAAGTTAATTATTCCTAATTAAGATTAATTTTGCCGTGACATTCACTACTGAATTCCCAGAATAATCTATTATTGCTCCTATTCCATGGTCGAATCCACGACTGGTCCCATGGAATGGCAATAAAAATTGCTCTTATTCCATGGTCGAATCCACGACTATTCTCGTGGAATGGCAATAAACAATTGTTCTAATTCTATGATCGAATCCACGGCTTGATCTCATAGAATAGCAATAACTATATTATCTCATTACTCTGTTTTCATGATCGAATCCACAACTGGTCTCATAAATGGTAATAGATAAATCTTAATTACTCTGATTCTATGGTCGAATCTACGATCCCATGGAATGGTAATGCTCACTTTATTATTCTGAATTCGTAGTCGATTCCTCAGCTGATCTTATGAATTAATAATAAACATCTTATTACTCAGTTTTGTGAATTATCCTCCACCGAATTCCACAATTAGTAATAAATAATCAACAACCGGGCGTCTGAGCTACCTTTAAGTAAGCCCCGATTCAAATGGTGAAAGTGTATTCAACGACGATACACAAACAGTCACCGCACGAACGAGTATTTCAGAATACGACGAAACGATGAACCTATGCAAAATAGGGAAGAAAATAATAAATAAATAAAAATATTGACCAAGGTGCTGGGAACACGGACACACGACCTACCGAACGTGCCGTGGTTAGTTCCACGCCAGTTTTATATTTTTAGTACATTTTTATTATTTTCCATGATTTGATGAAAATTCTCTCATCTGATCAAATCTCCTTCGTCTCGAGGAAGCTCCTCGGTTTCATGGTACTTCCATAAGTCCATAACAAGTAATATAAAATTAAGGAAAGGAGTGTGGGGCATGACCATTGGACAACCGGCCATGCCTTGGTCCCAGCCGGCCCCACACCCCACGGTTCCTTATTATTTTATTATTATTATTATTATTATTTCTCTAATTTCATGAAAAAACTCCTTGATTTCATGGTATTTTTTGCACAAATCATCATATAATAATAAAATAAAATAAAATTATGAAAACTTGTGGGACCGGGACACTAGCCGGTCCCACACACCCTTTGTTTTATTATTTTATTATTATTTATCCTATTTTCCCTTGATTTTATGGTATTTCTCTCAAATTAGGAAAAATTCCCTCAAATCATCAAAAATACCTAAAAATATTAAAAAATTATGAAAAACTCGTGGGACCGGTCCATAGCCGGCCGACCATGCCTCCATGGTCCCAGACGCCCGTGTTTTTATTATTTTAATATTTTGCTTCCATGAACTCATGAAAACTCCTTCAATTCATGGAAACTCCCTAAATTCATCAAATTTCTCAAAATTCATGAATTTTTCATAAAATCATCAAAATATTATAAAATTAAGGAAAAGGCACCACGAGACCGTGGTCACGACCGACCGACCATGCCTTGACCACGGCGGTCCCACGCCTCCTCATTCCTTATTTTATAATTATTTTTCATCATCTCATGGTGTTTTCCTCAGTTTCGTCGAAACCCTAATTTTGGCATATTTTCTCGAATGGATGCTCAATTGCATGCCAGAAAATATCAAAATTCTCAGGACTGAGATGCGGACGCCTTGGGGACACGAGCACGCTATCTGGACCGTCCAAGATTAGCTCTTTGGCTCACGGAAGCCGGTCCCATCAATTTTCATAGTTTTGACCTAATTTGCACGATTGCACGTATTAGGTCCAAAACTCTTCCAACACTTTGGATTTTCATGAAGTGATCATCAGACGATCACGTGACTACCCAGGGCCGGTTTCATGACCCCATAGGGTTTCTGAATCCAAGGATCATCATTCCATATTCCAACCTTAATAATTTTACGACGACCTCATGGTCATTAATCTTATTAATTATGCTCGGTTCAATAACCAGTACTTTAATTAATATTTTGGTCACGCTGCCAATAATCCATCAGATGAGCAACACTTGCTCAGATGGTAAATATTTGCTCAAACCAAGGAATATTGGTTCAACAATCAATATTCAACGATCCATCGAATGAGCAATACTTGCTCACGTTATCGTAAGAACTATACCTCTGTCTCATGACATGCTCAATTCCTGAGTTTCAGAACATCATGTTCAACTCAGCAACTACATGGACTCATCGTCCCATCAAACCACGAAGTCATCAATTGACTAACAAACCATGAGACGTCAATCGTGTCACTTGGGGGGTTATCACTTAGGGTTTTGGTCCGGCGGTCTACGGCACGTGTGTTCAAACACACGATGGAATGTGAGCAAGTCGTGCAATCAGTTAAAGGAATTCACGAGGTAATGAGTGGAAAATCGACCAAGTCTCCACACATTAAGCAACTGGTTTCAAACACAATCTCCACTTCCCCACTCCTTGATTCATCAACTTTCACACTTCATGGAATCATGGTGTCTACAATTCCAGCAATATAAATAAGTCTCTGAATCATGATTGAAAGATATACGAAGAGAACATCATCAATCTCACGTCTCATCGATAACACGAGATCATCAACTCATCAATTGAGCAACTACTCTCAATTGAACAATTTCAATCATTCAGAGCTTATCATATTCAGAATTCACACACCCACAATCTTTGATTACCATTGATTCCACACATTTCTCAGCTTCCCTCCTACATATCTACCCATCATCCTCTCTTGTGACCGAATTTATTCTGGAACGGTCATTGTCTTGATTTAGGCCGGAGTACTACAGATTGATCTCTCGAATCTAAAGCACCCCCTTTGCAGCAGTGCATCTGTGTGAGGTTTAACATTTCGCTCGGTTCGAGGAGTCTCCTCCGTACGGTCGTCTCCTCAATTCCTTAAAAACCAGCAAATCGTTTTTCCCCATCTATACATGGACAAAGAAAAGTCACGGTAGAGGGAATATTAACAACTCACCAAAGAAGCAACTGGGGACTGCACATTATTCGGTATCATCCTATAATTCCTCCTACTTCTGCCTTCTCCACTCTGGGGACTGTCTTGCACTTCTGATAAGTCTACGTGAATTCGAGATCTCACAACACGGTCGTCCTACAATAAAGTTAATGAAATAGTTAAGATGCGATTATCATGTCTTTGCTAAAATAATAAGGAGAATATATACCTGTGAACTTTTTGGAGGCGTTTTTATTTTATTACCACTAGAAAGATGCTTCAATCTTGGTCGATCAGAAATCATGCCAGCAGAAGAAAACTCTCGTATCAGAGACTTAACATCCATCGCAAACTTATATAAGCGCTCAAGTTGTTGGCGCCAGAAGTCTATATAACTTGGAGTTACATAGGTAGCTCGGTCGGAACAAGGAAATAAGTAATCATTTCCTTCCACATGTGTGCATTCTAAATGAGCCTTCAGATGCTCAACCGATGGCTTATTCATTCGATGACCTGGAGAACACTGATCGAGACCCATTTGTCGAGCTTCTCTGTCGATGTTGTATTCTTCCATCTGGAAAGTTTCGTGCATTACTGACACTAAATAACCAGGAGTGCAACTTAGTATAAAAGATTTCTCTCCATCGCTCAAACAGATGCCAGATTTTAATGTGGCATTTTCTTCAGCAGCATTGAAAGTGATCAATTGTGAGAAGAGAGGAGGAACCGACACCCAGGGGCGATAGTTAAACTCAGACTCGTTGTCTAAAACGCTGGTGAGACGTGCCTTGTGTCTTGGTTGCTTTGTAGACCAACGCATAATCCTGGCATTATCTTTCTCAAGGAAAGCATGACGAGTGTCCACATTCGGTCCTTGCAAGACGCTACGAGGAATCAAAGCATAATTCTCAAAGTGCTCCCACACTAAAGTTTGGAGAAACATCGTATTAACATATGTTTCAACTTTCATGAAGCCCTTAGAAACGTTGGAGTCTATGACCAAGGAGTCTAAATTGGAAAACAGCGAACCCAAGAACAGACTACCAATAGGAAGTTTCTCACCTTTAGCCATTTTAATAGCAAAAGGAATCACAAATAGCTTCAAAAAATGTCCACTATCCTCGAGAACGTCTCTGGAGAGCCACAAGCATAAGAAAGCAACAATGGTTAATGTACCATCAACAGGTTCTTCAGGAATTTTATCTCTCGACCACCAGTGCTTCAACCATCGAGCGTAGCAAAACTTGGGTGACTTGTTGAAATCATGCATCGTAGCTTCCAATACGTCAGACATTGCAGTTTCCTCGGCTGAGAGCTCTTCAGGGAAATTACCAGTAATTGGGAGATGCAATAAAGCGACTATATCTTCCAAGGTGATGGTGAATTCTCCCCATCTGCATATTAAATTATGAGTAGAAATGCACCAACGAGCAAGCAAAACCACCATACCTCGTATATTATGATGGATGACTAACTCTCCATCTGCTTGAATGGCTCGTGTCACTTGTGCACGATCCAGCATGTTCCTTACACGGCTATAACCCAGCATATGTCTTGCCCATCCAGAAAAATCGGTCAAAGGCTTTCGCGAAAGCTTGAATTCCACATGTGAAGCTGAATAGTGTTTCCCTTGCAAACAAAACCAAGTTATCGCTTGAGGAGATACTGATTTGTTCTGAGTAGTACTCCTTGGATTTATGAGGAGCAGAAACGAGGAACCTGAGGGACGTATTTCAGGTTTATACAGAAACACGAAGAACTCATCTTCAGTATTCAGAATGTTCTTAATTCTAGGAGTTTCTTCTTCCTCTCTGGAAGTCCCAGAATCATCATTACCGGAATACGCATCTGTATAAGCATCCTCTCTAGAAATATCATCTCCGGAAGCGTCATCATGGGAATCAGTCATCTTTTGCAAAGTTGCTATGACATCCATATACAAATTTTATCAACACAATGGAATTAAAACACGACAGAATAATTAGGATGCTCACATCAGTGTCTACAAAAATGGTAATTTTCAACTCTTACCTATCTACGGTTTCGCTAGCTGTAGTGATAATAGCGTAAAACTTCAAAAACTTGCTCGCTTCTTCAAACCTGCGAAGACGAGCAAAGAATTCATTATTTAAAAGTCGACACCTGATTTTTCACGAAATTATGCGTAATTCATATAATCTCTTCATGTGAACATTCACTGATTTTCTACCGTGTGTACACACACTATAAAATCACAAAATTCATACAGACATTATTTCATCACATACAATTGTTTGCTTCCAACAATTACTCAAATTAATAAAAAAAAATTTACAACTCACGTACACAATTTTTTTTTTGGACGTGAGTAAATAACTCACGAAACTTTCAAAAAACAAATTCTTTTTTTTACGTGAATTATTGTAAAAAAAACAAAAAAATTGTTTTGCTCAAACGGGTGTTCGTCTATGAAACGAGGGTCTTTTCTATTTTTCGTTAAGGTCCACATATTCCAAATAAAATTTTGAAGGTTCACAAATAAATTTTTATCATGAGGTGCAGGTCCATTTCAAAAATTTCCTAATACTATATCATTGTTTATTACTTTAACTACGAAGAAATGTATGTTCCTAAAAAGTATCTGTGTGAAAGTTCACGCTTTGAAAATAAAATTTTGATTTTCATGAAACCTCATAAGCAAAATCTTCTCTACTGCAACTGGGCCATGTCTATTCAAGAATATATGTATCTCTTTCATGTTGGGGATTATTGTTCGTTTCCTAAATCGGCGGACGGAAGGTGTTTGCTAAAAACAAATTTTTCATAAAACCTACACATGCATGAATACCTATGAAATTTTGTTTTCAAACAACTCATGACTAACACACAATAAATCAGAAAAAAAAAAAACTTACCTTTGATTCATCCAGAGTTGGCCGGAAGTTCACCGGACGATGACCAGCGTTGAGCAGCTCCGGCGGAAAATCTCCTCTTTTGTTCAGGCGTGAAGGGGTGAAGGGGAAGGTGGTCGGTCAGCTTAGAAAAAATTAATTTTTTTTCTTTAGGGTCTCTTCCCTTTTATATCAAATTTATTTCCAAAAACCAAATAAAACAAGGATTTCCTTTTTTAGGTCGGGCCCATAAACGCTAAACCGACCAAAACTGGACGTCCGACCGTCCAAATCAGCAGTGCTTCATCTCTCCGTGCTCACGGCATGACACTCTATCATACTATCAGGGTCCTTACCTGAGCATTTGCTCGTACATGAAACCATTGGAGAAAATCGTGGATTCTAAAAATACCTATGTATGACTGAGTTTAACTGCTTATCTCGTCAACTGGAAAATCACCATCTAATGCTTACTGCAGAACATGACTGTAATGTTGATGGTGGATTTTCGACAAAGGTCAAAATCGTAAAATCATGATACTGCATGTTTCTGACCTAGCTTTAGGAACGCATGTGACGATTCATATTTTATGATCCGTGAATCGTTTCACGATCTCTGACTGAGTGGGTGTTCCTCTCAGAACCATGATGAATATGTTTCTCGAAAGGCCTACCTGGCTGAGTGTTCGATGCTGCATATTTCATCATGGCCTCTATGTAGAGTCAAATAATTGGGCGGTTCTCTAGACATAATTGTTTGTTAGAGAGCTTAACGCCTTCAAGACGTCGACGTTGCACATTGTTCCCTGACTACATAGAGAGACCCACCTCTACATAGAATAACGATTGGGCGGTTCTCTAGACATAATTGTTTGTTAGAGGGTTTAACGCCTTCAGGACTTCGACGCTGCACGTTGTTCCCTCACTATGTAGAGAGACCGTGTATAGATTCAGGCGGCTCTCTAGACATAATTATTTGTTAGAGGGCTTAACGCCTTCAGGACGTCGACGCTGCACGTTGTCCCCTGACTATGCACCCTTAAGAACGATTATGATGCTTCAACTATTGCATATATCGATTCCGCAAATAGATTAATTTTATCGTGACATTCATTCACTGAATTCCTAGAAAATAATCTCTTATATCTCATTACTCCGTTCCCTGAATTCCCCGACTGGATTTATGGATTATTAATAGATGCACAATTCATAATTATTACTCCGTTTCATGAATCATTCTCCGCTGAATTTCATGAATTACTAATAATTACTCACCAATCGGGCGTCTGGACTATGACCGAGTAAGCCCCAAGAAAATGGTGCAAGTGTACTCAACGATGATGCACGAACGAGCACCCAAATGCACGAAAGAGCATTCAAAAATATGGACAAACGAGGAATCCTACACAAAATGGGAGAGAGAAAATAATAAAATAAAAGAGGCGCCTACGGACAAGGCCCATCGGCCGGCCGACATGCCGCCGTTTCCGGTCCACCATGCCTCTTCTTTTATTTTTCTTATTTTCTTATTTTCATGATCTCATGAAAACTCCTTCATTCAAGCAACTTTCCTAGTTTGAGAAAAACTCACGGTTTCTCCATATTTTCCTCAAAGATGAAAAATAATAAAAATAAGGGAAAGTGTCACGGGACCCGGGCTACCTAGCAGGACGGTACCCTAGCCATGGCCGGTCCCACACTTTTCAATCCCTTGTTTTCATAATTAATATTTCCCTCATATCATGAAACTCCTCCGTTTGAGCAAAAACCTTGATTTCTTCATATTTTCTCAAATATTGCTCAAACCAAGAAAAAACCAAAAAGTCAAATGGTCACATGACCGACTAGGCTATTCACGAAAAATAATAAAATATTATTATTTTAATATTCTCAAAATATTGATCAAACGAGCAAAGCTCTAGTTGCTCATTCGAGCAAAAATCAAGAATTTCAGTCAAAGATCAAACTCTTCTGAAAACCCAAAAAATTGCTCAAACGCACACCAGAAAATACCAAAACTCTCAGGACTGAGACACGAACATTATGGTGACACGGGAATGCTTCCTTGACCGACCAAGGCCGGCCCTAGGTCTTGCAAGGATCCGGTCCCACACTTCTTTATAATTCTGACCTAATTTGCTCAATTGCTCATATTGGGTTCAAACTCTTTCCAACCAACTTGGAATTTGCTCAATCGACCGTCAGCTGGTCCTACACCACCAAGGGCCGGTTCTATGCTCCTTTTTCCGGTTCCTCACTTCTCCATAATTAGGTTTTATCACCTGATGCTCAGACGAGCACTATTCTAATAAGTGATTAAACCAGCATTTAATCATCCTTTCACCAACCACCAACCAGTGAACAAAGGACTTTAGTGCACGCTCACTAGAGCACTTTGGCGCTACATGGTCGTCAATTATCCCATGTAGGCGGTCACTCCTTCACTCAGTGGCCTATTTTCAATAAATCATCAATTGATGAACAATTGATTAAAATTAGGGTTTCGAATAAATGCTCTGCAAATCATGATTTTGAGCAATTTTAAACACTAATAAATTTATGTTGACCCAACAATCAACATCTGGATTAATTATATAACATTTGGAAGGCTACCAATATTTTAATTAATATTTTATTGGGTCACGTTACCGATAATTCATCGAATGAGCAATACTTGCTCAGTTGCTCGAATATTGATCCAACTATCAATATTCAGTAATTTATCGAATTGAGAATACTTGCTCAGTTGCTCGATATTGATCCAACTATCAATATTCAGTAATGTATGGAATTGAGCAATACTTGCTCAGTTGCTCGAATATTGATCCAACTATCAATATTCAGTAATTTGTCGAATTGAGCAATACTTGCTCAGTTGCTCGAATATTGATCCAACTATCAATATTCGGTAATTTGTCGATACTCGCTCAAATGCATCTAACTATCAATATTTTGTTGAATATTGATTCAACTAAATATTCAACAATTCATCGAATTTACAATATTTGCTCAGACGAGCAATATCAACATCATTCAAGTATTGTACGTCTGGCATGTTCAATCCATGAATCACTGAGCATTCGTCAATCATGCTCAATTCAAAAAAAACTTAGACTCACTGTCTAATTAATTCAACAACTGACTAATCAAATATACGTCTGCTTTGCAGACTCCACGTTCGTGAGACATCAATCACGTCACATGTGGATATCAATTAAGGTTCTGGTCTGGCGGCCTACAACACGTGTGTTCATCCACAATGAGAAATGTGAGTCAGTCGTGCAAACGGTTGAGGTAGTTACCAAAGTAGTGGGTGGACGATCAACCAAGTCTCCACACGACATGGAACTGATTTTACCACGATATCATACTTTCCCACTCTTTCACTCAAAAAACCGCCACACTTACTGGGATCAATGTGTTCACTATTCTGACAATATAAATAAGTCTAAAATCGATGACTGAGAACAACATTCTTCTGCACAGAGCAATTCTCTCGATTGAAACTTATTTACACAGTTTACATACTTGCAGACACCTTCAACACATCCACAATCCTTGATCATCATTGATCCCATAATTTTCAGCTTCCCTCCTACAGATCAACCCATCTCCCTCTTTGTGACCTAATTGACTCTGGAACGACCATTGACTTGGTTTAGGACGGGGTCCTATAGATTGATCTCTCGAACTCAAATCACTCCCATGCAGTGCATCTGTGTGGGGTTAAGCAGGCTCGGTTGAGGAGTCTCTTCCGAACCGTCACCTCTTCACTTTCCTAAAAAACCAGCAAATCGTTTTCCCCATTTACAACTGGGTATTCCTTTGTCTCTTAAATATGATTTCAAGACTATATTCATTAACTTCAAAACCTATATACAAAAATCCTACTGAATTCTCAAATAAAAATAATCAGGACTGATGGAGGGGGAGAGTTTGTAAATAATGCTCTCCAAGATGTTTTACTCAATAGTGGCATTTCTCATGAGATTACTTGTCCACACACACCTGAACAGAATGGTGTGGCAGAATCAAAACATAAACACCATATAAAGATTACAAGAACCTTTTTATATCAAGCCTCTCTGCCTTTTGAATTTTGGTTTGATGCTTTGTCTACTGCAAACTTTATTATCAACAGACTACCAACCAGGTCATTATCCTTTTCAACTCATTTTGATCCTTGTTCAACAGAGAACCAAATTATTTCTTTCTCAAAACTTTTAGATGTTTGTGTTTTCCCTGGTTAAAAATCTACACTGAGAATAAACTACAACTAATGAGCGTCAAGTATGTTTTTCTTGGTTATAATGCTAACCACAAGGGATACAGAGGCTTAGATCCCTCTACTAGTAAGGTTTTTGTCTCTAGACATGTTGTATTTCATGAAGAAAATTTTCCTTATAAAGATCTCTCTACACAAAGTAATGTTGATTCTCTAATTTTTCTAGATTTTCCAAGTACTCCTGCTACTTTGGATATTTCTACACCTATCTCAAATACTTCTATACCAAGTGTACTTCCTTACAAACTACTTATGATACTTCTACTTCATCAGCACAGTCTCACTCTAATGATACATCTATAAGTACTTCTGTGAAAGATTCTTATTTTTCAACTCATCAGATAATAACAAGATCCAAAGTTGGTACTTTCAAACCAAAGGTATTTATCTCAACAAAATATGCTTTATCTGCTGCTCATCTGACTCATTTTAATAATATCATTCCTACATGCTATTCTCAAGTTGCTAAGGTTCCTATTTGGTTAGCTACTATGAAAAAAAGAGAATACTGCCCTCAAGGAGGCTAGCACTTGGTATAGTCCCTCCAAATTCAAATCAAAATCTAGTAGGATGTAAATGGGTATTTGAAATTAAGTATAACCCCGATGGCACTATAGAAAGACACAAAGCCAGGTTAGTGGCAAAGGGATTTCATCAACTTGAGGGTTTTGATTTCATTGACACCTTTAGTCCAGTTGTAAAACCTACAATCATTAGTTAGTACTTTCTATAGTTGTCAACTTTGATTGGAACATCAAGCAATTAGATGTTAGTAATGCTTTTCTACATAAAGACTTAAAAGAAGAGGTATATATGACACATCCTCCTGATTTTGAAGATAAGGAACACCCTGACTATGTTTGTACGTTAAACAAGTCATTATAAGGCATAAAATAGGCACCTAGGGGATGGTATGAAAAACTTATGGATGCTCTAGTTGCTCTTGATTTTCATACTTCTCAAGTTGATTCTTCATTGTTTGTTCAATAACTTGGTTCTAAGCTCACAATTATTCTAGTATTTTTGGATAATATAATCATGACAAGAAACAGTCCATCTCACTGTGATTCAATTATCTCTTATCTGAGTACACAATTTACGGTAAAGGACTCGGGGGATTTACATTATTTTTCGGGTTTAGAGGTGAAAAGAAATAATTCAGGTCTTTTTTTTAAGTCAAACCAAGTATGCTCTTGACTTAATAGGTAAGATAAATCTTGTGGGTATTAAACCATGCTCCACTCCTTATTCTGCATCACTGAAACTAAGTGCTAATGATGGTGAAGTCTTGTCTAATCCAACAGAGTACAGATCAATAGTTGGATCTTTACAATATCTCACTTGGACAAGACCTGAGAGTTGCTTTACAGTCAATCAGATTTGTTAGTTCATGCAATCACCTATTTCAGTACATTTATCTGTTGCCAAGAGGGTGTTAAGATATATCAAAGGTACTTTGAATCATGGTTTATTCTTCACCAAAGTTTTCACTGCACTTCAAGGGTTCTCAAACGCAGATTTGACAGAAAATCCAGATAACAAAAGATCTATTAGTAATTATTATATTTTTTTGGTGCAAATCCAATTAGTTGGTCATCTAAAAAGCAAGCAACTTTTTCAAGATCAAGCATTGAAGCAGAATACAGGTATTTAGCTTCAACAACAACTGAAGTCATTTTTCAACAAACTTCACCAACTATTTCCTATGACAATCAAAGTTCAATAGCTCTAGCTTCTAATCCAGTGTTTCATAGCAGGATGAAACACATGGCTATGGATTTTCACTTTATCAGAGAGTTGGTTCAATCCAAATCTTTACAGGTCATTTTTCTTTCTACTCTTGAACAAATTGCATATATTTTTACCAAGGGACTAGCTGCAGCAAGATTCGATTTTTTAAAGAACAAACTGAAGGTGCTTTCTCCCCTTCAGTTTGCAGGAGGGTAGTAACACACTATTTTGACAGTTAGTTTTACTTCCATTTCTGTCTGTTCATTACAGCTAATAACAACTGTATATATTACTGCCTGTTTCTGTTATTAGTCATGTCTTGGATGATCACACGTGTATGGTCAATGTGAGTTACCCCTTTTTATCAGTACGTATTTATTACTGTGTACGGACTCTTTTCTGTATCAACGATGATACAAACACCGAAGGTGTGTCCCGCGATCTGCACCCTGAAGAAACCCAAGGGCTGTTAGAGCAGCCATGTGGGAGATTTGCAGGGGTGGGGTAAAAGGTGGGGTCCACCATCTTTTTTTTCTCTGATTCTAATGTGATTATTTGGGTATGCTTAAGTGTTCACCCAACTGTTTGTGGAAATGCTTGATTGAAGATTGTGTTCATTCTTATTTCTGGAACTGAATCAGGATGGATTATAGGGCTGAACTTGAAGAGATCATTTTGGTAAGCTGATTTAGCAATTTGGGATCGTAGTTCCTAGGAGCACCAATTGGAAACTATCGACATCAGGTTTCTATAACAATTTGTCTATGTTTTACACCCTTGTAGTTACCAACTTGGTTTTGTTTCCAAACTTGTGAGAAACAAAAATTGGTGATTGTGACCCGGTACATCAGCACCACCTCCTCCATCAGAACCGCCGTACCATGATGGCACGGGTAATCCACTAGTACTGTATAATGGGAAAATAGAGAGGCCTGTAACCGCAATTTCAGGAAAACACAAACAATTTCGTAGTTTTTGATAGCCCCTTAGATATAGCAAAGACACGTGATAACACTCTTTACACAAATGCCGAAGAGATAAACACACAGAGACAGACAACTCGGATGAACTAAATTTTACTTCCCGCTCCAATGGAGCTCACTCTACAGATCTCCGCAACTCTTCCTAGAGATAATCTTCTCCATTTTTCCTCTAGCTTAACTAAAGTCTCGTATCCCCGGTTTACAAGAAACCCATTTCAAGAAATTTCATTCCAGTCTTCTAGAAACCGTGAGCCTGTTTTGGAAGAACAACTCTCAAAGGAAAGATATGTCGATGATGATGATGATGAAGAAGGAATAAATCCTTGTGATGATGATTCATACTTATCATTAAATGAAAAACCAGATAGAAATTTGGCTTTACTTGATGATTATGAGATGGAGGAACTCGATTTTGTTGTCGACCCTAACCATAGAAGTGGTTAGTTTCGATTATCCTTCCAATTTTACTTTGGGTTTTTTTGGTTTATTTCCAATTCTTTTTGTTTTGTTAAGCTATTTTGGCTTTGCTTCCGCTGTTCCAGTGTTCAGTTATGTTATTATAGATTGTCAATGGGATGAAATTCATAGTTTGGATGTGGGTTTTGAAGGATATGTGGCTGTACTTGGTAAACCAAATGTTGGAAAGAGTACACTTTCGAACCAGATGGTTGGTCAGAAGCTCTCTATTGTAACAGATAAACCTCAAACCACTAGACATCGGATACTTGGTATAATTTCTAGTGAAGAATATCAGGTAATATTATTTCTTTATTTTTATTTGGTAGGTTTTCGTGCCATTTGTAGATTATTAGTATCTTCTCTTATTCTTTTATGTTGGGACTTAGAGGAGTAGTTGAAGCATGAAAGCATGTAAAAATTATTCATGAGAGATATGGCGGCTTTCAGATGATCCTTTATGATACACCTGGTGTTATTGAGAAGAAAATGCACCAGCTGGATACAATGATGATGAAAAATGTTCGCAGTGCTGCCGTTAATGCGGATTGTGTTTTGATTGTTGTTGATGCTTCTAAGATGCCTCAGAAGGTATGCACTTTTTCAAATATAGTATGCAGTGGAACCTTGCTGTAGTTGGTGTTTTCTGAATTTTGGTCTTTTTGTCTTTCAGATTGACGAGGTTTTGGAGGAAGGTAACCTTAAAGAGAAAGTACCGACTTTGTTGGTGTTGAATAAGAAAGATTTGATTAAGCCTGGAGAGACTGCAAAGAGACTAGAGGTTAGAAACTAATAGATGTATTCTAATGTCTTCTATTTGGTCGTGCATTCCTAATGATAAATTTAAAAATTTGTAGTTTCAGTCATTCGAACTAGATAGCATAATTTCAGTCATTCGAACTAGAAAACAGTGTGTGAAGTCGATATATGTTAGAGGGATGGCCGGATGATAGATTTGATGTGAAAGTCTCCATCAGTGACGTATGATGTTGTTTCACATCAGTCAGCAAAATCTCTTCCTTTTGTGTTACTACATACTAAACTTTTTTCGTAAAAGCAAGCAGCCTTACAGTGATATACTGTAGTGATCTTGCTTCTATGCCATATTTGGGTAAAAATTACCATTTATGTAGTTACTTGCTTAGTTTTGCTTAAATATAATATGATTACTTGTATGCTGCAGTGGTATGAAAAGTTCACTGATGTTGATGAGGTGATTCCTGTTAGTGCAAAATTTGGTCATGGAATTGAAGATATTAAGAATTGGATACTAACAAAACTTCCTATAGGACCAGCTTATTATCCAAAGGTAAAGTGTTCCCTTAACTAGCCTGACTAGCTTATGACTATGTGTCAGTATCATTCACCTTGTTCTTTTCTTTGGGGTTTCTAGGATATTGCTAGTGAGCACCCAGAGAGATTCTTCGTAGCAGAAATTGTTAGAGAGAAAATTTTCATCCAATACAGAAATGAAGTTCCTTATGCGTGTCAGGTATATTCATTAAGCTGCTGACAAGATTTTTTTGCTGTCGTGATTTGATCATATGATTTGGAATGAAATTGAGACTCCCATTTGTTTTCTGTTCTCAGGTGAACGTGGTAAACTACAAAACTAGACCAACTTCAAAAGACTTCATTCAAGTTGAGATTGTTGTTGAGAAGAATACACAAAAGATAATCCTCATTGGAAAAGTAAGTTATGCATCTAATACTTCACAATTCTCTACCTAAATCCCTTCACGAGTTTGTTGAAGGTAATCTGGTGCATCCATTGAGACGCATACTTTAAGTTTGGATTGTTAGACCCTGTGGATGAGAGACTTGAACCATCTCAATGATGGTACCATAGTCAAGCATCCCATTATTGTCCATGAAAACTATGTCCCATCTGTATTAAGTCAAAGCTAGTTCGCTGGTGATCCTAGACCAGATTGGCTTTCATCCAACCTCATAACAAGTTCTGTTGTAATGAGTGGTTTCTTTGTGGATCCCCAATCCAGTGTGCGAATTCTGATGTACCGTCTTATGTCGTTGAATAGATTTTCCCCCCTTCCTTTTCTTTTATACATTTGTTCCTTTCTGATCCCTTGGGCATGTAGGAAGGGAAGGCTCTAAAACTCTTGGCAACAGCTGCGCGGCTTGATATTGAAGATTTCCTGCAGAAGAAAGTCTTCCTTGAGGTGCATATTCTGAAATTTGAGAGTTTGGATTTCCCTCTCATATCTTTGTAGACATTGTGATAAACGCTTCCTTTCATGTTTATACTTTATCTTGGGTTTATGGGTAAGTTTAATAAAAAAAATTTGTTTAAACAGGTGGAAGTTAAGGTGAAAGATAACTGGCGACAAGATGAAGGTCTCCTGAAACACTATGGTTATGGAGGACAAATTCGAGCCTTGTGAAGTGCCTTAGTACTGCACACTCAATCATGTAAGGTTTGAACCTGACATAAATGTGATGTACTGGAATATTTGATAAGGTAATAAGAGAGATAGAGTTGTACTAAGCATTCAAGCAAGACAATACATCGGGGAAGAGTGATGGAGATATAACTTCACAAACACAGTAACCTCAGTACCACTGTACTGCCTCTCTTTTCTATTTTCAGTGATAAACACTAAATGCAAGTACATGCTTATTAAAGGAGAAGTAGACATAACACTGAACCCTAATCGACACTGACCTTACACGTGGTCGAGATGTCAACGTCTATCTAAGCATTAACTTAAAAAGAGGTTAACTGTAAAAACGCAGGAAGTAACTGACAGAATTATAAATACATCCTCCTGCTGGTTGCAGGCTAACATAGACGAGCCATGAACCACATGACCATGACAATAGTCCCTCCTTCAGAATATCCTTGTCCTCAAGATGGTATTTAGGGAAGTGAGCTCGAACGTTAGGCAAATCCTCCCAAGTGGCATCCGCAGGTGTAGTATGAGACCACTGAATCAAAAGTTGTTGTACTGCCTTACCCTGACGAAAAACTTGTCGAGAATCCAGTGTAGCTATGGGCTTTAGAATGATCTCGCCATTGGAGTCGACCAAGGGCAATGAAGGGATAGTGGGAAAAGCAGCACCTAGCTTCTGTTTTAACTGGGAGATGTGAAAGACAGGATGAATCTTTGAGCCTGGAGGAAGCTCTAGCTTGTAAGCCACTTGTCCTACCTTCTGAAGCACAGGAAATGGTCCAAAGTACCTAACAGACAACTTAAAATTCTTGCGCAAGGCCATGGAAGTTTGCCTGTAAGGTTGTAACTTCAAGTAAACCAAATCTCCCACAGCAAATGATCTGTCAGTCATCTTCTTGTCAGCAAACCACTTCATTCTTTCATGTGCCTTGTGAAGGTTTTCCTTCAAGAGATCAATAACTGCATCTCTCCTTTGGAGATATTCTTCAACAGATGTTACAGAGGTATTAGCAATTGCTGGGAAGGCTAAGTGAGGAGGGACATACCCATACAAAGCTTGAAAGGGAGACATTTTGAGACTGGTGTGAAAGTTTGTATTATACCACCATTCTGCTAATGGGAGCCAATTGAACCATCGCTTGGGTTTATGACCTGTCATGCACCTTAAGTAACCTTCCAAGCAAGTATTAACTCTTTCAGATTGGCCATCTGACTGAGGGTGGTAAGCAGTGCTCATGTTGAGGTGTGTTCCCAAAGTTCTGAAGAGCTCTTGCCAAAATTTGCTGGTGAAGACTTTGTCTCTGTCTGAGACAATGGAAGCAGGTAGCCCATGTAACTTGAAGATGTTATTTAAGAATTCCTGAACCACTGTAATTGCTGTGTAAGGATGAGTAAGTCCTATAAAATGACTATATGTAGTGCATCTGTCCACCACCACTAAGATAACATCTTTATTACTGGACTTAGGGAGACCCTCTATGAAGTCCATGCTAATATGTTGCCAGGCTTGATCTGGAACTGGGAGTGGTTGGAGAAGGCCTTGAGGGTGCTGATGCTCCAGTTTGTTCCTCTGGCATGTGTCACACTAGCTGACTAGGAGCAGATTATCTTGTTTCAATCCTTTCCAATAAAAATAAGTATTGGCCCCAATGTAGCTTCCATGAATGCCTGAATGGCCTCCAATTGCAGATGAGTGAATGGAATGAAGAATGTGTTGTCTCAGGTTAGTAGTTGTGCCCACATAAATCCTGCCTTTAAACCTGAGAATGCCTTCTAAATAAGTGTAACGAGGAACTGCAGAGCCATTGACTAGCAACTGTGGAATGAGTGCAGAAGACACAACATCATCTGTATAACTGGCAAGGATGTCCTGAGTCCATGTTGGTGTAGATAAGGAAAGAACATTGCAAGTGGTGGATGAGCTAGGGACTGGAAGTCTAGAAAGTGCATCAGCTGCCTTATTTTCTAGGCCTTTCTTGTAGTGAATTGTATAGTCAAACCCAAGAAGTTTGATGAGCCATCTTTGTTGCAATAATGTAGTAAGCTTCTGCTCCATGAAGTATCTAATGCTCTGCTGATCAGTATTAATAATGAAGTGGTGTCCAGTGAGGTAATGTCTCCATTTGGTGACTGCATTGACAACAACTAATAATTTCTTTTCATAAGTAGAAAGTCCCAGTGCCTTTGGCCCCAAGGGTTTGCTGTAGAAAGCAATAACTCTTCCCTCCAATGCCTCTAGAGCAAGCAACTGTTTCCACTACAAACTGCTTGGTGAAGTCAGGAAGTGCAAGAACTGGAGTAGTACACATAACATTATTAAGTGTAATGAAGGCCTCTTCAGCTTCAGGGGACCAGAGAAATGCATTCTTCTTCAAGAGATCTGTAAGTGGTTTAGCAATAGAGCCATACCCTTCAAAAAACTTTCTATAGTAGCCTGTTAGGCCCAAGAAGCCTCTAAGTTGCTTAATAGTTGTAGGGACATGCCAAGACTTCATGAAAGAAATTTTGTCTGGGTCAACTGCCACTCCATCAGCTGTAATGATATGGCCTAGATACTCTAATGAAGACTGTGCAAAACAACATTTTGAATATTTGACATATAAGTGATGTTCCCTTAGCAAGGAGAGAACCACTGAAAGATGATGCACATGTTTTGTAATGGAGGGGATATATACTATGATGTCATCAAAAAACACAAGTACAAATTTTCTTAGATAAGGACCAAACACAGAGTTCACAAGTGCTTGAAAAGTAGCAGGAGCATTGGTGAGGCCAAATGGCATTACATTGAACTCATAATGGCCATGGTGAGTTCTAAAAGCAGTCTCATGGATATCAGTGGAATGTACTCTGATTTGATGATATCCTACCATTAAATCCCGTTTAGTAAATACCTTAGAACCATGCAGTTCATCTAGAAGCTCATCAATAACTGGAATAGGAAACTTATCCTTGACTGTAATGGCATTGAGCTTCCTGTAATCAACACAGAACCTCCAAGTGTTGTCTTTTTTATTCACAAGAAGTATATGAGATGCAAAGGGGCTATGGCTATCTTGAATGATGCCATTTTAAAGCATTTCTTGGACTAAGGATTCCACCACAGACTTGTGGATATAAGGGAACTTATAGGGTCTGAGATTGATGGGTTCTGAGTCAGGTTTGAGGATGATTTGGTGATCTAGAACCCTTTGTGGTGGTAGCTGTTTGGGCTCTTGAAAAACCTCATTAAAGGTGTGGAGTAAGTCTTGTATTGGAGGTGGAATGTCAGCTGGTAAAGGAGATACTGATATAGAGAAAAATTGGCCCACCAATGCTGGGGTGTTCTTCCTAATAAAATTCTTCATGGCATTTCTACTGAGCATTAAAAGAGTGGGCTTAGAGGAAGTACCTTGTAGAGTGATCAACTGGCCATTGTGTAAGAAGGAAATAGAAAATTTAGCTAAGTTGAAGGTGACATCTCCTAAAGTTCTCAACCAATCTCCTCCCAAAACCAAATCACAACCTCCAAGTGGAAGCAATCTCAAATCAGTAGCAAATTGATGGTTCTGCATTGTTCAGTTGAGATGTTGGCAGATTCCAGTGCTTGTAGTTTTAGCTCCATTAGCCAAAGTGACCAACATGTGAGCAATTGGTTGAACTTCACACCCTAATTGAGTGGCTAGAGTATAATTAATAAAACTATGAGTACTTCCTGTGTCCACTAGCACAGTGATGGCTCTTTTCTTAATGAATCCTGGGATCCTAATGGTGTCAGGATTGACATTGCCAGTAAGGGCATGGAAAGAAATCTCCATATCTGAATCAACCAATTGATATGCACAAGGAGCTTGAGGAGTTGAAGGCTCTATATCATCAGCTTCATGGTCATCTACCATCATAAATAATTGTTGAGATTTACATCTATGGTCGGGTTGGTATTTTTCATCACAATTCAAACAAAGGCCTTGGCTCTTCTTTTACTCATTTGCTCATAAGTGAGTCTTCTTATGGGTGGTACATAAGGTGTTTTAGGTGGTGGTGTAGAAATTTGAGAGATAGGTGTAGAAGTAGAAGCACCCATTGGAGAAGGAGTTGTAGGTCTTCTTGGTGGTGGAAGTTTGCTGTAAGTGAAAGTGGTTGGTGTTGATTTATATGGAATGGTTTTTGAGGTTGAGGATTGTGATGAGAGAGCTAGTTCTTGTAATCTATCCAAATAAAATGCTTGAGCAAGGGTGGTAGGTTTGTGCATCTGCACAGAGCTCTTCAAAACATCCTTTAACCCACTAATAAAGCTCAACACAAGTAGTCTTCAGTAAGATGAGGATTTTTACTCAACATTAATGCTTTTAACTGCTCAAATTGCTCAAAATATTCTTCCACAGATGTAAGTTGAGATAACTTGTTGAAACAACCCACATAATTATCATTTGTTAGATCCTCAAAACGACTACAAATAGCTTCTACAAAAACAAGCCAAGAGATGAATGTTTTACCAGTAAGGAAGTCCAGAAACCATGAATCAGCTTTGCCATCCAAGTATAAAGAAGCAATTTCAGTCTTTTTCTCATCAGAAGTGGAATGGATCTGAAAAAATCTTTCACACTTGCGGATCCAGCTACGAGGATTGTCACCAGCAAATATAGGGAAGTCGGGTGTAGGAACTTTAGAGAAGGTATTGAAAGGATTCTTACGGTGGTTGTTATTTGAACCTTCTTCAGAATTAGGTTCACGTGGATTTGGTGGTGTTTTAAATAGAACTTGAATAAGTGCGTTAAACTTAGCCTGGTTTTCCTCAGAAATTTTAACCAAAGAAGCAAGTAAGGTATCTTTTCGTAGAGCAGCTTCCTTACGCTCTGCTGCATCACGGGTGTGTAGATCTGTAAGATTCTTCATTAGTTGAGATAGTTCACGGGTGGTGGTATCTACATCTTTGATAGTTGGACCAGTCATGGCGTAGAAAAAGAGAGAGGAATCGACTGGGTGATACCAAATGTGATGTACTGGAATATTTGATAAGGTAATAAGAGAGATAGAGTTGTACTAAGCATTCAAGCAACACAGTACATCGGGGAAGAGTGATGGAGATATAACTTCACAAACACAGTAACCTCAGTACCACTGTACTGCCTCTCTTTTCTATTTTCATTGATAAACACTAAATGCAAGTACAAGCTTATTAAAGGAGAAGAAGACCTAACACTGAACCCTAAACGACACTGACCTTACACGTGGTCGAGATGTCAACGTATATTTAAGCAGTAACTTAAAAAGAGGTCAACTGTAAAAACGCAGGAAGTAACTGACAGAATTATAAATACATCCTCCTGCTGGTTTCAGGCTAACATAGACGAGCCATGAACCACAGGACCATGACAATAAATTTTGCCAATGTTTTAATGCGATAAAAATTAGTCTTCTCCAGTGCCCGTCCAGAAAAATATTTGCCAGTAGTGTTTTTCTTAGGAAATGTAAAATGCTGAATGGGGCGCTCATTAGCCTCACACGGAAATGAATCTACAAATCTTCCAGTTTCTTCCGTTTTGGTTGTTAGGTATTGCTTCGTCCACATTCAAACGAAGTGTCATCTAACTTCACAGGTTAATGACGCAGTATTCATTCATGAATTTTATGAGAGAATGTAATGGTCAGTCAAATTCGAGATCAAGCTTTCTGTAATGTTCAAAGCTAGTCTTATGTGTCAATGTCAAAAAAAAAATCCCAAAAAACCTTATGGTGGGTTTGGTTGTAGAATTCACAATTTCCAGGAATTTGTAATCCCACGGGATTGCAAATTCCGGGGTTCATGTAAATCCCTCGTATGTTTGGTAACTCAGTTGAGATTCCTAGGATTCATAAAATTTACTTGTATTAAAGTCCTTGTATTGTTTGGCATTGCCCTAAGAATCTTAAAATTGTGTATATATGGGATTTGGAGTAAAAAAAAGTGGATACATAAATCCTCTGATAAGTTTCCCAGCAAATCTTATGGGGGAGGGGTCGGACTCCATATGGAGGATTTGCTGGAAAAGTGAATCCCGTGGGAAATGTAATTCCAGGGATTTGGACAACCAAATGTAGCGAGGGAAACGTAATTCCACCAAATTCCCTGGACCCATAAATCCCATCTTTAAAATTCTACATCCAAACCCACCATTAATTAATATTGATAATAATAACTCTAGTTAAAATCGGGCACGATTACATGACTCTGATTCGTTACAAGATTTCCAGTAGATTTTGGGAGTTCAAACAGACAACAAACATCACAACAACAACAAACCAAGAAATTAATAAACAAGTTACTGATCTAGATCTGATGCAGAGTTCTAACCGTTCCTTCCAGAATTGGAATCGATCAGAGTCTTCATCATCGGTCTTCCGTAACTGTTTGTTGGTGTCTTTGAAGTAAATGCTGGGTTGGTGTCTTTTGTAAAAATCTTGTTGCTGTAAGCTTGATCTTGTTCATCAAACTAATTGTGAAACCCTTTGATAAGATCGAAAACCCCAAGTCAAAACACTAAAGTAGAAACTAAAAGACATTTAAGATCAAATGAGATGTGAGAAATAACAAGATAGTTAGGGTTTTAATCTGAATAACTCAGAATCAGACCCAAAACTTAAATAAAAAGCTGAAACAAAAACACATATGGAGGAAACAAAGATTAAAGGTGGGTTGTAGTTTTCTTACTCAGATTTACTCCCTAAGGAGCAAATTTGAGTAAGAGAGTTTTCAGGCGCCTATGGTTTTCTAGTGAGTCCTAAGAAAGAGAGAGTTTTAAGTTTGAAACTCGAGTTTTAAGAGAGACAGAGTTCTAGGAAAGAGAGAGTTTTATGTGTCAATGTAATTAACCTTTGTATACTGTCTGTACAACATTGAATGTATTGTAACATGGGAAGGGATCGGTGAACAAATGATTTTAACAAAAGCTTTTGACATCTTGCGGTTATTATTTTTTGTCAAAAGGCTTTGTTAAAATGTTTTGTTGCTCGATCCCGTCCGTTGTAACATTACAATTTTATCGATACAATATAGGAAAAAATATCGTTTGGTCCTTTTCTAGGTGGGTCCATGTCAGTTTGGTCCTTTGGGAAAACGCCTTTACTGTTTGGTCCATAATTATTTAAAAATATTAAATGGACAAAATTACCCTTTTGTATTAATTTCTACTTATTTTTTTGTAGCAGTTCATTCTTCAAAATGAACTCCTGTTAATTTCTACTTATTTTTTTTCAGAAATCACCTAAAAAAACCAGAGTTCATTCCAGAAATGAACTCCATATAAAACCTAAAAAAGCAGAGTTCATTCCAGAAATGAACTTCATATAAAAACCTAAAAAAACAGAGTTCATTCCAGAAATGAACTCCATATAAAAACCTAAAAAAACAGAGTTCATTCCATAAATGAACTCCATATAAAAACCTAAAAAAACAGAGTTAATTCCATAAATGAACTCCATATAAAAACCTAAAAAAAACAGAGTTCATTCCAGAAATGAACTCCATATAAAAACCTAAAAAAACAGAGTTCATTCCAGAAATGAACTCCATATAAAAACCTAAAAAAAACAGAGTTCATTCCAGAAATGAACTCCATATAAAAAAAAAACAGAGTTCATTCCAAAAATGAACTCCATATAAAAACCTAAAAAAACAGAGTTCATTCCAGAAAATGAACTCCATATAAAAACCTTAAAAAACAAAGTTCATTTATGGAATGAACTGCAACAGCACCATCTTCATCGTCTTCAACAGCAGCAGAAATAAATTCTTCGTCATCTTCAATAACAACAACAAGAATGAACTTCATCAATAATATCATAAACAACAACATCATAAACAAACAACAACATCTTCGTCATCTTCTTTGACAACAAAAGCAACAACATCATAAACAAACAACAACATCTTCGTCATCTTCTTCAACTTCAACTTCAACACCATCATCTTCATCAAAAAAGAGAAAGAAAAACAAGAAGAGAAAGTAAATCTGAAACATCAACAAAAATCATCTCCATCATCTTCTTTGAACAACAACACCGACACCATCGTCTTCATCGAAACATCATCTCCATTGTCTTATTTCAACAACAACAACAGATCAAATCACCATCGTCTTCATTGGAAAAAAAAACAGTATCAGAAAAGAAAAAGAAAAAAGAAATGGAGAGAAAAAAACTAGATCTGAAAACTAGAAGATAGTGAATGTAAAAATAAAAATAAGATATTTTCTAGGATTTTTTTCTATATATGTGATCCCAAAAGGATATTTCTGTCACCACACAATGACAATTACATCATCCATGACGTCATCCTAGGACCAAACTATAATTTCTAGGACCAAACTATAATATATTTTTCCAAAAAGGACCAAACAGACACATGACTGAGTCAACTGGACTAGACTTTTTCTAATATATTATTTCTAGGACTAAATGATATTTCCTACTGCAATATATTTCTTCTTCACTACTCTAATATTTCATATTCTCATTAAATTTATAAGTCATGCTGTGACGAGGGTACCCTCGTGGCAACTTCTGTAAGGGTGCACCTCTCAATCGTTGGATATCAGATCCTAGATATGTGCACTCCCCGAGGAAACTTTTAGAAAATAAATATATTTTCGTGATTTTTATTATTTTTCTTATTTTTTCATGTCCCCACATTTTGAGTTTTTTGCTCATTAGTCCCTCCGAATAAGAGAATTTATTTCCGCCAGCGATATCAATTTCTAGGTGACGGGAGCTTGGATGATTAATTTAGAAGAAGAAGAACCTGGTCTGTACACCCTCATCAAAAATTGTTCTGCCCAGATTTGGTGCTTCTTCATCTCCAAAGCTAAAAATTATTATTTTAGCTGGCTTTCTCAACTCTGTTTTAGACCTATTTAAAGGTTGGTTGCAGAACGCTTAAAACTCTTCTTGATGCTAGTTATAGAAGAGAGTTCTTGTTAATTGGCGACTTCATGCTGCTGTTCTACTTTCTTTTTTCTTTTTCTCATTTAACATTTGAAAAAGTTTAATACCAACAAAAGGAACCAAAAACTCTACATCTTTCTTTTTATACAGTTCGAGGATCCTGTAACAGAGGTTTTAAAAATTGATACGAGTTCATTTGAGATAACTGGATCAATTACCCCAATACGTTTGATACACAGGGGACAATTGGTTAGGTCCGAAGGAGCATTTTGTCTCTGCTTGGATGGAAAAGGTAAACCAATACCGTTGCACGACCACAAAAACTGTTGAGATCGAGAACAAGTATGATGCTTGGATATCCGTCTCTACTCTGCAGCCAAACTTAACCTTTCATTATACTAGTTCCTTGGAGCGATGAATAGCCACAAAAGTGAAACGCCCACTAACCACTAAGGTCGTGGTATAAAATCTCAGCCTTTAGCACCTGTAACATTCACTTTTTTGTACAAGACAATGAAAAACTCACAAATGGAAACTGTATTTTATGTATTTCAAAAATCTTATTTCATCGATCTAAATGTATATTTCCAATAAAAAGAAAAATACTCAAAAATAAATAATACTCATAACTTCCGCCCTCAAAATTTCCAGCACCAGATTTGTTTCCCCCCTGCAAAAAATAAAACATAATCCAAGTTAGTAATTAAAAGCTAAAACAATCCAATCTTAAATTAAGTTGAGTTATTTACCTATACACAGGGCTGTACATGGGACGAGACGGTACGGGTTTTTGTCTAGCTCAGTACTTGTACCTCCCTGTGGCCGGTACCTGTACCTTGTACTTGTACCTGTATCCGTGTAGTACGGGACGGGACGGGACTTGTACCTGTTTAACTCGGTACGGGACGGGACGGGACCGGTTCTTTACCTGTACCATATGTTAAAAAAAATCCACTTTTTCCTAATAGCTAGAAATTGAACGCATTGCAAGAATTTGAATTCACATTTTACCTCAAAAACATTGGAAAGCTTGCGAAGAAATAAGTTGCGTAAGACAAGCATCCCACTTTGTACATTGACGCCCGGTCGACAAATTCATAGTACGGGAACTGCACATATTTTGAAAAAGAAACACTAAAATTAGTTAGTTGGAAACAACGAAGGCATTGCAAAGCTACATTAACAAAATACTAATATTCACAAGAAACAAAGTAACAACGGTAAAAGGATACTTAAGCAACCACGTACACTGGTGATGGCTACAGTCTCAAGATATGGTATGAAATAAGAAAGAGCTAGAATCCAAACAGGCTCAGTAACCCATCGAATTGAGTCTGGTAGGTCAGTAATAGAATGCCGTAATCGGCGAAGCGTCATAATTGACACCACATGGTAAAACAAGAAGCAAACGTGAGTGAGGAGGAAAGTTGTGTGCGTTACCTGAGACATGATCTTGAATATCAATCAGTACAAGAAAAGTTTAATTAACCAGAAGACATGCATATATACCTACACCAAAGTTCATGCAGAAGGATCATAATTTGTAGCCTGCGTTGTTCATCTTCCATGAAGGAAAGGTATATGAAGCTCCCAAAACATTCCAAAAGTAGTGTTGCACTTAAAAAAAGTATGAATAAAAATCCTCGGTAGTATGGGACGGGACAGGACGGGAATAGCCTAGAACCGTTACTTGTACCTACTTTAGGCACGATATCAGTTTTTGGTACTTGTACCTGTCCCATCTGACCGCGGTTCCGGGACGGTACCGATACGGTTCCTGCGGTTCCGGTACGGTTTCATGGGACGAGACGGTTCCTGTGCATCCCTACCTATACATAGTCAGAATCATCCGAATTTTGGTCAAAATCAATATTATCACTTGGAAGGTGATATTTTTCAGACTCGTGATCAGACTCGCACTCACTGCTAAGACTACAAAGATGTTAGAAACTAAAATTTAGCATGTACATCGAACATGGTATATATGCATTAGAAACATAGTTTCCATCCTCGTGATTATTTGCCTGACCACCCTGAATCGCTTCTGCATAAGAAAAGCATAAATAAGAAAAGTTAAACAGAAAACAAGTTAACCAAGTCGTTACATAATACAATGCAAAGATGCGTACTTTTTTTTTTTGCCTGGTATAGGATTTGGTGCTTGATATGTCAGACTTTTACTGGATTTACGGCGATTTCGTCTACTGTATGTTTAACAAATTAACTAGTTAATAGTGTACAGATATAGATTAACTAGCAGAAGATTCTGATGTTATATCTATAGATGGAGTATGTTGAGATTATTAGTCCCACATTGTTGGGTTATCTAAGATCCTGCGGTTTATAATTTTATGGGTCTCTCCACTCATTGCCAATTGGTTTTGAGTTGGATGCTCGTATTATAACATGGTATCAGAGCAGGCTATTTGCGACGAGTCATCATTGACCGCGCCTTTACTCCGCGTCACCCAATTTAATTGTCCACGTGTTAGACCCAACGAGGCTACACGTGAGGGGACGTGTTGAGATTATTAGTCCCACATTGTATGGGCATCTAAGATCATGCGGTTTATAATCCTAAGGGCCTCTCCACTCATTTCCAATAGGTTTTGAGTTGGATGCCCGTATTCTAACATGGTATCAGAGCAGGCTATTTGCGAC
Organism: Papaver somniferum; assembly: GCF_003573695.1. NCBI lineage: Eukaryota > Viridiplantae > Streptophyta > Magnoliopsida > Ranunculales > Papaveraceae > Papaver > Papaver somniferum. The sequence goes on along the minus strand of NC_039360.1, from coordinate 156,893,787 downwards.
GAATCATTGACCGCGCTTTTACTCCGCGTCACCCGATTTATTGTCCACGTGTTAGACCCAACGAGGCTACACGTGAGGGGGCGTGTTGAGATTATTAGTCCCACATTGTTGGGTTATCTAAGATCCCGCGATTTATAACTCTATGGGTCTCTCCACTCATTGACAATTGGTTTTCAACAATTCATCGAATTTACAATATTTGCTCAGACGAGCAATATCAACATCATTCAAGTATTGTACGTCTGGCATGTTCAATCCATGAATCACTGAGCATTCGTCAATCATGCTCAATTCAAAAAAAACTTAGACTCACTGTCTAATTAATTCAACAACTGACTAATCAAATATACGTCTGCTTTGCAGACTCCACGTTCGTGAGACATCAATCACGTCACATGTGGATATCAATTAAGGTTCTGGTCTGGCGGCCTACAACACGTGTGTTCATCCACAATGAGAAATGTGAGTCAGTCGTGCAAACGGTTGAGGTAGTTACCAAAGTAGTGGGTGGACGATCAACCAAGTCTCCACACGACATGGAACTGATTTTACCACGATATCATACTTTCCCACTCTTTCACTCAAAAAACCGCCACACTTACTGGGATCAATGTGTTCACTATTCTGACAATATAAATAAGTCTAAAATCGATGACTGAGAACAACATTCTTCTGCACAGAGCAATTCTCTCGATTGAAACTTATTTACACAGTTTACATACTTGCAGACACCTTCAACACATCCACAATCCTTGATCATCATTGATCCCATAATTTTCAGCTTCCCTCCTACAGATCAACCCATCTCCCTCTTTGTGACCTAATTGACTCTGGAACGACCATTGACTTGGTTTAGGACGGGGTCCTATAGATTGATCTCTCGAACTCAAATCACTCCCATGCAGTGCATCTGTGTGGGGTTAAGCAGGCTCGGTTGAGGAGTCTCTTCCGAACCGTCACCTCTTCACTTTCCTAAAAAACCAGCAAATCGTTTTCCCCATTTACAACTGGGTATTCCTTTGTCTCTTAAATATGATTTCAAGACTATATTCATTAACTTCAAAACCTATATACAAAAATCCTACTGAATTCTCAAATAAAAATAATCAGGACTGATGGAGGGGGAGAGTTTGTAAATAATGCTCTCCAAGATGTTTTACTCAATAGTGGCATTTCTCATGAGATTACTTGTCCACACACACCTGAACAGAATGGTGTGGCAGAATCAAAACATAAACACCATATAAAGATTACAAGAACCTTTTTATATCAAGCCTCTCTGCCTTTTGAATTTTGGTTTGATGCTTTGTCTACTGCAAACTTTATTATCAACAGACTACCAACCAGGTCATTATCCTTTTCAACTCATTTTGATCCTTGTTCAACAGAGAACCAAATTATTTCTTTCTCAAAACTTTTAGATGTTTGTGTTTTCCCTGGTTAAAACTCTACACTGAGAATAAACTACAACTAATGAGCGTCAAGTATGTTTTTCTTGGTTATAATGCTAACCACAAGGGATACAGAGGCTTAGATCCCTCTACTAGTAAGGTTTTTGTCTCTAGACATGTTGTATTTCATGAAGAAAATTTTCCTTATAAAGATCTCTCTACACAAAGTAATGTTGATTCTCTAATTTTTCTAGATTTTCCAAGTACTCCTGCTACTTTGGATATTTCTACACCTATCTCAAATACTTCTATACCAAGTGTACTTCCTTACAAACTACTTATGATACTTCTACTTCATCAGCACAGTCTCACTCTAATGATACATCTATAAGTACTTCTGTGAAAGATTCTTATTTTTCAACTCATCAGATAATAACAAGATCCAAAGTTGGTACTTTCAAACCAAAGGTATTTATCTCAACAAAATATGCTTTATCTGCTGCTCATCTGACTCATTTTAATAATATCATTCCTACATGCTATTCTCAAGTTGCTAAGGTTCCTATTTGGTTAGCTACTATGAAAAAAAGAGAATACTGCCCTCAAGGAGGATAGCACTTGGTCTATAGTCCCTCCAAATTCAAATCAAAATCTAGTAGGATGTAAATGGGTATTTGAAATTAAGTATAACCCCGATGGCACTATAGAAAGACACAAAGCCAGGTTAGTGGCAAAGGGATTTCATCAACTTGAGGGTTTTGATTTCATTGACACCTTTAGTCCAGTTGTAAAACCTACAATCATTAGTTAGTACTTTCTATAGTTGTCAACTTTGATTGGAACATCAAGCAATTAGATGTTAGTAATGCTTTTCTACATAAAGACTTAAAAGAAGAGGTATATATGACACATCCTCCTGATTTTGAAGATAAGGAACACCCTGACTATGTTTGTACGTTAAACAAGTCATTATAAGGCATAAAATAGGCACCTAGGGGATGGTATGAAAAACTTATGGATGCTCTAGTTGCTCTTGATTTTCATACTTCTCAAGTTGATTCTTCATTGTTTGTTCAATAACTTGGTTCTAAGCTCACAATTATTCTAGTATTTTTGGATAATATAATCATGACAAGAAACAGTCCATCTCACTGTGATTCAATTATCTCTTATCTGAGTACACAATTTACGGTAAAGGACTCGGGGGATTTACATTATTTTTCGGGTTTAGAGGTGAAAAGAAATAATTCAGGTCTTTTTTTTAAGTCAAACCAAGTATGCTCTTGACTTAATAGGTAAGATAAATCTTGTGGGTATTAAACCATGCTCCACTCCTTATTCTGCATCACTGAAACTAAGTGCTAATGATGGTGAAGTCTTGTCTAATCCAACAGAGTACAGATCAATAGTTGGATCTTTACAATATCTCACTTGGACAAGACCTGAGAGTTGCTTTACAGTCAATCAGATTTGTTAGTTCATGCAATCACCTATTTCAGTACATTTATCTGTTGCCAAGAGGGTGTTAAGATATATCAAAGGTACTTTGAATCATGGTTTATTCTTCACCAAAGTTTTCACTGCACTTCAAGGGTTCTCAAACGCAGATTTGACAGAAAATCCAGATAACAAAAGATCTATTAGTAATTATTATATTTTTTTTGGTGCAAATCCAATTAGTTGGTCATCTAAAAAGCAAGCAACTTTTTCAAGATCAAGCATTGAAGCAGAATACAGGTATTTAGCTTCAACAACAACTGAAGTCATTTTTCAACAAACTTCACCAACTATTTCCTATGACAATCAAAGTTCAATAGCTCTAGCTTCTAATCCAGTGTTTCATAGCAGGATGAAACACATGGCTATGGATTTTCACTTTATCAGAGAGTTGGTTCAATCCAAATCTTTACAGGTCATTTTTCTTTCTACTCTTGAACAAATTGCATATATTTTTACCAAGGGACTAGCTGCAGCAAGATTCAATTTTTTAAAGAACAAACTGAAGGTGCTTTCTCCCCTTCAGTTTGCAGGAGGGTAGTAACACACTATTTTGACAGTTAGTTTTACTTCCATTTCTGTCTGTTCATTACAGCTAATAACAACTGTATATATTACTGCCTGTTTCTGTTATTAGTCATGTCTTGGATGATCACACGTGTATGGTCAATGTGAGTTACCCCTTTTTATCAGTACGTATTTATTACTGTGTACGGACTCTTTTCTGTATCAACGATGATACAAACACCGAAGGTGTGTCCCGCGATCTGCACCCTGAAGAAACCCAAGGGCTGTTAGAGCAGCCATGTGGGAGATTTGCAGGGGTGGGGTAAAAGGTGGGGTCCACCATCTTTTTTTTCTCTGATTCTAATGTGATTATTTGGGTATGCTTAAGTGTTCACCCAACTGTTTGTGGAAATGCTTGATTGAAGATTGTGTTCATTCTTATTTCTGGAACTGAATCAGGATGGATTATAGGGCTGAACTTGAAGAGATCATTTTGGTAAGCTGATTTAGCAATTTGGGATCGTAGTTCCTAGGAGCACCAATTGGAAACTATCGACATCAGGTTTCTATAACAATTTGTCTATGTTTTACACCCTTGTAGTTACCAACTTGGTTTTGTTTCCAAACTTGTGAGAAACAAAAATTGGTGATTGTGACCCGGTACATCAGCACCACCTCCTCCATCAGAACCGCCGTACCATGATGGCACGGGTAATCCACTAGTACTGTATAATGGGAAAATAGAGAGGCCTGTAACCGCAATTTCAGGAAAACACAAACAATTTCGTAGTTTTTGATAGCCCCTTAGATATAGCAAAGACACGTGATAACACTCTTTACACAAATGCCGAAGAGATAAACACACAGAGACAGACAACTCGGATGAACTAAATTTTACTTCCCGCTCCAATGGAGCTCACTCTACAGATCTCCGCAACTCTTCCTAGAGATAATCTTCTCCATTTTTCCTCTAGCTTAACTAAAGTCTCGTATCCCCGGTTTACAAGAAACCCATTTCAAGAAATTTCATTCCAGTCTTCTAGAAACCGTGAGCCTGTTTTGGAAGAACAACTCTCAAAGGAAAGATATGTCGATGATGATGATGATGAAGAAGGAATAAATCCTTGTGATGATGATTCATACTTATCATTAAATGAAAAACCAGATAGAAATTTGGCTTTACTTGATGATTATGAGATGGAGGAACTCGATTTTGTTGTCGACCCTAACCATAGAAGTGGTTAGTTTCGATTATCCTTCCAATTTTACTTTGGGTTTTTTTGGTTTATTTCCAATTCTTTTTGTTTTGTTAAGCTATTTTGGCTTTGCTTCCGCTGTTCCAGTGTTCAGTTATGTTATTATAGATTGTCAATGGGATGAAATTCATAGTTTGGATGTGGGTTTTGAAGGATATGTGGCTGTACTTGGTAAACCAAATGTTGGAAAGAGTACACTTTCGAACCAGATGGTTGGTCAGAAGCTCTCTATTGTAACAGATAAACCTCAAACCACTAGACATCGGATACTTGGTATAATTTCTAGTGAAGAATATCAGGTAATATTATTTCTTTATTTTTATTTGGTAGGTTTTCGTGCCATTTGTAGATTATTAGTATCTTCTCTTATTCTTTTATGTTGGGACTTAGAGGAGTAGTTGAAGCATGAAAGCATGTAAAAATTATTCATGAGAGATATGGCGGCTTTCAGATGATCCTTTATGATACACCTGGTGTTATTGAGAAGAAAATGCACCAGCTGGATACAATGATGATGAAAAATGTTCGCAGTGCTGCCGTTAATGCGGATTGTGTTTTGATTGTTGTTGATGCTTCTAAGATGCCTCAGAAGGTATGCACTTTTTCAAATATAGTATGCAGTGGAACCTTGCTGTAGTTGGTGTTTTCTGAATTTTGGTCTTTTTGTCTTTCAGATTGACGAGGTTTTGGAGGAAGGTAACCTTAAAGAGAAAGTACCGACTTTGTTGGTGTTGAATAAGAAAGATTTGATTAAGCCTGGAGAGACTGCAAAGAGACTAGAGGTTAGAAACTAATAGATGTATTCTAATGTCTTCTATTTGGTCGTGCATTCCTAATGATAAATTTAAAAATTTGTAGTTTCAGTCATTCGAACTAGATAGCATAATTTCAGTCATTCGAACTAGAAAACAGTGTGTGAAGTCGATATATGTTAGAGGGATGGCCGGATGATAGATTTGATGTGAAAGTCTCCATCAGTGACGTATGATGTTGTTTCACATCAGTCAGCAAAATCTCTTCCTTTTGTGTTACTACATACTAAACTTTTTTCGTAAAAGCAAGCAGCCTTACAGTGATATACTGTAGTGATCTTGCTTCTATGCCATATTTGGGTAAAAATTACCATTTATGTAGTTACTTGCTTAGTTTTGCTTAAATATAATATGATTACTTGTATGCTGCAGTGGTATGAAAAGTTCACTGATGTTGATGAGGTGATTCCTGTTAGTGCAAAATTTGGTCATGGAATTGAAGATATTAAGAATTGGATACTAACAAAACTTCCTATAGGACCAGCTTATTATCCAAAGGTAAAGTGTTCCCTTAACTAGCCTGACTAGCTTATGACTATGTGTCAGTATCATTCACCTTGTTCTTTTCTTTGGGGTTTCTAGGATATTGCTAGTGAGCACCCAGAGAGATTCTTCGTAGCAGAAATTGTTAGAGAGAAAATTTTCATCCAATACAGAAATGAAGTTCCTTATGCGTGTCAGGTATATTCATTAAGCTGCTGACAAGATTTTTTTGCTGTCGTGATTTGATCATATGATTTGGAATGAAATTGAGACTCCCATTTGTTTTCTGTTCTCAGGTGAACGTGGTAAACTACAAAACTAGACCAACTTCAAAAGACTTCATTCAAGTTGAGATTGTTGTTGAGAAGAATACACAAAAGATAATCCTCATTGGAAAAGTAAGTTATGCATCTAATACTTCACAATTCTCTACCTAAATCCCTTCACGAGTTTGTTGAAGGTAATCTGGTGCATCCATTGAGACGCATACTTTAAGTTTGGATTGTTAGACCCTGTGGATGAGAGACTTGAACCATCTCAATGATGGTACCATAGTCAAGCATCCCATTATTGTCCATGAAAACTATGTCCCATCTGTATTAAGTCAAAGCTAGTTCGCTGGTGATCCTAGACCAGATTGGCTTTCATCCAACCTCATAACAAGTTCTGTTGTAATGAGTGGTTTCTTTGTGGATCCCCAATCCAGTGTGCGAATTCTGATGTACCGTCTTATGTCGTTGAATAGATTTTCCCCCCTTCCTTTTCTTTTATACATTTGTTCCTTTCTGATCCCTTGGGCATGTAGGAAGGGAAGGCTCTAAAACTCTTGGCAACAGCTGCGCGGCTTGATATTGAAGATTTCCTGCAGAAGAAAGTCTTCCTTGAGGTGCATATTCTGAAATTTGAGAGTTTGGATTTCCCTCTCATATCTTTGTAGACATTGTGATAAACGCTTCCTTTCATGTTTATACTTTATCTTGGGTTTATGGGTAAGTTTAATAAAAAAAATTTGTTTAAACAGGTGGAAGTTAAGGTGAAAGATAACTGGCGACAAGATGAAGGTCTCCTGAAACACTATGGTTATGGAGGACAAATTCGAGCCTTGTGAAGTGCCTTAGTACTGCACACTCAATCATGTAAGGTTTGAACCTGACATAAATGTGATGTACTGGAATATTTGATAAGGTAATAAGAGAGATAGAGTTGTACTAAGCATTCAAGCAAGACAATACATCGGGGAAGAGTGATGGAGATATAACTTCACAAACACAGTAACCTCAGTACCACTGTACTGCCTCTCTTTTCTATTTTCAGTGATAAACACTAAATGCAAGTACATGCTTATTAAAGGAGAAGTAGACATAACACTGAACCCTAATCGACACTGACCTTACACGTGGTCGAGATGTCAACGTCTATCTAAGCATTAACTTAAAAAGAGGTTAACTGTAAAAACGCAGGAAGTAACTGACAGAATTATAAATACATCCTCCTGCTGGTTGCAGGCTAACATAGACGAGCCATGAACCACATGACCATGACAATAGTCCCTCCTTCAGAATATCCTTGTCCTCAAGATGGTATTTAGGGAAGTGAGCTCGAACGTTAGGCAAATCCTCCCAAGTGGCATCCGCAGGTGTAGTATGAGACCACTGAATCAAAAGTTGTTGTACTGCCTTACCCTGACGAAAAACTTGTCGAGAATCCAGTGTAGCTATGGGCTTTAGAATGATCTCGCCATTGGAGTCGACCAAGGGCAATGAAGGGATAGTGGGAAAAGCAGCACCTAGCTTCTGTTTTAACTGGGAGACGTGAAAGACAGGATGAATCTTTGAGCCTGGAGGAAGCTCTAGCTTGTAAGCCACTTGTCCTACCTTCTGAAGCACAGGAAATGGTCCAAAGTACCTAACAGACAACTTAAAATTCTTGCGCAAGGCCATGGAAGTTTGCCTGTAAGGTTGTAACTTCAAGTAAACCAAATCTCCCACAGCAAATGATCTGTCAGTCATCTTCTTGTCAGCAAACCACTTCATTCTTTCATGTGCCTTGTGAAGGTTTTCCTTCAAGAGATCAATAACTGCATCTCTCCTTTGGAGATATTCTTCAACAGATGTTACAGAGGTATTAGCAATTGCTGGGAAGGCTAAGTGAGGAGGGACATACCCATACAAAGCTTGAAAGGGAGACATTTTGAGACTGGTGTGAAAGTTTGTATTATACCACCATTCTGCTAATGGGAGCCAATTGAACCATTGCTTGGGTTTATGACCTGTCATGCACCTTAAGTAACCTTCCAAGCAAGTATTAACTCTTTCAGATTGGCCATCTGACTGAGGGTGGTAAGCAGTGCTCATGTTGAGGTGTGTTCCCAAAGTTCTGAAGAGCTCTTGCCAAAATTTGCTGGTGAAGACTTTGTCTCTGTCTGAGACAATGGAAGCAGGTAGCCCATGTAACTTGAAGATGTTATTTAAGAATTCCTGAACCACTGTAATTGTTGTGTAAGGATGAGTAAGTCCTATAAAATGACTATATGTAGTGAATCTGTCCACCACCACTAAGATAACATCTTTATTACTGGACTTAGGGAGACCCTCTATGAAGTCCATGCTAATATGTTGCCAGGCTTGATCTGGAACTGGGAGTGGTTGGAGAAGGCCTTGAGGGTGCTGATGCTCCAGTTTGTTCCTCTGGCATGTGTCACACTAGCTGACTAGGAGCAGATTATCTTGTTTCAATCCTTTCCAATAAAAATAAGTATTGGCCCCAATGTAGCTTCCATGAATGCCTGAATGGCCTCCAATTGCAGATGAGTGAATGGAATGAAGAATGTGTTGTCTCAGGTTAGTAGTTGTGCCCACATAAATCCTGCCTTTAAACCTGAGAATGCCTTCTAAATAAGTGTAATGAGGAACTGCAGAGCCATTGACTAGCAACTGTGGAATGAGTGCAGAAGACACAACATCATCTGTATAACTGGCAAGGATGTCCTGAGTCCATGTTGGTGTAGATAAGGAAAGAACATTGCAAGTGGTGGATGAGCTAGGGACTGGAAGTCTAGAAAGTGCATCAGCTGCCTTATTTTCTAGGCCTTTCTTGTAGTGAATTGTATAGTCAAACCCAAGAAGTTTGATGAGCCATCTTTGTTGCAATAATGTAGTAAGCTTCTGCTCCATGAAGTATCTAATGCTCTGCTGATCAGTATTAATAATGAAGTGGTGTCCAGTGAGGTAATGTCTCCATTTGGTGACTGCATTGACAACAACTAATAATTTCTTTTCATAAGTAGAAAGTCCCAGTGCCTTTGGCCCCAAGGGTTTGCTGTAGAAAGCAATAACTCTTCCCTCCAATGCCTCTAGAGCAAGCAACTGTTTCCACTACAAACTGCTTGGTGAAGTCAGGAAGTGCAAGAACTGGAGTAGTACACATAACATTATTAAGTGTAATGAAGGCCTCTTCAGCTTCAGGGGACCAGAGAAATGCATTCTTCTTCAAGAGATCTGTAAGTGGTTTAGCAATAGAGCCATACCCTTCAAAAAACTTTCTATAGTAGCCTGTTAGGCCCAAGAAGCCTCTAAGTTGCTTAATAGTTGTAGGGACATGCCAAGACTTCATGAAAGAAATTTTGTTTGGGTCAACTGCCACTCCATCAGCTGTAATGATATGGCCTAGATACTCTAATGAAGACTGTGCAAAACAACATTTTGAATATTTGACATATAAGTGATGTTCCCTTAGCAAGGAGAGAACCACTGAAAGATGATGCACATGTTTTGTAATGGAGGGGCTATATACTATGATGTCATCAAAAAACACAAGTACAAATTTTCTTAGATAAGGACCAAACACAGAGTTCACAAGTGCTTGAAAAGTAGCAGGAGCATTGGTGAGGCCAAATGGCATTACATTGAACTCATAATGGCCATGGTGAGTTCTAAAAGCAGTCTCATGGATATCAGTGGAATGTACTCTGATTTGATGATATCCTACCCTTAAATCCCGTTTAGTAAATACCTTAGAACCATGCAGTTCATCTAGAAGCTCATCAATAACTGGAATAGGAAACTTATCCTTGACTGTAATGGCATTGAGCTTCCTGTAATCAACACAGAACCTCCAAGTGTTGTCTTTTTTATTCACAAGAAGTATATGAGATGCAAAGGGGCTATGGCTATCTTGAATGATGCCATTTTAAAGCATTTCTTGGACTAAGGATTCCACCACAGACTTGTGGATATAAGGGAACTTATAGGGTCTGAGATTGATGGGTTCTGAGTCAGGTTTGAGGATGATTTGGTGATCTAGAACCCTTTGTGGTGGTAGCTGTTTGGGCTCTTGAAAAACCTCATTAAAGGTGTGGAGTAAGTCTTGTATTGGAGGTGGAATGTCAGCTGGTAAAGGAGATACTGATATAGAGAAAAATTGGCCCACCAATGCTGGGGTGTTCTTCCTAATAAAATTCTTCATGGCATTGCTACTGAGCATTAAAAGAGTGGGCTTAGAGGAAGTACCTTGTAGAGTGATCAACTGGCCATTGTGTAAGAAGGAAATAGAAAATTTAGCTAAGTTGAAGGTGACATCTCCTAAAGTTCTCAACCAATCTCCTCCCAAAACCAAATCACAACCTCCAAGTGGAAGCAATCTCAAATCAGTAGCAAATTGATGGTTCTGCATTGTTCAGTTGAGATGTTGGCAGATTCCAGTGCTTGTAGTTTTAGCTCCATTAGCCAAAGTGACCAACATGTGAGCAATTGGTTGAACTTCACACCCTAATTGAGTGGCTAGAGTATAATTAATAAAACTATGAGTACTTCCTGTGTCCACTAGCACAGTGATGGCTCTTTTCTTAATGAATCCTGGGATCCTAATGGTGTCAGGATTGACATTGCCAGTAAGGGCATGGAGAGAAATCTCCATATCTGAATCAACCAATTGATATGCACAAGGAGCTTGAGGAGGTGAAGGCTCTATATCATCAGCTTCATGGTCATCTACCATCATAAATAATTGTTGAGATTTACATCTATGGTCGGGTTGGTATTTTTCATCACAATTCAAACAAAGGCCTTGGCTCTTCTTTTACTCATTTGCTCATAAGTGAGTCTTCTTATGGGTGGTACATAAGGTGTTTTAGGTGGTGGTGTAGAAATTTGAGAGATAGGTGTAGAAGTAGAAGCACCCATTGGAGAAGGAGTTGTAGGTCTTCTTGGTGGTGGAAGTTTGCTGTAAGTGAAAGTGGTTGGTGTTGATTTATATGGAATGGTTTTTGAGGTTGAGGATTGTGATGAGAGAGCTAGTTCTTGTAATCTATCCAAATAAAATGCTTGAGCAAGGGTGGTAGGTTTGTGCATCTGCACAGAGCTCTTCAAAACATCCTTTAACCCACTAATAAAGCTCAACACAAGTAGTCTTCAGTAAGATGAGGATTTTTACTCAACATTAATGCTTTTAACTGCTCAAATTGCTCAAAATATTCTTCCACAGATGTAAGTTGAGATAACTTGTTGAAACAACCCACATAATTATCATTTGTTAGATCCTCAAAACGACTACAAATAGCTTCTACAAAAACAAGCCAAGAGATGAATGTTTTACCAGTAAGGAAGTCCAGAAACCATGAATCAGCTTTGCCATCCAAGTATAAAGAAGCAATTTCAGTCTTTTTCTCATCAGAAGTGGAATGGATCTGAAAAAATCTTTCACACTTGCGGATCCAGCTACGAGGATTGTCACCAGCAAATATAGGGAAGTCGGGTGTAGGAACTTTAGAGAAGGTATTGAAAGGATTCTTACGGTGGTTGTTATTTGAACCTTCTTCAGAATTAGGTTCACGTGGATTTGGTGGTGTTTTAAATAGAACTTGAATAAGTGCGTTAAACTTAGCCTGGTTTTCCTCAGAAATTTTAACCAAAGAAGCAAGTAAGGTATCTTTTCGTAGAGCAGCTTCCTTACGCTCTGCTGCATCACGGGTGTGTAGATCTGTAAGATTCTTCATTAGTTGAGATAGTTCACGGGTGGTGGTATCTACATCTTTGATAGTTGGACCAGTCATGGCGTAGAAAAAGAGAGAGGAATCGACTGGGTGATACCAAATGTGATGTACTGGAATATTTGATAAGGTAATAAGAGAGATAGAGTTGTACTAAGCATTCAAGCAACACAGTACATCGGGGAAGAGTGATGGAGATATAACTTCACAAACACAGTAACCTCAGTACCACTGTACTGCCTCTCTTTTCTATTTTCATTGATAAACACTAAATGCAAGTACAAGCTTATTAAAGGAGAAGAAGACCTAACACTGAACCCTAAACGACACTGACCTTACACGTGGTCGAGATGTCAACGTATATTTAAGCACTAACTTAAAAAGAGGTCAACTGTAAAAACGCAGGAAGTAACTGACAGAATTATAAATACATCCTCCTGCTGGTTTCAGGCTAACATAGACGAGCCATGAACCACAGGACCATGACAATAAATTTTTCCAATGTTTTAATGCGATAAAAATTAGTCTTCTCCAGTGCCCCTCCAGAAAAATATTTGCCAGTAGTGTTTTTCTTAGGAAATGTAAAATGCTGAATGGGGCGCTCATTAGCCTCACACGGAAATGAATCTACAAATCTTCCAGTTTCTTCCGTTTTGGTTGTTAGGTATTGCTTCGTCCACATTCAAACGAAGTGTCATCTAACTTCACAGGTTAATGACGCAGTATTCATTCATGAATTTTATGAGAGAATGTAATGGTCAGTCAAATTCGAGATCAAGCTTTCTGTAATGTTCAAAGCTAGTCTTATGTGTCAATGTCAAAAAAAAAATCCCAAAAAACCTTATGGTGGGTTTGGTTGTAGAATTCACAATTTCCAGGAATTTGTAATCCCACGGGATTGCAAATTCCGGGGTTCATGTAAATCCCTCGTATGTTTGGTAACTCAGTTGAGATTCCTAGGATTCATAAAATTTACTTGTATTAAAGTCCTTGTATTGTTTGGCATTGCCCTAAGAATCTTAAAATTGTGTATATATGGGATTTGGAGTAAAAAAAAGTGGATACATAAATCCTCTGATAAGTTTCCCAGCAAATCTTATGGGGGAGGGGTCGGACTCCATATGGAGGATTTGCTGGAAAAGTGAATCCCGTGGGAAATGTAATTCCAGGGATTTGGACAACCAAATGTAGCGAGGGAAACGTAATTCCACCAAATTCCCTGGACCCATAAATCCCATCTTTAAAATTCTACATCCAAACCCACCATTAATTAATATTGATAATAATAACTCTAGTTAAAATCGGGCACGATTACATGACTCTGACTCGTTACAAGATTTCCAGTAGATTTTGGGAGTTCAAACAGACAACAAACATCACAACAACAACAAACCAAGAAATTAATAAACAAGTTACTGATCTAGATCTGATGCAGAGTTCTAACCGTTCCTTCCAGAATTGGAATCGATCAGAGTCTTCATCATCGGTCTTCCGTAACTGTTTGTTGGTGTCTTTGAAGTAAATGCTGGGTTGGTGTCTTTTGTAAAAATCTTGTTGCTGTAAGCTTGATCTTGTTCATCAAACTAATTGTGAAACCCGTTGATAAGATCGAAAACCCCAAGTCAAAACACTAAAGTAGAAACTAAAAGACATTTAAGATCAAATGAGATGTGAGAAATAACAAGATAGTTAGGGTTTTAATCTGAATAACTCAGAATCAGACCCAAAACTTAAATAAAAAGCTGAAACAAAAACACATATGGAGGAAACAAAGATTAAAGGTGGGTTGTAGTTTTCTTACTCAGATTTACTCCCTAAGGAGCAAATTTGAGTAAGAGAGTTTTCAGGCGCCTATGGTTTTCTAGTGAGTCCTAAGAAAGAGAGAGTTTTAAGTTTGAAACTCGAGTTTTAAGAGAGACAGAGTTCTAGGAAAGAGAGAGTTTTATGTGTCAATGTAATTAACCTTTGTATACTGTCTGTACAACATTGAATGTATTGTAACATGGGAAGGGATCAGTGAACAAATGATTTTAACAAAAGCTTTTGACATCTTGCGGTTATTATTTTTTGTCAAAAGGCTTTGTTAAAATGTTTTGTTGCTCGATCCCGTCCGTTGTAACATTACAATTTTATCGATACAATATAGGAAAAAATATCGTTTGGTCCTTTTCTAGGTGGGTCCATGTCAGTTTGGTCCTTTGGGAAAACGCCTTTACTGTTTGGTCCATAATTATTTAAAAATATTAAATGGACAAAATTACCCTTTTGTATTAATTTCTACTTATTTTTTTGTAGCAGTTCATTCTTCAAAATGAACTCCTGTTAATTTCTACTTATTTTTTTTCAGAAATCACCTAAAAAAACCAGAGTTCATTCCAGAAATGAACTCCATATAAAACCTAAAAAAGCAGAGTTCATTCCAGAAATGAACTTCATATAAAAACCTAAAAAAACAGAGTTCATTCCAGAAATGAACTCCATATAAAAACCTAAAAAAACAGAGTTCATTCCATAAATGAACTCCATATAAAAACCTAAAAAAACAGAGTTAATTCCATAAATGAACTCCATATAAAAACCTAAAAAAAACAGAGTTCATTCCAGAAATGAACTCCATATAAAAACCTAAAAAAACAGAGTTCATTCCAGAAATGAACTCCATATAAAAACCTAAAAAAAACAGAGTTCATTCCAGAAATGAACTCCATATAAAAAAAAAACAGAGTTCATTCCAAAAATGAACTCCATATAAAAACCTAAAAAAACAGAGTTCATTCCAGAAAATGAACTCCATATAAAAACCTTAAAAAACAAAGTTCATTTATGGAATGAACTGCAACAGCACCATCTTCATCGTCTTCAACAGCAGCAGAAATAAATTCTTCGTCATCTTCAATAACAACAACAAGAATGAACTTCATCAATAATATCATAAACAACAACATCATAAACAAACAACAACATCTTCGTCATCTTCTTTGACAACAAAAGCAACAACATCATAAACAAACAACAACATCTTCGTCATCTTCTTCAACTTCAACTTCAACACCATCATCTTCATCAAAAAAGAGAAAGAAAAACAAGAAGAGAAAGTAAATCTGAAACATCAACAAAAATCATCTCCATCATCTTCTTTGAACAACAACACCGACACCATCGTCTTCATCGAAACATCATCTCCATTGTCTTATTTCAACAACAACAACAGATCAAATCACCATCGTCTTCATTGGAAAAAAAAACAGTATCAGAAAAGAAAAAGAAAAAAGAAATGGAGAGAAAAAAACTAGATCTGAAAACTAGAAGATAGTGAATGTAAAAATAAAAATAAGATATTTTCTAGGATTTTTTTCTATATATGTGATCCCAAAAGGATATTTCTGTCACCACACAATGACAATTACATCATCCATGACGTCATCCTAGGACCAAACTATAATTTCTAGGACCAAACTATAATATATTTTTCCAAAAAGGACCAAACAGACACATGACTGAGTCAACTGGACTAGACTTTTTCTAATATATTATTTCTAGGACTAAATGATATTTCCTACTGCAATATATTTCTTCTTCACTACTCTAATATTTCATATTCTCATTAAATTTATAAGTCATGCTGTGACGAGGGTACCCTCGTGGCAACTTCTGTAAGGGTGCACCTCTCAATCGTTGGATATCAGATCCTAGATATGTGCACTCCCCGAGGAAACTTTTAGAAAATAAATATATTTTCGTGATTTTTATTATTTTTCTTATTTTTTCATGTCCCCACATTTTGAGTTTTTTGCTCATTAGTCCCTCCGAATAAGAGAATTTATTTCCGCCAGCGATATCAATTTCTAGGTGACGGGAGCTTGGATGATTAATTTAGAAGAAGAAGAACCTGGTCTGTACACCCTCATCAAAAATTGTTCTGCCCAGATTTGGTGCTTCTTCATCTCCAAAGCTAAAAATTATTATTTTAGCTGGCTTTCTCAACTCTGTTTTAGACCTATTTAAAGGTTGGTTGCAGAACGCTTAAAACTCTTCTTGATGCTAGTTATAGAAGAGAGTTCTTGTTAATTGGCGACTTCATGCTGCTGTTCTACTTTCTTTTTTCTTTTTCTCATTTAACATTTGAAAAAGTTTAATACCAACAAAAGGAACCAAAAACTCTACATCTTTCTTTTTATACAGTTCGAGGATCCTGTAACAGAGGTTTTAAAAATTGATACGAGTTCATTTGAGATAACTGGATCAATTACCCCAATACGTTTGATACACAGGGGACAATTGGTTAGGTCCGAAGGAGCATTTTGTCTCTGCTTGGATGGAAAAGGTAAACCAATACCGTTGCACGACCACAAAAACTGTTGAGATCGAGAACAAGTATGATGCTTGGATATCCGTCTCTACTCTGCAGCCAAACTTAACCTTTCATTATACTAGTTCCTTGGAGCGATGAATAGCCACAAAAGTGAAACGCCCACTAACCACTAAGGTCGTGGTATAAAATCTCAGCCTTTAGCACCTGTAACATTCACTTTTTTGTACAAGACAATGAAAAACTCACAAATGGAAACTGTATTTTATGTATTTCAAAAATCTTATTTCATCGATCTAAATGTATATTTCCAATAAAAAGAAAAATACTCAAAAATAAATAATACTCATAACTTCCGCCCTCAAAATTTCCAGCACCAGATTTGTTTCCCCCCTGCAAAAAATAAAACATAATCCAAGTTAGTAATTAAAAGCTAAAACAATCCAATCTTAAATTAAGTTGAGTTATTTACCTATACACAGGGCTGTACATGGGACGAGATGGTACGGGTTTTTGTCTAGCTCAGTACTTGTACCTCCCTGTGGCCGGTACCTGTACCTTGTACTTGTACCTGTATCCGTGTAGTACGGGACGGGACGGGACTTGTACCTGTTTAACTCGGTACGGGACGGGACGGGACCGGTTCTTTACCTGTACCATATGTTAAAAAAAATCCACTTTTTCCTAATAGCTAGAAATTGAACGCATTGCAAGAATTTGAATTCACATTTTACCTCAAAAACATTGGAAAGCTTGCGAAGAAATAAGTTGCGTAAGACAAGCATCCCACTTTGTACATTGACGCCCGGTCGACAAATTCATAGTACGGGAACTGCACATATTTTGAAAAAGAAACACTAAAATTAGTTAGTTGGAAACAACGAAGGCATTGCAAAGCTACATTAACAAAATACTAATATTCACAAGAAACAAAGTAACAACGGTAAAAGGATACTTAAGCAACCACGTACACTGGTGATGGCTACAGTCTCAAGATATGGTATGAAATAAGAAAGAGCTAGAATCCAAACAGGCTCAGTAACCCATCGAATTGAGTCTGGTAGGTCAGTAATAGAATGTCGTAATCGGCGAAGCGTCATAATTGACACCACATGGTAAAACAAGAAGCAAACGTGAGTGAGGAGGAAAGTTGTGTGCGTTACCTGAGACATGATCTTGAATATCAATCAGTACAAGAAAAGTTTAATTAACCAGAAGACATGCATATATACCTACACCAAAGTTCATGCAGAAGGATCATAATTTGTAGCCTGCGTTGTTCATCTTCCATGAAGGAAAGGTATATGAAGCTCCCAAAACATTCCAAAAGTAGTGTTGCACTTAAAAAAAGTATGAATAAAAATCCTCGGTAGTATGGGACGGGACGGGACGGGAATAGCCTAGAACCGTTACTTGTACCTACTTTAGGCACGATATCAGTTTTTGGTACTTGTACCTGTCCCATCTGACCGCGGTTCCGGGACGGTACCGATACGGTTCCTGCGGTTCCGGTACGGTTTCATGGGACGAGACGGTTCCTGTGCATCCCTACCTATACATAGTCAGAATCATCCGAATTTTGGTCAAAATCAATATTATCACTTGGAAGGTGATATTTTTCAGACTCGTGATCAGACTCGCACTCACTGCTAAGACTACAAAGATGTTAGAAACTAAAATTTAGCATGTACATCGAACATGGTATATATGCATTAGAAACATAGTTTCCATCCTCGTGATTATTTTCCTGACCACCCTGAATCGCTTCTGCATAAGAAAAGCATAAATAAGAAAAGTTAAACAGAAAACAAGTTAACCAAGTCGTTACATAATACAATGCAAAGATGCGTACTTTTTTTTTTTGCCTGGTATAGGATTTGGTGCTTGATATGTCAGACTTTTACTGGATTTACGGCGATTTCGTCTACTGTATGTTTAACAAATTAACTAGTTAATAGTGTACAGATATAGATTAACTAGCAGAAGATTCTGATGTTATATCTATAGATGGAGTATGTTGAGATTATTAGTCCCACATTGTTGGGTTATCTAAGATCCTGCGGTTTATAATTTTATGGGTCTCTCCACTCATTGCCAATTGGTTTTGAGTTGGATGCTCGTATTATAACATGGTATCAGAGCAGGCTATTTGCGACGAGTCATCATTGACCGCGCCTTTACTCCGCGTCACCCAATTTAATTGTCCACGTGTTAGACCCAACGAGGCTACACGTGAGGGGACGTGTTGAGATTATTAGTCCCACATTGTATGGGCATCTAAGATCATGCGGTTTATAATCCTAAGGGCCTCTCCACTCATTTCCAATAGGTTTTGAGTTGGATGCCCGTATTCTAACATGGTATCAGAGCAGGCTATTTGCGACGAATCATTGACCGCGCTTTTACTCCGCGTCACCCGATTTATTGTCCACGTGTTAGACCCAACGAGGCTACACGTGAGGGGGCGTGTTGAGATTATTAGTCCCACATTGTTGGGTTATCTAAGATCCCGCGATTTATAACTCTATGGGTCTCTCCACTCATTGACAATTGGTTTTGATTTGGATGCCCGTGTTCTAACAGAGTAGTAGCTTTTTTCTTCTTGTTAACTCGTTTATCAACACACGCCTTCATCCTACCTGGTCGACCTTTAGTTTTGGCAATCATTGGATCACGTATCAACTTCTTTTGAGGCATGGAGGTATTTTCTAAGCATTCTTCTCTGGTTGGCGTGGTTTGATCCGTAGACTTAATCGACAAATTTCTCATAGCATCGTCGACTTCTTTCAATGCTTTATCAAGGATGCATATAAAAGGCATATGCATTCTCTTGTGATTCAAACTCCATACCTACATATGGGCGAAACTCATTCATCTCATTCTCGAGGAAGCTTTTGCAATCGACTTCGTCTATCTTGTCCTCACAGTGGCCGTGTTCATCTATCCCAGTAGATTTCCAATCATATTCTTTCTCAAGGTGATCTAAATATAGATTACAAAATTAATTTAAAAGTTAGTACAGATACTCGCAACATATGCCAACCATATACTGGATATAGCTGATGATATAAGATTTGATAAACTGATACAGTAAAACCTAATAATATAAAAGGGATATTTAATATACAAAGAGTAAAGAAATACGATGTATCGTTAATATAAGGCGTTTTCTCCCCTTGATTAATCCCCTCAAAGTCATCATGATCCAAGTTGATCAAGTTTTCTTCCATGTGGGAAAAAATGGTGTTACGCTAGGTTTTCAGAAAGCAAGTAAAAATAACCGTAGTAGTTTATTTTACGAGCTAAAAAATCAGCGATTTACTAGAAGGATTTTACAATAAATAACATGGAATTTAGGGACATGAAAAAACAAGAAAAATAATAAAAACCCGAAAATATATTTATTTTCTAAAATTTTCCTCGGGGAGTGCACATATCTAGGATTTGATATCCAATGGCTCGGAGGTGCTCCCTTACGGAAGCTGTCACGAGGGTACCCTTGTGACAGCACGACTCTTAAATTTATGCTCTTTGTTTAATTCATATTTCTTTTATCTAAAAATATTTCACATGGTATCAGACTGGTTCTGTTCTAATAATAGAAAGAAAAATTATAACATGTTACAGGGCCTACAGCCCATGGATGTGCGGCCCATCTAGTTACCTAGTGTTTCCCCTTATATATATTGTATCCATGTAACTCTACGAAACTGATGAATGAAAACTCTCTTGCCTCTTTATCTTCCCTACATTTCTACTACAATACGTTATCATGTCCGATGCTATGCCGCAGAGCTAGATTGGATTTGTTAGATTTTTTTTTCTAGATGATTTACATCAACGCGGTTATGCGATCGATTGTTGTCAAGCTAATGTTAAAATCGCTAGAATCAAATCAGATAAGTTGGATCTATTATGTCCTATTTTTTTTCTTTTTCCATGATTGATTAAGAAAAAAATAATTATATCGTGATCTATGCCCATTTCCTTTTTCTTTTCCATGATCTATTTGTTCAAATCAGCTAATTTGAAATTATTTTGAATCTATTTTATATCATATCATGGTTATATATGTTTTATAATAATATATCTCATATGATAGAACAATATATATATAAATATATGTCATATGTAGGCGTAAAGATTCATTCTAATTTTGTGTTGTACATTTAATTTTATTTTTTTGTTTTTCTGGTGCGGCGGTGATTACCCATCACGTCCGGTGTGTGATCCTCGCGGAAAGGAGGAAGAAGAAATTAGGTCAGGAAGACAAGCCCCGGTCCATCCCGGTTCGACCAACTCGGTTCAACCAACCGGTCCAGCTCGGCTCGACCAACCCGTCCCAGACCGTTTTGACCAACCCAACCTAGCCCGGTGCAGCTCAGCCCGATTCCATTTCGGCCCGGTTCTGTTCCTCTCCGGCCTTGGGTATCAAAGTTTGTTCCAGTTTTATGTATATACACTGGGAACCATTGTTTGAGGTATGTAGAAAAAAATACATTTTCGTGTCATGACATATATGTCCCTTTTCACATGCTTTATATGAGTCATTACGTCTAACCTTTATCACTCCGGGGTTCTTTCCATTTTCAATTTTACTAGATTTAGCTTAATTTGAGAAATTTCTTTATCTCAATAGGCCAAGAGAATCTCACTACACATGTCAACCACTTACTTTAGGTTGAATATATTATTAAAAATAATTAATTCTCTTGTTGTCATACTTCAACATATACCGGTTCGTTAGTATTATGGATGAAGTAGAGAAATGAAAATTTTCTGACTCATATCATCTTTTGTGAGTTCTTCCACAAAAATTGGAATACATGTGATTTTATTTTGAACGTATGTTTTGAAACAACTGACATATTAATATCCGAGCAAGTTGATACATTTCAAGGAACATTCAAATTTTGGGAGAAAAATATTAAGTACACAGTAATGGTGTTTAAGCCCTTTTAAACCCCAAATGAATACATTGAAATAGGGTTGGTACAACCAACTGAACAAATGACATCATTTAATTATAACCAATATCATATTCAAGAGAACGAATAACATTAAGATCAAAATTCTTAATAAACGAGATCAACAGCCACAATTTAAGCCGACCATTTATATGATACAGACTTATCTTAAGGGAAAAACGGAACTAGGCATGTTCAAAAAAACCAAATAAATAAGTCCACAAATATCCAATGTAAATGTGTCTCATATTGATTCTTGTACTCCACAAATGTAAATGTGAAGCGATAAAGAATATTCGATTTTCAGAATGTACACTGATGTCGCTAAAATGACAAGATCACACATACCAGCTGCAAATATTCCTGCAAGGTTAGAAATCCTCGGTATGGGGTACACCATAGACTAAGGTGTTGCAACTACACTTGGTGGAAGTGTAGTTGAGGTCGTGGCTCCATAAAGGAAGATGAAGAGACCACTTGGTTCGATCAATCCTCACCTAGAAAGGAAGTAGGTGAGTAAGGCATAACTTATATATATAATCAGAAATCATCTCATAAGATTGTGTCTGAATATGTCCATGAATCAAACTGGAGGACGCTCTGAAGTTTTAAATGATTCTAGAGAACAATGAAATTCTGACGGATTATGAGAATGCACATGAGTTAATGGAAGGATCATGCGTGCACAATGATGATACAATACATAAATAGTTGCTCCAGAAGTAGAGCACAATGAGATCGAACCATGCTTTATTTTGATTAATTTCAAATAAATAGCATATTTGGCCTACACAATCCAGGTAGAAATCAGTTCTTTGGAAAATATACGGGTATTTGGTGTGGTAGTGCTAACCAACCAAGTGTAAAGCCTATTGGACATATATAATCAATTTGTCATAAAGCATAATGAGAAGAAAGCAGTCTTAAAGTACAAAGACTCGCCTTGTGGCGAGAGGTTTCTCACAAAGCCCTGGAATTGTTCTCTTGTAATGAACGTTATAGAGCTTTGCTACCTAGTTAGCTTGGTAATTTCAAAAGGACTTGAAATGCAGCATATGTATGTGGTTGTTACGTATCTCTGAAAGAATCAAGAGATAGAAGATATTTACAAAAGTACTTGATAAATTTTTGTTGCCCAAATCAAATGACTCTAAACCACGGAGTGCGTTTACAGTTAGACAGAACGCTCACTTATAGATTCAAACAATCATACGGATGTGGTATACCCGTCTAAGTGGCTATTTGATTTGGAGGGGATAGACAAGTAAGTTATTTTTCCTTGCGTATTCATAAGAAAGTTCCTGATTTGGAATTGTATCTATTTATGTTGATGGTACAAACATGATGTGTACTCTTGATGTGATAAGAGACCTTAAAAGCTATTTAAAATCCGAATTTGAGATGAAAAATCTAGGGAAATCTCGATCGAATATTGAGATTGTGGTATATTATTGCACCAGTTTGCATATGTCTAAAGTTGTCAGGCAATTTAACAAAAACATGCATCCTGATAGCACTCCCATGATTAGTCGAGGTTCAAATGTAAGTAAGTAACCATTTTGTCAAAAAGAAATATGACGAAGATGTGTTGGGAGATGAAATTACCATGTCTAAGTACAATAGACGCATTTTTGTACTTAGTATAATAATGTACTCGATTAAATTTTACATCCTCAGGGAACTTGTTAGCTAGATATAGCTCCGCCCCAACGCAACGTCATTGGAATGGTATAGTGAATGTAATCATGTACTTAAAAGTAACCATTGACATAATTTTTTTTATCCCTACAAAGACATTAAAAGGAATGCTAATGAAAGTGCAATCCAAAAGTTGTTTATTATGAAGGAACAATAATCTCTTCTCCAACGAAAGTAATCAGAGGAAGATATGGTAGATTATTTTCGAGGTTATTACTGATATCCAGTTTTGAAAAGTACATGACTAAAGGAACAGTCTAGAACAACCTGAAAATAATCAGGGGGAGATGCCGACATCAGGGGTCCAAGGATATGATGTCAACATAATTTACTTCGAAATTGAAGTTGTGTTGTACTCTTTTTCCCTTCGATCGAGAATAGTTTTTCCCAAAGGATTTTGTTACTCGATAAGGTTTTTAGCGAGACAATACTAAAAACATCAAGTATGTTGAACGTTGAAGACATAAAGATAGCGTTGATATTACTAAAAATATCTGAATCAAAGAAATGAAACGCGATAGTCCGTTAAGCAACGTAACTTCCAAAATCAACAACATGGTCTTATAAACATTCAAGTCATCAAAGTAAAGTGTGATAAACTCCTTTTGACTGCATTAGACTAATGAAAATTTTCTAACATCAGGGGAGCATCTAATGGTGTGTTGAACTATTTTCCTTCACCGAGGTTATTTTTTCCCACAAGGTTTTGTTACTCGGCAAGGTTTTTAATGAGACAACAACAAACACCGGGAATGTAATTTTCCAACTAAGGCTATTGTCTTTCCCATGAGGATTTTCTTCCTTAGGAGTTATAAAGCAACTAGTCAACTTCAACGGAGCAAAGTGATCATCTGCAACAGATCACCTTTACTTGCATCTTTCGTTGTACTCTTTTCCATTAGTCAAGGTTTTATCCCACTGGGTTTCCTTGTCAAGGTTTTAATGAGGCAACGTATACGAATCCAACTATGTTCTAAGTTTCTTTATTATTGTACTCTTTTTCTTTAGTTCAGGTTTTGTTCCTATGGATTTTCCTGACGAAGTTTTAACGAGGCAATTAACTTAGACTCGTCAATCTTTGAAGATCGTATTGCATGTGATGAACTACATGTAAAATACGAGACAACATGTGAAGAGTTGTACCAAGGTTTTATCCCACTGGGTTTTTCCTTGTCAAAGTTATAGTAAGGAAATTGATTTACCTCACAAGTCATCAAGGAGAGGACGACATTTGAAGAACTATATTCGAAGCACTATATGTAAAGCACTATGTATAAAGTTTTGTTATTGAACCGCACAAGGGGGAGTGTTACAGGGCCTACAGCCCATGGGTGTGCGGTCCATCTAGTTACCTAGTGTCTCCCCTTATATATAATTTATCCATGTAACCCTAAGAAACTGATGAATGAAAACTCTCTTGCCTCTTTGTCTTCCCTACATTTCTACTACAATATAACAAATTTTATAAAGGCTATTTAATGTTCAGCAAATATCCAACATATAGGATTGGTAACCAACATTTATAATATTAAGGGTTGGTAGCTGAGTCCGTCATTGACCGTGAAATCAAGTCGTTGACTAAACAGTCCGCCAAATAAATGATTAATAAACCTAATAATAAATTATTATTATCTAACAATGTTAACTGGCCATTAGCACGTGAGTGTAAAAGGAAGTGGACACCACTGACATGATTTATTATAAAAAGACACCCCTCTTACACCATCTTATTCATTCTCCTAGTTTTTCCCTTTGACATTTTTAATGAACTACTGCTTCATTCTTGTTCTTCTTTATCCTGTTCCGACCAGAATTTTGTATTTGTTCAACGTACAAGACAACTTCCACTCATCTCCACTCAACACCACCACTAACATCTACCACATGAACACTCACCACTACCAATGTACCATCCACAACAACAATACCACAACCACCACCTCTACAATCAATCAGATGAAATTCAGTTAAAATCCATCCCCAATTTCACATAATTATATTTAATTTCAAACACCCATTAATGAATTACCAACCAAAGAAAACCATACAAAATTAAGGATTTCAATCATTAATTATAAAACCCTAAAAAATACAAAAAATTCAATTCAATTAAAATTTAACTTAAATCTAACACAATCTTTATATATACGACAAATAAGGTGACTAAATTTGTTGGCATCGGCTAAATGATGAAACAAAAATTAAGGCAAACTTAAATGGAAATTCAAGTATTACGCTGAGATCTAATAATTGGCATCATATGTTGTTGCTGCGATCTAATTTATTTTTTGTGGATCTTCGGACAAAGCTTCTCTTTTTCTTGTCTTTGTTCCTGAGTTGTAGAGAGGAGTTGTCGAGAACAAAAAGATCCGGTTTTGGTTTTGGTTTTAAGGTTTTAACGAAATTAGTGAATCGTGTTCATTTATTTAGGAGCCACGTTCAGATTCTGTCACGTATAATTCCATAACCAGATGTTAGGACATTTTTATACATTGTTATAATTTGAAAGGATAATATAGTAATAATATATCTTCCGTTACGGAATTTTTTGCTTTGTTAAGTCAACGACTTGACTTCACGGTCAATGAAAGATCCAGGTACTAACCCTTAATATTTAAAATGTTGGGTACCAAAGCAATGTGTTGGGCATTTTCCGGGTACCAAACATTAAATAGCCCATTTTATAAGTTAATCTTCAATATCGTTTCTCAATACCTTTTTTTAGCTGATTTCAATATCAATTCATACTTTTTACAACATCAATTTCACAATTTTTCTCATCTTTTGTATCAAGAACACATCAGTTTTTGATTCCTTAAAATTGATTCATCGGTTTTTTGCATGGTTATTTTGAATGAAGATGTTTATATGGTTCAACCACAAGGTTTTGTTAATCCTATATGTTTTCCATTTGAACAAAATTTTATATGGGTTAAAACAAGCCCCAAGGGCTCGGTTTGGTAGATTCCTTAACTTTGTTTTGAAGTATGGTTTTGTCAGCTCCATATGTGTTATGGATTGTTTGTTTATATTTCAAAGTGTGATATGATGGTTCTGCTATTATATGTTGATGATATTATTCTCATCGATAGTTTTGATTCTCTTATGACTTGTTTAGATCAAGCCTTTAAGTGTTGAGTTTCAAATGAAACAGTTGGGGGATTTGAGTTACTTTTTGGGTATTGAAGCTATAAGACATCTAGATTTAATATTGCTGACACAGAAAAGGTATACCTTAGAATTGTTATCGTAAGCAAATATACTTGAGCACAAACCTTGTGATACCCCAGTTGTAAAAGATACCATAACTTCTATAAATGATAGAATTTTGTTAGATGATGCTGCAAAGTATAGAAATAGAGTTGAAGGTCTTCAATACTTAACACTTACAAGACCAGATATTGCTTTTGGTGTAAACTATGTGTCATAGTTTATACATGCTCTAAGAAATATTCATTTCTTGTTAGTTAAGAAGATTTTGAGGTATTTGGAATGGACTATTGGGTCAGGTCTTACTTTGAGAAAAGGTGATGTTCAATCTATAAGAGCGTATACAGTTCTGACTAGGCAGGATGTCCTTATACAAGAAGGTCAACCTCTGGGTATGCATTCTTTATTGGAAATTTATTGATATGATGGTCTAGTAAGAAATAACCAACAGTTTCGAAGTCTCGTACAGAAGAAGAGTATAAGTGTTTGTCTGTAGCTGCTTCTGAATAAGAGTGGCTTTCCTTCTTTTTCAAGTAATTACATATTCCTGTTAAGCATCTGAATTGTGGTCATATTTCTTTAATCTGCTTGGTATCGGATCCAGTCTTTCATGCGAGGACCAAGCGCATAAAGGTGCAATATAAGGTTGTGAGAGACCTGGTACTTAAAGGTTTTTTGAAGATTCAGCATGTTGTATCTGAGTCTCAGCTTGCCGATATATTCATGAAAAATATTTAAGTTTTCCTTTATTTTCTCTTTTGGTACATCAATTGCTGCGAACTACTACTGCTAGTGACGTGGCTGCTTCAAAATATTGTCAGAATACTTCTCCAGTTGCAACCAATGGAGAATTTACTTTAGATTTATCAACTGCGTAATTTTCTGCTTTTATGGTTGTACCTTGATTGTGATGTTGTTGTTTGCTACAATCAACTGCCGAGAATTATGTTTTTCATGATTCTAATGATGTGATTGTAACGACCCTCAAGCTCGTCAACGTTATTAGACCAGTCAAGAGACGAACTAAGCCGCTAATGACTTAATTAATTAGAGACGAACGTTAATTAATAAGAATTAATCTAACAACAATTTAGTTACGAAACTAGTACCTTTGTATAGGTCTCGGAAAGTCGTGCGAGATGGGCTACTCGAATGTGTCATTTGGATGCAGGACGAAGAAGATTTATCAACTTGTTTTTGAAGGGTGGATTTGTCATTTCCAAGATAAACCGTCTGGCTTCCCTTATCCGTTTCGTGGGCGCCTTCATAAGTTTTATTTGTCTTATCTTCTACGCGTGTCGAAGAGAAACTCATTTCTCTTTTCTACTTTCTCTTTCTTCTTCTCTCTTCTCCATTCTTCTTCTTTCTATTCTTTTTCTTTCCTCTTCCCGTCGATCTCAATTCCAAGAATTGAGTTTGTTTTCGTATGTGTAGATGGGGAAAACGATTTGCTGGTTTTCACGGGATTGAGGAGACGACCGTACGGAGGAGACTCCTTGAACCGAGCGAAATGTTCAACCTCACACAGATGCACTGCAAGAAGGGAGTGCTTTGAAATCGAGAGATCAATCTGTAGTACTCCGGCCTAAACCAAAACAATGGACGTTCCAGAGTAAATTAAGTCACAAGAGAGGATGGGTTGATCTGTAGGAGGGAAGCTGAGAAATGTGTGGAATCAATGATAATCAAAGATTGTGGGTGTGTGTGAATTCTGAATAATATAAGTTCTGAATGATTGAATCTCTGTTGAGAGTAATTACTCAGATGTTGAGTTAATCTCGTGTTGTCTGTGAGACGTGAGATTCTTGTTCTCTCTTCAATCATGATTCAAAGATTTATTTATATTGCTGGAATT
Source organism: Papaver somniferum (assembly GCF_003573695.1). Lineage (NCBI taxonomy): Eukaryota > Viridiplantae > Streptophyta > Magnoliopsida > Ranunculales > Papaveraceae > Papaver > Papaver somniferum. The sequence continues at coordinate 156,865,816 of NC_039360.1, read as the reverse complement.
GTAGACACCATGATCCCATGAAGTGTGACAGTTGATGGAATCAAAGAGTGGGGAAGTGGAAATCGTGTTTGAAACCAGTTGCTCATCGTGCAGAGACTTGGTCGATTTTCCATCCACTACTTTGTTAACTCCTTCAACTGATTGCACCACTTGCTCACATTCCATCGTGTGTATGAACGCACGTGTCGTAGACCGCCAGACCAAAACCCTAGTTGATATTCTCCCAAGTGACACGATTGATGTCTCGTGAACGTGGAGTCTGCAGGGTAGACGTGTATTTAGTCAGTTGCTGACTTCATGGGACGATGAGTCCATGTATTTGCTGAGTTGAACATGATTCTGCAAAAATGTTCTGAAACTCATGAATTGAACGTGTCCGTTGAGACAGAGGTATAATTCTCACGTTGAGGTGAGCAAGTATTGCTCATTCGATGAATTGTTGAATATTGATAGTTGAACCAATATTCCTTGGTTTGAGCAAATATTGCTCATCTGAGCAAGTGTTGCTCATCTGATGAATTATTGGCAGCGTGACCGAAATAAAATATTAATTAGAATACTGGTAGTTGAACCGAGTATAATAAAATGGTGATCATGATATCGTCGTAAAATTATTAGCGTTCGAATCAGTAATTATGATCCTTGGACTCAGAAACCCTAATTGATCAATGACCGAGTGATAGTTTACTGAAAATTTAAACATGGAATGAAGGAGGACCGTCTACATGAGACCGTGGGTCGACCATATAGCGTCCATATGCTCGCGTGAGCAAATACCAAGACCCCTTGAAGAGTTGGTGAAAAAGATGATCAAATGCTGGTTCAATCATTTTTCATATAATGCTCGTCTGAGCCTTAGGTGATAAAACCTAATTAATTATGGAGAGGTGAGAGACCGACCAAGGGGTCATGAAACCAACCCTGGATGGTCGTGGGATCGAATGACGATCACTTCATGAAATTCCAAAATTATTTTGAAGAGTCTTGGACCTAATACGTGCAATTGCGCAAATTAGGTCAAACCATGAAAATACGTGGGACCGACTCATTGCGAACCAAAGAGCCAACCTTGGTCGGTCAAGGTAACATGCTCATGTCATCAACACGTCCGCGTCTCAGTCCTGGGAATTTTCATATTTTCTGGCGCGTTTGAGCAACCATTTGAGAAAATACAATAAAATCAGGGTTTTGCTGAAACCGAGGAAACTTCATGAGATGAAGAAAAATAATTATAAAATGAAGGAATGATGAAGCGTGGGACTGCTGAAGCGAAGGCATGGCCGGCCGGCCAGTGACCACGGTCCCATGGTGCCTTTTCCTAATTTTATGAAAATATTATGAAATAAAAGAATTTGTTGAAATTAAGGAGTTTCCTTGAAGTGAAGGAGTTCCATGGGATCAAGGAAGCAAATAATATTAACATAATAAAAATAAGGGCGTGTGGGACCGGCTAGGGCATGGCCGGCCGTCTTGGGACCGGTCCCACGAGTTTCCCTAATTTTTATGTATTTTCCGTGTATTTTTCCATGATTTAAAGGAATTTTCCTAATTTGAGAAAACTACCATGAAATCAAGGAGTTTCATGGGATGAAGGAAACCTTAAAATAATAATAATAAAATAAAGGGGCGTGTGGGACCGGCTAGGGCATGGACGGCTTGGTGGGGCCCGATCCCACGGGTTTCCCTAATTTTATATTATTTTTCATGTATTTATGAAAATACCATGAGATGAAGGAGTTTTCATGAGATTAGGGAAATAATAATAAAATAATGAGGAACCATGAGGTGTGGGGCCGGCCGGGATCAAGGCATGGCCGGTTGGCCAACAATCACTGCCCCACAATATTTTTCCCAATTTTATATTATTTCCTTTGTGCGAAGGAAGCACCATGAAACTGAGGAGTTTCCTCAAACGAAGGATGTTTGTTCAAATGAAAGGATTTTCATATGATCAAGGAAAATAACAAAAAATATGATAAAATATAAAATTGGGGTGGGATTGGCCACGGCACGGCCCGCCGGCCGGTGAGTCCATCCCTCTTCGTCAATATTTAATTATTTATATTTTCTTCCTATTTTGCATAGGTTCATCGTTTGCGTATTATGAAATACTCGTTCATGCCGGTGGTGATGTAGTGCATCTCCGTTGAGTACACTTACACCATTTGAGTCGGGGCTTACTCGGAGGTAGCTCAGACGCCCGTGCGTTGAATATTTATTACTAACCGATGGAATTCCGCTGGTAAGAACCATATTTGAAGTAACGAAATATTGCGAAAATATTTGAATATTTTCGGAAATTCAGTGGATGAATCCACGAATTTAGGAATAATTAACTTATGGCTCTATACTAGCAGAGCAAGCTGTCTAGGAGCATTAATTATTCTGACATGAGCTTGCTAGAGCTTCATATTCTTTATATAGTCCGGGAAACTTGTTGTTTGTATCCTGAAGTCGTTATCGCTCTATACTAGCAGCGCAAGCTGTCTAGGAGCCATTAATCTCGTGATTCTATATAGAAATAATTACTGAAGTGTTCAGTATTCATGAGATATGCCATTGTCCCAGCCGAGACTACATATATGCATGTACTCTGAGAGACAGTATTCTCAGTCAGAGGATTCGATGAGAGACCCGTGTTTCAATACTCACATCTGATTGCTGGATCAGGAGTTCGTATAATTATGGGTTTACGATTTTAGCCTTGTCGAAAATCCACCATCTACATTAAGTCCCCTGCTTAGTGAGGAAAGCCGTGTTCCTCAGTCAGCATCGAATGGTGATTTTCCGGTCATAAACAATATAAGAAATTGAACTTAAGTCGTAAGTTAAGACGTTACCGGATTTTTGATAGTACGAGCAAACCACGACTTGAATGGAGATCCCATTGGCATGATAGAGCATTGCATAAATTGGTGTTGAACCGCTGATTTTGATGATGGGACCTTGGTCGGTCTATGATTCACGGGGGGCCCGAAAAGAAATACTTATTTTAGGAATAGACGCTCGTCCGTTCGTTAGTTTAAGGAACAAACAAAATAGACCTGAGTCTAATGATAAAAATTTTGTCTATGAGCTTTCACGAAAAACAAAATTTTATTTTTTAAATACGTGAGATTTCACAAAGTAGAATAAACTCTCATTTCAAAGGTGGATGCTCGTACGAGAGATTTTTTTTTTTTGAACAGACGTGCGTCTGTTAGTAATAAAATTTTGTTTATGAGCTTTCATGAAAATTTTATCTTCGAGCTTTCGTAAATCTTTGAAAATATACTATTGCTTCAAAGACAGACGCTCGTGCGAGAGAGCAAAAAAATATATAGATATATTTTTCAAATTTACGTGAGTTTCATGTTAAATATATATATTTTGTAAAATCAATGTTTTGATTTTGAACAACTGTTGAAAGTAGACAATCATACATGGTTAAATAATGTCTGTATGTGAGTTTTCACAATTGTAGAATGGAGGTCTGTCCAGTTTTTGAAAACCAGTGAATGTTCACATAGTAAAAAATTTACGTGGGTTGTTCACGGTTTTATAAAAATCAATTCATGATTTTGAATAATGAATTTTGTTCGTGTTTGCAGGTTTGAAGGAGCGAACGAATTCTCGATATTGTAATCACTACAGCTAGTGAAATTGTAAATAGGTAAGAGTTAGAAGGTTACCATTTTTGTAGACTTTGTTGTGAGAACATTTATTCCATGATTCATTGTTCTGTCGAAGCCTGCGCTTTGTATGAACGATGTGTTGAAGTAGCCACTTTGAGAGAATGACTGACTCCCATGATGATTCTTCCAAAGATGGTGTTTCCAGAGATAACATCTCTACGGACGAAACTCTAAGAAATGGTGCTTCTGGAACCTATGGGTGATGGTGAGAGATCCTTCATACTGAGTTGTACTCGTGGTTATTTCATTAGCTTTACCATAGGATGATCGTGTAGTGAGATCCTGGATCAATGTAGACTCCACGGAAATGGAAGAAAGTCTACGGGAGCGGAGAACCCAGAAGTAAGGACTACAGGATGTTAGCAAATGACGTGTAGTCCCCAGACGTTTCTTTGGTGAGTTGTTAGCTCTTCTTGTGTCATGACTTTTCCCGTGCAATTAGGATCATGAGACCAAGGTTTGTTATTTCTTTTCAGACTTTTACTCCATCGATTGACGGTCTTCAACTTGTTCCCGGGCAAACATTTCATGAATCCAGCACTGATGAAGAAGTCGATGTAAGTATCCTTTTTCGTGCAGGTGGTCGTGGCATCTCCTTGAATGAAATAATAATAATTGTTGTTGACGAATCCAGGAAGAAATCATTATAGATAAGCATCGTGTTGATGAAGCGTGCTCTTCTTTGGGATATGGGAATATGGAGAATTCCCGAAATCCCAAACTGAATGGAGATAGCGGCGTTGCCAATGGAGATTGCCGAACCTTCAAATGATTTAGAGGCTCCCCTAGTTAGGGCTGTTCATGGTCGGTTTTGGTTCGATTTCTAGCCAAACCAAAACCGAAACCAATACTATCGGTTTATAAAAATCTAAACCAAACCAATCCATTAACCATTGGTTCGGTTTCCAAATGGTTCCAGCTGGTTTTGGTTTGTCCTAGTGGTTTTTGTTTAACCAATAATTCTATATATCAAACCAAAAGAAGAATTGCACAATTTACAGACAAAACAATCGTGCCGATAGTATTGGTTTACACGAACAGATAAAAATTTTTTTATCAAGAATAGTTAAAGCTTACTCTATATCTAGAGATCAAAAGAAGATATATATATATAATATATCTTAATTTAGTTATTGACAAACAAAAAAGAAGGAAGACGGGATGAAGAAAGTCTAGTAGCAGTAATGGCTGAGAGAAGGAGAAAGAGAAAGAGAAAGGGGAGAGTATTATAATGAAATATTGGATTTAGGGTTTCTATTTATCCTTTACATCAATGGGTAGAATCTAATACTCAACGGTAGAAAATAAGTTTAAAAATTAATCGGTTTTCCAATGGTTTTTGGTTCGGTTTTAGCAGTTAAACAAAACCAAAACCAACACTATCGGGTTTCCACTTTCTACACCATAACCAATCCGTTAGTAAATGGTTCGGTTTTTTCTTCCTAATTGGTCTGGTTTGGTCCGGTTCCAGTGGAAAACCGAAACGATGTTCAGCCCTAACCCTGGTAAGTATATCTCTGTAATCTCTTCATAGAAGTATGAAATTGCTGATTTGTGAATGAATGAATGAGTATCCATGTGAGTGTACGAGTAATTTTGCTGAAATACGTCACCAGAAAATTTCAGACTTCGGCATTTTAGCAAAAACACCGTAGAATCTTCGTTCGAAGTCGGATTTCGCGATCTGCATATGTATCTTCAAGCCCGGAAAATTTCCCAGCTTTAACAAAGAATATTTTTGAGTTTTGAGCATGTTGAGGGCCTGAAAAAGGAGAAACAGTGAACTTTCAGGAGACTTTCAGAACTTTTTCAGATTGTATGTTGTCCAATGTTTCGGCCACATCTCCTTGATCGTTTCTTCAATTTCTTTGAATTTTGGATACGTTGTAAAGGACATTTATACGAAGAGAATGGTATATGACCCATCCCTAGATTATTCACCAATTTCTCCCAGCTCGTCGGTTTGTACAGGACAGTGTAAAATCATCTCAGACGAGCTTGTTGTAAAATACCCATGTTGTGTTCTTAGACCATTCGCTTGTATCTTGAACGGTTGGTGAAGGATTTTAATGTCATTTATTCATTCGAGATCAGGACCCTTTGATTGATACATGATCATGGTGCTTGTAGTACCATCTTGTTTCTGGCAGTCGTAGAAACATCACTTCTGAAACCTTGGTCACGGGACCATAGTTGAGGTTGCTCTCGAGAGGGGATGATGTAATGACCATGATTTCATGTCCCTGTGGTAGCATTACTTTTATGATGAATGATTAGCACATGAGAGTCTGGTTCCATGAGTCTTGGACTGTGAAACTGATCGTCATGATCAGTGGACCGTCAGTCCCCAGTTTTTGTTAAATCTCTCCTTTTTTTTCTTCTTTTGGAAAGACTTGGATAGAGGACCCAGGTAGAAAAATTGATATAAAGACCTAGGTGGTCGAAGTTGGAGGTACCTTGATGAAGTACTTAGTGGAAAGACCTGGTGGACACCGATCGACTGTGGAAGTCATGAATCCCGTCTAAGAATTGTTGCTTGCATGTTGTACGCTCTGGAAGCTGTAGGGACCTCATACAAGGTCGGAAGATGCTTGACCCCAACTTTTGAAGCTAAGAGACAGAGTTGTCACATGAGAAAAGAATCACTCAATTCGGAGTTGTAGAGGTCAGCCAACAAAGTGTGCACATTTGTGATTTGTAATCCCGTACAAATTTTTCATATTTCATAAACCTGATTGTAAAGGTCATATATTTCAGCTCGTATGTCCGATCGATGCGCCCTTTTGGTATGTTATAGAAGAGACATAGTCGAACATCTTTCGTTGAGGAAGCATTGTCCCATTCCTCACCCATTGGTACGTTTTTGCAAACCCATGGCCTGAAGTGTGTCGTATCTCATTTGTAGAGGCGATGAGAACATCTTGTTGAAGACTTTGATTTGTACCCGTCCCTCGTGCAAGCTTCAGAAAGACTTTCATGTGAATATATTTCATGTCTACACGCCTTGATATGAATCATTAGTTCTTGGAGAAGTCCACTTCATCGAGCAATACTTGAGAGAATGATTAGTTGATAAAGCCCTGAGGATGTTGCTCCTGAGACCGTTGTTGGTGCTAAGACCATGAATGATAACGCTCCCGAGATCCTTGTCGATGCTGAGATCATGGATGGTGTTCTTCTAGAGTTTATTGTTGATGTTGATACCATGGTTGGAGCTCCAAAGACCGAAAAAGGCTAGAACCATGATTATAGATATAATCTTTGCTACTTCATCCAGTGAGACTTTTACATTCACCAACTAGTTGATGAGTTGAGCGTCCGTAAGATGAAGGTGTACTGAGAGTTCAACCTGAATGCTCCTGAAAGCATAACTTTACCACGAACTGGCTTTGTCAGTGAGTCGACATTGTTACGGTAGATGGCATCAAGAGTTTTCATACTGGATGTGATTGGTGAAGAGAGAAAGTTCCTAAATCATGCAGGGGCTTGTGATGTAGCGAAAACCTGTTAATGAAGTTTCACGGAATCACCTCAGGTTGCCCAGTGTATATTGAAGGAGTTAGTGCCATCCATGTATGAATGATGTTGCATATGCTTCAGAAGTCTTATCATGGGATAATGAAGACTTATCGTTTAGTTACACTTTGATCGTGTTGGTGTTGAATCAATGTGTCACCGTTGAGATATTTGTGTTGAAGCTGTACTCTTTGATTGGGAGTACAATTTGGTGGCTTTTTTAGATGCTTGAGCGTTGAAGCGTATATTCCTTAAGCATCAAATGTCTTAGGGGTTTGATCGTCTTGGCTCTGGAGTATCTTCTGTTGATTCAACATCCCTTTCGTTGCAGTAGTGGTATTTGACACTTGTGCAGACATCAGAGCTTTCTGAATTTGTGGAACACATGGACTTGCAGGAGAAACGCCCAAAGTGTTATTTGCCATGTTTGGACGTCAATAATGAATATTTCAGTAATTGATTCGGAGAAACGTCAACCACTTGGTAAAATACTAATATGGTGAAGCTACCATTCATAACGTCTTGCAGAGTTGCTAGCAGAATTGAGTCCCCATGCTAGGATAGCATGTGAGGAAATAAATGACACAGACATGGGATGAGACTTGCCTGAGTGCAGAACCTCTTGATGGATGTATATGCATCTTTTGCAGGTTCTTTCTTCAACCTCGTCAAAGTTTGAAATTCCTCCAAGTACTCTGATGATGTCCGTCAAATCTTCTGGATCAGAACTTTCTTCGTTGGAGGGACGTGTAACCAAAGGCGCTTTGTAAGTAACCATTTTTCAGCGCGTATCCACGCTCGTGTTAAGGACATGTCATATCCTGGATCTTCCTTATTATGTGAAACTTGGTTTCTGTCCAGTGTTGAACTTATGTTCACTTTGAGAGTGATATAGCCATAAGTACTCCGAGCGCTCCTTCAAGGTCTCTGATTGAGATGGGAGCATGAGTAGCTTCTTGTCGACTGATGCCTGCGGGTCTGAGGTTTTCAATGGAATGATGTTGATGGCGGTGCCGGCATCGATCAACGTTCTTCCAAATTCGTTTCTTCGACTGTGGTAAGAAGTCCCCAGTCGTACATCTCTTGGTTTGTGGCTGGAGGCTCAAGAAGTATTTCCGGAATGGACTTCTTGACACGATGTGGTTCAGTGCTGTGAACATGTCTCTCTTTTGTGCCTTCGACAGATAACGCAATTCATGTTCGACCAAGGATTGAACTGCCTGTTTGATAGGTTGTTCATGGAGTGTAAAGGTTCTGACTGGGAGAGGATTCTTGTGTACTCCTTCTGTCCCAGTTGAAGCTATTATGGATCAACCTTCTCTTTGAAAATATGCTTCAAAACTCCGCAGTCGCTTGTGGGATGATTGAAGAACTTGTGGAAGCAGCACTAACGAGGACTTTCCATGTCTTCTTCAGTTGGTTCTTTCTTGACATATGGAAACTTGATTGCACCATCTTGGACCCAGGCATCTAGGATTTCGATCACCTCTTCAATGGAAAAAGAAAAGTCAGGTGATTCTTGATCAGGAACTCTTGTGCGTTGGTCAGAGGCTTGTGCATCTTGCTTATCCTTCCTTTGTGCTTTTGAAGGAGCTGAGGTATGCTTGCGGGGAGGTTTGGATTTCCGTTTTCTTCCTTATGCAACAATGTTTGTGGAAGGTTGGAGGTTTTACTGCTTCTTGATCAGACGTATGCTACCTTGAGTGTCTCGCGGTTCTTCAGCCTTTGCAGCTTTTCTTCTTTCCAGTAAAGCGGGCGCAGTAGTTGCCGGTATCTTTGCCGCTTCATGAAGCTCTGAGAAGGTATGGAAACGAAGATTTTCCAATAAAGCTCTGTAGACCGGGATCATGTTGTTGATACACAAGTCTACCAGTTGCTGCTCCGTGACGTTTGGATCATGACAGTCCAGGGCTTGGACTCTGAATATTTTCATGTAGTCATTGGGATGTTCATTGTTTCTATGAAACATTCTTCCAAGATCGGAGAGAGTAATTTTCTCTGACACAAAGAAGTACTTTCTGTAGAAGGCATTAATCATTTCTCCCCAATTGTTGATAGTTCCTGGTGCGATGTTGTTGTACCAGGTGTATGCCCTGCCTTTCAAGGATTTTGAAATTTTTTTGAGGAGAACAACATGGTTATGTTCATGTTCACCCAAGGCTTCCAGGAACCGAGAAACATGTTCCCGAGCATTGTGTTCCGTCATACAAAGTGAAGGTTGGAGAGGTATAACCTTTTGGAAGAGGAATCCTTTGCGTAGCAGCAGGGTATGGAGGCTGGTGATGATGGACATGTGGGGTTTTGTCTTTTCCACGGTTCTCCAGAAGGCGTTCCAAATCCTCCCGAGTGATGAAGTTTGATGACTCCTTCGCCGATGGATCGTCTGCAGCTTTGCGGACTTCATCATCATCTACTTTATGAATCGGAATTACCTCAGGATCAGTGTCTGAGGATTTTTCCTTTTCTTTTCCTTTTCCTTGGGTCTTCCCTGACATTGTATCAGTGAGAGCCTTCATTTGATTAAATAGCTCCTTCTGTGTTGTAGCCATATCGGTTTGATTCTTTGCAAGAGTCTCTTGCATTTTGATGAGATCGGAAATGGTAGGTGGTGGATTTCCTCTGACTTCCTCAGGGTGTTGGCCGAACAAATGATGACCCTCCGCATTGACGTGAGGAGGAGTAACATCACCACCGTCAGTGTTAGAGGCCGGAATCGTTTTCGGGATATCCTCTCTGTCGTTGTTGTTGTTGCTAGTTCTAGCGCCATTTGCGTTGGAACCTGTGACTAACCCAGACCTAAGACCGGCCATCTTGTGAAATTATGATTTGCAACCGAGAGAATGATCTCCCACTATGGTCGCCAATCTGTAGATGAGGCAAAACGATTTGCCGGTTTTCACGGGATTGAGGAGACAACCGTACGGAGGAGACTCCTTGAACCGAGTGAAATTTTCAACCTCATACAGATGCACTGCAAGAAGGGAGTGCTTTGAATTCGAGAGATCAATTTGTAGTACTCCGGCCTAAACCAAGACAATGGTCATTCCAGAATAAATTCGGTCACAAGAGAGGATGTGTTGATCTGTACGAGGGACGCTGAGAAATGTGTGGAATCAATGATAATCAAAGATTGTGGTTGTGTTGTGAATTCTGAATAATATAAGTTCTGAATGATTGAATCTCTGTTGAGTAATTACTCAGATGTGGAGTTAATCTCGTGTTGTCTGTGAGACGTGAGATTCTTGTTCTCTTCAATCATGATTCAAAGATTTATTTATATTGCTGGAATTGTAGACACCATGATCCCATGAAGTGTGACAGTTGATGGAATCAAATAGTGGGGAAGTGGAAATCGTGCTTGAAACCAGTTGCTCATCGTGTGGAGACTTGGTCGATTTTCCATCCACTACTTTGTTAACTCCTTCAACTGATTGCACGACTTGCTCACATTCCATCGTGTGTATGAACGCACGTGTCGTAGACCGCCAGACCAAAACCCTAGTTTATATCCCCCCAAGTGACATGATTGATGTCTCGTGAACGTGGAGTCTGCAGGGCAGACGTGTATTTAGTGAGTTGCTGACTTCATGGGACGATGAGTCCATGTATTTGCTGAGTTGAACATGATTCTGCAAAATATTTTGAAACTCATGAATTGAACGTGTCAGTTGAGACATAGTTGTAATTCTCACGTTGAGGTGAGCAAGTATCGCTCATTCGATGAATTGTTGAATATTGATAGTTGAACCAATATTCCTTGGTTTGAGCAAATATTGCTCATCTGAGCAAGTGTTGCTCGTCTGATGAATTATTGGCAGCGTGACCAAAATAAAACATTAATTAGAATACTGGTAGTTGAACCGAGTATAATAAAATGGTGATCATGAGATCGTCGTAAAATTATTAGCATTCGAATCTGGAATTATGATCCTTGGACTCAGAAACCCTAATTGATCAATGACCGAGTGATAGTTTATTGAAAATTTAACCATGGAATGAATGAGGACCGGCTACATGAGACCGTGGGTCGACCATGTAGTGTCCATATGCTCGCGTGAGCAAATACCAAGACCCCTTGAAGAGTTGGTGAAAAGATGATCAAATGTTGGTTCAATCATTTTTCATATAATGCTCGTCTGAGCCTTAGGTGATAAAACCTAATTTATTATGGAGAGGTGAGAGACCGACCAAGGGGTCATGAAACCAACCCTAGATGGTCGTGGGATCGAATGACGATCACTTCATGAAATTCCAAAATTATTTGGAAGAGTCTTGGACCTAATACGTGCAATTGCGCAAATTAGGTCAAACCATGAAAATACGTGGGACCGACTCATTGTGAACCAAAGAGCCAACCTTGTTCGGTCAAGGTAACATGCTCACGTCGTCAACACGTCCGCGTCTCAGTCCTGAGAATTTTGATATTTTCTGGCGTGCGTTTGAGCAACCATTTGAGAAAATAAAAAATCAGGGTTTTGCTGAAACTGAGGAAACTTCATGAGATGAAGGAAAATAATTATAAAATGAAGAAATGATGAAGCGTGGGACCGTTGAAGCCAAGGCATGGCCGGCCGACCAGTGACCACGGTCCCATGGTGCTTTTCCTAATTTTATGAAAATATCATGAAATAAAAGAATTTGATGAAATCTAGGAGTTTCCTTGAAGTGAAGGAGTTCCATGGGATCAAGGAAGCAAATATATTAAAATAGTAAAAATAAGGGCATGTGGGACCGGCTAGGGCATGGCCGGCTGGCTTGGGCCCGGTCCCACGAGTTTCCCTAATTTTTATGTTTCCGTGTCTTTTCCATGATTTGAAGGAATTTTCCTAATTTGAGAGAAATACCATGAAATCGAGGAGTTTCATGGGATGAAGGAAACCTTAAATAATAATAATAAAATAAAGGGGTGTGTGGGACCGGCTAGGGCATGGCCGACCGGCTGGAGCCCGGTCCCACGGGTTTTCTAATTTTATATTGTTTTTCATGTATTATGAAAATACCATGAGATGAAGGAGTTTTCATGAGATTAGGGAAATAATAATAAAATAATGAGGAACCATGAGGTGTGGGGCCGGCCGGGATCAAGGCATGGTCTGTTGGCCAACAATCACGGCCCCACAATATTTTTCCCAATTTAATATTATTTCCTTCGCGCGAAGGAAGCACCATGAAACTGAGGAGTTTCCTCAAACTAAGGATGTTTGTTCAAATGAAAGGATTTTTATAAGATCAAGGAAAATAACAAAAAATATGATAAATATAAAACTAGGGTGGGATTGGCCACGGCACGGACGGCCGGTCGGTGAGCCAAATCCCTCAGCACCTTGGTCAATATTTAATTATATATTATTTTCCCCTATTTTGCATAGGTTCATCGTTTCGTCGTATTTTGAAATACTCGTTCATGCCGTGATTGTTAGTGCATCATCGTTGAGTACACTTACACCATTTGAGTCGGGGCTTACTCGGAGGTAACTCAGATGCCCATGCGTTGAATATTTATTACTAACCCATGGAATTCTGCTGGGAAGAACCATAGATTGAAGTAACGAAATATTGCGAAAATATTTGAATATTTTCGGAAATTCAGTGGATGAATTAAAGAATTCAGGAATAATTAACTTATGGCTCTATACAAGCAGAGCAAGCTGTCTAGGAGCATTAATTATTCTGACATGAGATTGCTGGAGCTTCATATCCTTTATATAGTCAGGAAAACTTGTTGTTTGTATCCTTAAGACGTTATCGCTCTATACTAGCAGAGCAAGCTGTCTAGGAGCCGTCAATCTCGTGATTCTATATAGAAATAATTACTGAAGTGTTCAGTATTCATGAGATATGCCGTTGTCCAGCCGAGAGACTACATATCTGCATGTACTCTGAGAGACAGTATTCTCAGTCAGAGGATTCGATGAGAGACCCGTGTCTCAATACTCACATCTGATTGTTGGATCAGGAGTTCGTATAATTATGGGTTTACGATTTTATCCTTTATCGAAAATCCACCATCTAAAGTATGAGAAATTCATAAGAACTTAATTAGTATGATGAATAGAAGAATATGAAGTCGATCTGAAGTTGATTGAACTCGAGAGAAGAAGGGGATGATGTTGTAGATGGAGGTTGAATTAAGAGTTCAATTTGGTGTTGTTTAAGATGAAATTAAGGATGGGTTTTAGGACCAAATCATGAAAAAGAGGTTTTTGTGTTAATTTGGGAGTTTGATTTGAGCTGGGGCTGTTTGATAGGATTATGTTAGATCACAGAGTGGATGGAAATATGATGTTATTACTGAATTTGTAATGAAGGGAGTTTGAGATGAATGCTAGGTTAATTGCAGGTGGTGATTGGGGAGAGGATGTGTATATAGTTAGAAATGATAATGGAAATGATGCTGAAGTTGAATTGATGTTGTTGTTGAATATGGTGGTATTATGTCATGTGGTGATGAATTTGTTGGTTATGAAATTGTGGTGATCCAAATGAAATAAGATGGAGATATATTTGAATTTTAGGGGATATGAAGAACGGTTTAGTTGAACAAGAATTACAGATTGGGGATTTTATTTATAATGATGTTAATGAGGTTACCGATGCAAAGAGGTTGAAGTTAGTGAATGTATGGTTACAATTGGTGGTTGAATGTTTGGAGTCGGTAATGAAAATGCCTTTATAAGTATCCATGGGAACTGTAATATGTTGATGCTAATAATGCGAAGATGGATAAACAATGAGGGAATGAAAAGCTGAGTTATAAATGGATATTACAGAGTAATATTAGTGTGTGGGTTAAGAGAATCGAAATGAGACTCTCAAGTAGAATCTCGTTATGTTGTTGCTGTTGTGGGAGTTGTTGTAATTGCAGGTGTTTGTGAAATGAAGTTGAAGCTGAGAGTTGCAGTTCTTTAATAGATGTTGTTGCAAAAGGATTGAATACAATAGGTGGTAATAGAGTAGATTTGTGTGTTGACGTGTAATTGAGAATGATATGTTTGGAATGAAGATTATGAAGAGGCATGAAGTGTATAAGGATGAGCAATAAATGATGGGATTGAAGATATGAAGATTGTTTGGTGTTAGAATTGCTGTTAGAACAGATTGTTTGATTGAAGATGTATTAAGTTTCTGTTGCATTAAATTATAAAGTTTTGTTAGAATGAATAGATTAATTTGAGCTGGGATTAAAATCTCAACTGTATGTGAACCTTAAGCATGTCTGACTGAACTTATTCAGTCTAATTCAGTTTTGTGTAGCTGACTCAGTATCTGACTGAGTCGAATCATGTTGACTCGTTGACTGAGTTAACCCTTTGAGTTGACCAGTGGACCTTGACTTGACTTTTGACTGGCGTTTATTGTTAGACGACCCCATTGACCGTTAGAGACTGTCAGTTGACCAGATTGACCGGGCCTTGTGTTAATGGGCCGAGTTTAGTAGACTTGGGCTCATGTTAGTTTTCCTATTTTGATGGTTTGAACCCTTTATGGTCCAACTAGCTTTTGGTTCCTTCTACAAAGTTGTAGATATCCATAAGACATATCAAATGGACTATACATTCAATCTAATTGGATTAGTAAACCTTCATATGCTAAAGATAGATAATGAAAATGAGTAGGACCATAATTGGGCTTAAAACCATGAGATAGATCACTTAGCCTATAACTAGAGGATTGTATGAGATTATGTTATGAGCCTTTTGGCTAATCTCTTAGGGTGCTTGTGTGATTAACAGTTACTCTTTATTAACAACGATCGATCTAAAGAATGAAGAACTGGATTGTGGATTTCGAGGTAGACGTGGTTTGCCTACAAATCAGGTGGGAACTCTTGTAACTCTCTTGTAATCATTAAGTTAATTTAAATGGCGAGCATGATGTGTCTTATTATTTTTGAGCATGTCTGAATGTAGATATTTGTTCTTATGCAATACATGTTTGAGTGCAATTGTATGAGTATGTTGCGTATATGCATTGGTTAGTCTCCTCGAGAGGATTGTCTATGTTCTCCATGGATTCTTGCTAAGCGTTTATACGTGGGGAAGGCCACGCACTAGTATACAGGTGAAGATCGGTACCCAATATTACAATAGGAGCAACCTATAGATCCATAGAACCTAGATGTTGTCTAACAGTTGGGGATTGCTATTATTATTTTATACTTATTTTACTATAGGGGGGATGACTCTATGCCTTGAGGGTACTTGCGGGAAACATCAGTGTATCACTGGGTAGCGGGGAATATTAGGCCCCCAGATATCGAATATATGTGGGGAGATTGGTCGTTTGCATATTATGCTTGATTGTTCAGTCTTAGTAGTATGACAAGGTTACTATGATCTCGACTCAAGAAGAAATTCTAGGTTCCTGGTAGGATGGGACCTATTGGGAATCTGTTGTGCGGGATCGAGTAATAGTAATCAAACCTTCTTATGTATTCTAGACTTACATGGTGGCTTCAGAATTTATGAGGAGTACGCATTCCACGAAAACATCATATGGTACCTGGATTCATGCTATCATTTGATACTAGAGTTATTCTAGCATCTTCTCCTTCATTATGTGAGACGAGGTTGGGATGACATATGTTTAGGTTGCTGTATTTCATCTCCTTAGATACGTTCAGTGTGGATCTTTTATGGATATTATAAATGGCGCAATATATGCGGAGTTGAGTTGGAGTGATCTTATGTTGTGTGTTGTGTGTAAAAGATGTGAAATCATTTCTTTAATAAAACTGTGAAGTATGTTAGTGATTACCTGAATGTTATAATGGTATCCACTGATTCCCCTTTTGGGATGATGTGCTCATTCGTTCCCACTTCAGTTTTTCAGTTATCAGAAGAGATGGTGCTCGTGAAGATGCTCGTTTTCTTATCTTAAAGATTTAGAGGTGTTGCAATTCATACGATTCATTTTAGGTATGTATATTATGTTTGTAATCACATACACATTATTTATTTATATAACTTGAGAGATTCTTCTTTTACAATTTCTCGAGTGTTGGGTTTTACTTTTGGGTTAGGTTAGTTTTAGATTTCTAATTTGAAGATTAATTATATGATTTAGATCCTTAATGCCTCATTAGGTAGCTGAACTCCTGGTTTAGTAAGTAGCTTAATTTTGGGGCGCTACAAACTTGGTATCAGAGCTCACTATTAGATCTTACATGGGAAACAATAGATGATAGCCAGTGTTAGAAAAATTATTAGATTAGTTTAGAACTGAGTTGGGCTTGTGAGATAAATCTTAATCGTTAAAAATAATCAATAACTAAAAGATTTTTGAATTGAATTGATTTGACTGATTTGTATGACATGTTGATTGTTTGTTCTTTCTTTTTTGTTAGTTTGTTATTTACAAATTGTGAAGTAAAAATTGTAAGTTGAAACCAATTACATTAAAATTTTTAAATTTCAATAAAGAACTAGAGATTAGTTATTCTTAATTGAATGACACTTAACAATCCCAGTGCTGAATAGTGGGGTTTGTAATTCGGTATGTTTGTGTCGTCTTTGTTCGTAGGGAAGCATTGTCAGGTCTGATCAGCTTAGACAGGGTAACTGCATTCACGAATTACTATTCATATTAGGAAGACTTGCTTCTATTAGTGAACTGATAGATCGCAAATTCTAGTTAGAAACTAATAGAGTACCTTTTCTCGTAATTAGAATCATTAATCTATTGAAGTAAGGGTGAAGTTAAGTTGTAAGAGTAGTTAAGATAATAATTTAACCATTAATGTTAATAATAATAAATGATGATAAGATCACTAATAATCACAATAAGAGTAATATTAACATTTATCCATTAGTACTGTATTGAACTTTATCTAATTAAAAATCTTATTAGTAAATGTATGATGATAAAAGTAATAATTAGGATCAGGTAGCTACGCCAAATTGTTAGTAATTATATACGGTCAGTTTTTGTAAATTAAATAAAAATTAAAAATACTTTCTTGTGCATTGAAACCAGATAGATAATATGAGACTTATTAGATTAGACCTAAGAATGTGGGGATATATAATGCATAAAATTAAAGGGGACTAAATTTCTTACTAATCTTATACCCAAATTATTTTTAGTTCAATAACTGATTTAGTAAATCATTAGAAATTAAACAAATATACATGAAGAAACAATAATAGTATTTGAATGCTTAGTACAAATATAGACTTGAAAGGAAATAAATTCGTATATTAATAAGATACTTTACATTAAAGATTATTAGAATACATTATAATTTTATGCAGACTCAAATTGAGATAATGTTAAGTTACCAACGTTAATATTTAATAAGATATATATAGTATACATACTCGATATGATTAGATAAAATCAATTATAGTAAACTTTACGTGAATGTAAAACCATACTTAGAAAAAATTAAGATTTAATGTATCAACTGGATTATCATCAAACCAATAACGATAGTAATTAATATAGTGACAATAGTATTTCAATAATTAGGTTAAAAGCAAATTTAAAGTAGATAATAATATTTGGAAAATTTATATATATATAACAATAAAATTAAAATAGTAGATATTACAAATTTGCGTGAAATCAAATTTGAATTAGTTATATCGATAAACTACATCAAATTAATAAATTATTAAATACTAGATTGTAATTTAGCACGGAGTACTTAGGCATACTTATCTGTTGGAATCAAATTCACCATAGTGAGCTTAGAGACAATTATATTATGAAATAGAAAATTAGTCTATTTAACTTAGAGCTACAAATTATAGATTTTAGTTGTAGAAAAAAATATGTTTGTATTTTATTTTCTTGTTGCTTCAAACTCATTTAAGATGAGTTAGTTTTCGTGCGTTTGTAAGTATGAGAAATGCTTGCATTTAGTCGAGAGATAGTAATTCTCTATAAGGTGGGGAGTTTTTGAAGACTATGGTGGATCGATTTTTGAGGACGAAAACGTATAAGGTGGGGAGAATGTAACGACCCTCAAGCTCGTCAACGATATTAGACCAGTCAAGAGACGAACTAAGCCGCTAATGACTCAGTTAATTAGAGACGAACGTTAATTAATAGGAATTAATCTAACAACGATTTAGGTGCTAAAATAGTACCTTTGTATAGGTCTCAAAAAGTCGTGCGAGATGGACTACTCGAACGTGTCATTTGGATGCCGGAAAAAGAAGATTTATCAACTTGTTTTTGAAGGGTAGATTTGTCATTTCCTAGATAAACCGCCTGGATGCCCTTATCCGTTTCTTGGGCGCCTTCATAAGTTTTATTGGTCTTATCTCTTTTCTACTTTCTTTCTCTTCTTCTTTCTTCTCTTCTTCTTCTCTTCTTTTCTTTTTCTTTCCTCTTCCTGTCGATCTCAATTCCAAGAATTGAGTTTGTTTTCGTGTGAGAAATTCATAAGAACTTGATTAGTATGATGAATAGAAGAATATGAAGTTCGAGCTGAAGTTGATTGAACTCGAGAGAAGAAGGGGATGATGTTGTAGATGGAGGTTGAATTAAGAGTTCAATTTGGTGTTGTTTAAGATGAAATTAAGGATGGGTTTTAGGACCAGATTATGAAGAAGAGGTTGTTGTGTTAATTTGGGAGTTTGATTTGAAAAATTGAAGGGTTAGGGTTCATGTGTTCTTCCCCAATTTGAAACTAGGGTTTCAGTGGAATTGAAATGGGAACTTAGCTATTCAAAGGATGATGATTCTTGGGTAAGATTTTATTTCCGTTTAAGTTTAGTGTTTTAGTGTAATTGTTTAAATTATTGAGTTTATGTGTTTGTGAATGAATTGTTGAGTTGAGTTTAGATGAACCTGATTCTAGGGTTATTAGTATTTGTTATGGAGTTAGAGATGGTAATGAAACTGATTTTGAGTTGAGTATATAGCATAGAGCTGGGGTTGTTTGCTAGGATTATGTTAGATCACAGGGAGGATGTAAAGATGATGTTATTACTGAATTTTTAATGAAGTGAGTTTTAGATGAATGCTAGGTTAATTGCAGGTGGTGATTGGGGAGAGGATGTGTATATATTTAGAACTGATAATGGAAATGATGCTGAAGTTGAATTGATGTTTTTGTTGAATATGGTGGTATTATGTCATGTGGTGATGAATTTGTTGGTTATGAAATTGTGGTGATGCAAATGAAATAAGATGGAGATATATTTGAAGTTTAGGGGATATGAATGAACGGTTTAGTTGAACAAGAATTACAGATTGGGGATTTTATTTATAATGATGTTAATGAGGTTACTGATGCAAAGAGGTTGAAGTTAGTGAATGTATGGTTACAATTGGTGGTTGTATGTTTGGAGTCGGTAATGAGAATTCCTTTATAAGTATCCATGGGAACTGTAATATGCTGATGCTAATAATGGAGAGATGGAGAAGCAATGAGGGAATGGAAAGCTGAGTTATAAATGGATATTACAGAGTGATATTAGTGTGTGGGTTAAGAGAATTGAAATGAGACTCTCAAGTAGAATCTCGTTATGTTGTTGCTGATGTGGGAGTTGTTGTAATTGCTGGTATTTGTGAAATGAAGTTGAAGCTGAGAGTTGCAGTTCTTTAATAGATGGTGTTGCAAAAGGATTGAATACAACAGGTGGTACCAGAGTAGATTTGTGTGTTGACGTGTAATTGAGAATAATATGTTTGGAATGAAGATTATGAAGAGGCATGAAGTGTATAAGGATGAGCTATAGATGATTTGATTGAAGATATGAAGATTGTTTGGTGTCAGAATTGTTGTTGGAACAGATTGTTTGATTGCAGATGTATTAATTTTTTTTTTAAATTATAAAGTTTTGTTAGAATGAATATATTGAATTTGAGCTAGGATTAGAATCTCAACTGTATGTGAACCTTAAGCATGTCTGACTGAACTTATTCAGTCTGTTTCAGTTTTGTGTAGCTGACTCAGTATCTGACTGAATCGAATCATGTTGACTCGTTGACCGAGTTAACCCTTTGAGTTGACCAGTGGACCTTGACTTGACTTTTGACTGGCGTTTACTGTTAGACGACCCCATTGACCGTTAGAGACTGTCAGTTGACCAGATTGACCGGGCCTTGTGTTAATGGGCCGAGTTTAGTAGACTTGGGATCATATCTAGTTTTCCTATTTTGATGGTTTGGACCCTTTATGGTCCGAACTAGCTTTTGGTTCCTTCTACAAAGTTGTAGATATTCATAAGACATATCAAATAGACTATAGATTCTATCTAATTGGATTAGTAAACCTTCATATGCTAAAGATAGATAATGAAAATGAGTAGGACCATAATTGGGCTTAACACCATGAGATAATTCACTTAGCCTATAACTAGAGGATTGTATGAGATTATGTTATGAGCCTTGTATGAGCCTTTTGGCTAATCTCTTAGAGTTCTTGTGTGATTAACAGTTACTCTTTATTAACAACGATCGATCTAAAGAATGAAGAGCTGGATTGTGGATTTCTAGGTAGACGTGGTTTGCCTACAAATCAGGTGAGAACTCTTGTAACTCTCTTGTAATCATTAAGTTACTTTAAATGGAGAGCATGATGTGTCTTATTATTTTTGAGCATGTTTGAATATAGCTATTTGTTCTTATGCAATACATGTTTGAGTGCAATTGTATGAGTATGTTGCGTATATGCATTGGTTAGTCTCCTCGCGAGGATCGTTGTGTTCTCCACGGATTATCGCTAAGCGTTTACAGGTGGGGAAGGCCACACACTAGTATATAGGTGAAGATCGGTACCCAATATTATTATAGAAGCAACCTATAGATCCATAGACCCTTGAAGTTGTCTGGTGGCAGCTGTGGGTTGCTATTATTATTTTATACCTATTTTACTATAGGGGGAATAATCTCTGCCTTGAGGGTACCTGCGGGACATATCAGGGTATCACTGGGTAGCGGGGAATAATAGGCCCCCAGCTATCGAATATATGTCGGGAGATTGGTTGTTTGCATATTATGCTTGATTGTCCAGTCTTAGTAGTATGACTGGGTTACTATGATCTCGACTCAGGAAGAAATTCTAGGTTCCTGGTAGGATAGGACCTATTGGGAATCTGTTGTGCGAGATCGAGTAATAGTAATCAAACCTTCTTATGTATTCTAGACTTAGATGGTGGCTTCAGAATTTATGAGGAGTACGCATTCCACGAAAACATCATATGGTACCTGGATTCATGCTATCATTTGAGACTAGAGTTATTCTAGCATCTTCTCCTTCATTATGTGAGACGAGGTTGGGATGACATATGTTTCGGTTGTTGTATTTCATCTCCTTAGATCCGTCCGGTGTGGATCTTTTATGGATATTATAAATGGACGCAATCTCTGCGGAGTTGAGTTGAGTGATCTTATGTTGTGTGTAAAAGATGTGAAATCATTTCTTTAATAATACTGTGAAGTATGTTAGTGATTACCTGAATTTTATAATGGTATCCACTGATCCCCTTTTGGGTGATGTGCTCATTGGTTCCCACTTCAGTTTTTCAGTTATCAGAAGAGATGGTGCTCGTGAAGATGTTCGTTTTCTTATCGTAAAGATTTAGAGTTGTTGCAATTCATACGATTCATATTTTAGGTATGTACATTATGTTTAATCACATACACACTATTTATTTATATAACTTGAGAGATTCTTCTTTTACAATTTCTTGAGTGTTGGGTTTTACTTTTAGGTTAGGTTAGTTTTAGATTTCTAATTTGAAGATTAATTATATGATTTAGATCCTTAATTCTTCATTAGGTAACTGAACTCCTGGATTAGTAAGTTGCTTAATTTTGGGGCGCCACAGTGATTTCTTTGCTTATTATCTAAAAGTTTTGTATTCTTTTGTTATTTTCTTTTGTCAAGGTTAATATTATATCTATCAGTATCAACTTGGGGTGCGGATGGGTGGGTGGGGTGGAGTAGAGAACACAATAGTTAGTCAAAATCAAGGTCAAGCTTTTTGTAATGGTCAAAGATAATCTTGTGGGTCAAATATAATAAACCTTTATATACTGTCTTTACACGACATATTTTTTTTTTTATTTTAGCGATTTAATAACTGATTACAACAAAAGAAAAATTACAGGAAGTTTACCGGAAGTTTGGCCACTAACTGAGCACCGACCCCCTTTTGAATGACTAACCCTATTCTATAGAAAAGGAAATTTCTTATTTTGAGGTTGGTGTCGTGGCCAACAATATAGTACTCCATTCTCTTCAAAAATTATATAATGTTATCTCCGAGTTCACCAACGTTGAAAAAATTAAGGTGGCGAAACCGTATCCGTGAGACCTGCATTTATCAATACTTGGTACGTTTCTGAGCTACAACATTGCACACAATAATCCTTGGAGTAAATTGATAAGTACGCAAGTGCAACACTTTTATATCCATATTTATACTAGTTAGGTCTCGATATTTCGTTAATAACTATATTTTAGAGCTTTTACAAGAATTACAAGAGATATCCGTTCATCCGGAGAAAACTGGCTAAACGAGGAGCTAAATGGTGTTTGCGACTATAAGCACAGAGGAGCTAGCTTAATTGGGTGAGCTGCCTTCACAAATGCTCATGCCAGTTACGCCACAACCACTGAGCCATCACGTTCGAGCCAATCAGGTCTGCCTAAAACAAACTACCGGTGAGATAAGAGGAAAGTGGGAGACGTGGCAGCATTCCTACCACATCTGATTTCTGTAGAAAACAAAAAGCTATTCAATTTCAACCAGATGGTATTCATTTTCATCAAAGAGAAAGGGGATCTGAAATTCTTTCTTCTTCAAGCTGCCGGCGTCAATCTGAGATGATGAATCAATTAGATGGGTATTTGAAGTTTTCTGTTGCCTGTAAGGACTTCTCCCAACAACAACATCAAAAATGGTTATGTGGCTCTCGTTTGATGTGAATCGATTCCGAACAAGAGGCGGTACAATTTGGGGTTTGTTGATTGAAGAAGAACTGGTGTTGTTGATTGAAGAAGAACTGGTGTTGTTCGATGATTCAAATTAGGGTTGGTGCCACCGATTCGTGGTTGTGTACGAGAAGTTTAAGCAACAGATTTTGGGGGTTCTCGTGGCAAACTGAAGTTGGGTTTTAACGGAGGTTCGGTTTGAATTCAATTGAAGAAAGTTGAGACAGGTCATTGAAAAGGCATCTACAGATGGGGTATTCATTGTCTGCCTTTGATGGCGGAAATCGATGATTGCAGTGGTGTTTGTCTTGATTTATTGGAAGTATTAGAAGGATTGAATTCAAGCCAAAATTCAGTGAGAACAGCAAGGAAATAATTGGTGGTGTATTGAACCTGCTAGTTTCAAGAGAAGAAAAGAAAGCTTGTGGAGTTGGTGATACAGGCTGAATGGGGTTGTGAAGACTGTCACTGGAACCGCATCTTAGATCAAACTTTTAATGGGGGGTGTTCTGTGATACAAGTTTGGATCTTTTTGGTTGTTAAAACGGAGGACGAGATTGCAGTCAACTGATGATGGTGGTATGCAGATGTGTAATCATCTGAAAGTCTGAAACTGAGTTCGATTAAGGGTTAAATGGTTTGATTGCAACCAATTTAAGCAGGTACGTTGCAGGAAGCTGGATTAGTGTTGCTGGTGATGACTTGTAGTCTGCTATGGGTCGATTTGAACTGAAATACAAGGGAAAAGAGCAGCAACTGGCAGTAAACAAAGTTAACCATGAGTTGGGTGATTGTGTACAGATTTTAGATGATAAGGTTTTGAGAGTTGACAGCAGTGGAGTCTTCATGGATCGATACAAATCCAAAGGCGTTGTTGCTGCCTGTAATAAGAACAACTGATAGAGAGGAAATGTTAGCGAGCTGTGGTGGTGCTTCCAAATAACTAACAGCTGCATCAACTCTCGTGGACAAGAAGGGTGTTGTGGTCGGACTAGGCATTGGTCGGGAGTTGGAGTTGATTTTGCTACCTGGATTGGGCCTGGCAACTACAGCTGGGTCCATATTAGATTTTCTACAGCACATATATTATATATATATACTGAGAGAACAAATTTGAGGAGATACGCCGTTTACAGGGAATAAACTAGGTTTAAGCTTTCTTTCGTTTTGCTTAGCTTGTTATCTCCTTTATCAGTTTTTGTGGCTTTTGAGAAAACCATGGTTTGGTAAACTATTGTTAGGGGGAAAGGATGAATTTGTAGGCTAGATTATTTGTGTTTAGGAACAAGAGTTTTTTTAAATAAAAAGCTTAATTTTATGTTTGAGTATCTCATATTGGGTGATTGTTTTCATAGATCTTTTCATATTTTATGCCACCTATACTACATAGGTAAGCTATAGACAACCCCATTGAGACCTAATTGATTATAGATTAATGAACATTCTTCAACTTTGTATGTCATGTATATATAGTGTTTAAGAGTTCTGTTTTTAGGTCGAGATCAAACAATCCTTAGTCGATTATCAATAAATATGAACGACATATCTTCCATATCTAAGTAGCCAGGCGTTGCCGCTTTACATGAGTAAAATAGAGACTCTCATGATAAATCACAAGTAAACCTAGCCTATGAAGGATTCTCGGATCCTTAACTTTTTCTCATCTTGCTCGTCACTTTAATAATTTTGTTTGCATCCATTTTATTTGCTTGTTTCTTAGTATACATTTCAGAAAATTTCCTCTTGAATTGATTTTGATTAGGAAGTTGATTGTATTAGTTAAAAGGAATTTGGAACACTCCTCGTGGGAATGAACCACATTTGCTACCGTGTACATTTTCGACACCGTACGCTTGCGGTAAAACAAAGTCGGTCTTCCGATCCATCAAGTTTTTGGTGCCGCTGCCGGGGAGTGGTTGAAAAATACGCTCTAATTGATATAGTTTATTTTCTAGTCGTAGCTTAGTTTTTATTTTCTGTACATAGTTTGTTTTCCTTTTTCTTTTAGATTTTTTTTTAGTTCTTTTTACGCAATTTGGTGAACTTTCTTTAGCTACCTTAGTTTGAAGAACGCAATTGGAATCTCTCCAAAACAGGCAGAAAAGTAAGTATCTGAAATCCTCGCGAAGCTTTGCAAGGTGAGTTTTGTTAGAGCATAGCTCTGTCGACCTCGCATGCGTTGTTATATCAAGCATGTTTGTCAATGTTAGTGATCAAAACTATGAGTCTTGATTTCTAGTCTACATAGCTATGTTTCGGACTAGGATAGAAAAGTGTAGTTGAGCTCAAGGAATTCATGGCGATTCATCATACAACGACGAAGATCTAATCAAGGAACCGTGGAACTTCATCAACAAAAAGGTATGTGGAGACTTGAACCTATTTATCACTCAAAAGTATATCTCTTCTATCTCCTACTTCTTATGAGACAAAAGTCGTATGTTATATAGACTGGATCATACACATTTGATATTTCGAGCGGAGTATATCTCGCCTATCTATATCTCGAAATCATGTGTTGGTAAAGCGTTTCGCTTTGATCGGGTTTATCTTCACCTAATGATGAAAGTCATATTGTTTCAATCACTTTGAAAATCGCTTTGACGAGAAATAGTGTAACAACTATATAACGTCCTCTAAGAATGTTTCAATGGTTGGAATGAGAGTTTAAGTCAATATAACCAATGTTGGATATAAGCATTGTGTGGTAACACATATGTGCATAAGTCCTGTTCTTTAATCCGAAGTTTGCTAACTTTGTTGATTGAGAGAAACCGGAGGAATTGGCTTTGCCAAGTGCGCGAACTCAGTTTGCGAACTCAGTCCGCGAAATGACGGAGGTTCTCTTACCGAGAATTTCTGCTGGGATTTTCGAAGAACTCGTTTGCGTGTTTAGTCCGCGAACTGGCGGTAGTCTCCTTGCAGAGATTTTCTGCTGAGTTTGGAAAACTCTGCCGGTTGCCTTAAGTCCGCGAACTTGTTTGCGTACTTGAATGGGTTATATCTAAAGATGTGCTCTGAACATGAAACTTAAATTACTAAGGAATGTAGTATGCCAACCGTGGCTATAAAGTTCATGAGCCGATTCAAATCGAATCGAATCATCTTTGTTTCAATTGTGTCTTGTGTAGTTACATAAGATCTCATAGCAATTGAACAAGTCTCTAACTAGTTCATTTGAGTCATTTGAACTAGTTATCGTGAAGAAGAACAAGGTTAATATGAAATGCTCATATGGTTAACCTTTTGGGTTACTATGTTGAACCAACATACACGTACACGTTTGGGCACGGTTTTCACAAACCCAATAAACGTATATCTCAAGTGTGTGTGACAAGCTAAGTTTTCGATCTAACGGTTGAGAAATATTATCTTGAATCTAAATCAGGTTTTCATCTAATGGTGAATATTGATTGCTTTGTACCTAAGGCAAAACCCTGATTGAAGACTATATATAGGAGACATCTAGCATTCGGAAAAACTAATCCCCACACGTCTGTGTGATACTAGTGCGCTCGCTAGAGTCGATTCTCCTATAACCTTTGGTTTTCTTCTCTAAAACCAGGTTAACGACTTAAGTACTTCATTGGGATTGTGAAGCCAGACCGATACTATTTTTATCGTAGTTGTGTGATCTGATCTTGCATCTTCTGTCGTACGAGTACAATCTTTGATTGGCTTGAGATCGTGAGAGTTATCCAATAGGCAAGATAAAGAAGTCACAAACATCTTTGTCTCACTGTTTGTGATTCCTCGACGTCCTCTTGTTTATACAAGTAAGATTGTTGAGAGGTGATTGATTAGTCTAGGCTGTTCTTCAGGAATATAAGACCGGATTATCAATTGGTTCTTGTTCACCTTGATTTCATATCATAAGACGGAACAAAAACCTAGGATTCTTCTGTGGGAGACAAATTTATCCTTTTATAGACTTTTCTGTGTGAGACAGATTTGTTTATTACCAAGTCTGCGATTTAGGATTGCAGCAACTCTTGGTTGTGGGTGAGATCAGCTAAGGGAATCAAGTGCGCAGTGTCCTGCTGGGATCAGAGGCGTAGGAGTACTACTGTACCTTAGATCGGCGGGAGACTGATTTGGGTTCAACTATAGTCCAAATCGAAGTTATCTTGGAGTAGGCTAGTGTCTGTAGCGGCTTAATACAATATGTATTCAATCTGGACTAGGTCCCGGGGTTTTTCTGCATTTGCGGTTTCCTCGTTAACAAAACTTCTGGTGTCTGTGTTATTTCTTTTTCGCATTATATTGTTTATATAATTGAAATAATACATGTTGTGCGTTAAATATCATCAATTGGAAATCCAACCTTTGGTTGTTGATTGATATTGATTGATCCTTGGACATTGGTCTTTGTTACCGTCCAAGTATTCCTTGTGTTTGATTAGGACTCGCTGATTTTTATTAGATTGAGTAATATCAAAAACAAGAGAGAGATATTAACTCCTTGAGATACTTTTATCTAGATTGAGTCTGACTGTCTAGTTGATTCTCTAGCAAAGTATTTCGGAGTTATTCCATATAGATTTCTAAGCGAAATATTCGGTGGTGTTGTTAGACCCCCGCTTTTTCAATCGGTATCTGAGCATACAAACACGTTAAAGACCTTATAAGTCTGTGTTTGTGGCAATCTGAGTCTGTGGACATAATCTCATACGCATACCAAAATGCCTCCTAAAGCTGTCAACTTTGTCAAGTGTCTCGGAAATACCTTAAAGGATCACTCCTTAGCTGATTCTTCCGAATCCCGAGGTAGGAAGACTGTCTCATCTTGTGTCAGCCACTCTTCCTCCAATGAGACATTGGACATAATGGCTAAAGCTGAAATGGATCTCACCAGAATTTCAAAAAATTCTACAGAGTTTGTTGATCTCAAGGATCATGTACAGCTTTTTGATGAATTCGAGAAGTCTATTGATCGTGAACAGGTACTCTACAACATTATAGGGTCATTCTCTAAGGAAATTGAGAAACTTCTTCAAGAAAACAATCAACAACGTGAAAAGATTTGTGATCTTGAAAAGCTGGTTAATGAAGGCTCAATTAGAGAAAAATCTTTGATCAAGGCGCATTCATTTGATCTAGACAGACTTCGTGTTGAGAAAGAGAAACTTGAAGCCTCACTTGTTCTATCCCATAGACAATGCAAAATATTGGAAAAGGAAAATTTTGTCTTAATGAAAAGTTCTTTTGCACAAACTAATTCTCATGAGTTACTGTACAAAATGAAATTTTCTCCAGATGAAGATTGTGTCAAGAAAAGTTTTCATAACTTACAATCTTCTCCGGTGGCTATGAAGTTCAAACAAGTGCCTGTTGTTACTTCTCCTCCACGAACCTGAACCTTCTGTGGAAAAGGAAATCACTATGCTATCCATTGTTTTGCTAGAAAGAATCAAGTCTCCAAACTTCACAAATTGCTTCTTTCTACTGTCAATGGAGTAAATAATCAGACGACTGCTGCAGTGAACCTCGCTTCCACATGGAACCAGGCATCTTATAAAAGTGATCTCTCTCCTACAAATCATTACAGGACATTAGTAAATTCTAGTGGTATAAATCGTACTACCTATGAAAGCATGTACTGTGCTTATAAGTCTAGTGTATGGAGACCATCTTCGGAAAATCCCCTAGAACCTATTTCTATAGGTCCTATAATTTTTTATCAGAAAGATTCCTCACCTGTAATTCCCAGAAGGACTGTGAGACGTTCTCCCGTTTCTGGAAACTGTCAAGGAAGGATAAGAAATGCTAAGTTCAGATATCCTGGAGGAAATAACTGTTATTCTCTCAGAACCTATGGTGAGACTATGACTCCCTCTGCTACCTAGTAGCAGAAAGTCTATTCTTGTGTCTAACTTGAGACATACAAGAATGAGGATTTGTGAGATGCTCAAGTATTGTGCTGTTTTTCTCCAGTTTGTATATCTTATGATGTAATGTTGTTAGTACTTCTTTCTTTTGTCACTGTGATCTTTTGGAGATAGAGAATCTTTGAAAGCAACATGGTATGCAGTTTTCCTATTTTGGGCCATTTGTACTTTGGTTGGCCCACGTACATCTGTATCTCCTCAAGGAACTTTAGGGTTTCCAGCTAGGGTACTCACGAACATATATAAGACTTATATGTGTTTCTTTATTCTTCAGAAAGGAACTCTATGGAATCTGTTCCCAAAGAAGAAGTTAACCCTATGGTTGAGGATGATCTCAAAAGATGTGATTCTGGTCAAGACTTTATTCTGAAGAATATGGTTGAAAGAAAAGAGTATAACTCTTGGATTGGAGAATCTTTCAAGGATCTGATTCGTGTTTAAAATGAAGTCAAGAACGAACTTGCTAACCTTCAACTGCAGATAAACCAGCTTATTGATGGACAAACAAAAATCCTTGGTACTCAGAATATCTTGATCAGGAATCAGAAGAAAGTTATCCTTGACTGCGCAAAGGCTCGCCATTATGCTCGCACTATTGATCGAAAAGTCAACATTCTAACTTTTGAACATGGTGTCATTACAGTCAACAAGATCAAGGATATCAGTGACTCCTATTTTGATGGACCATTTCAGAGGTATGAAATCATCAAGGAAAACTGAGTTTATTTTTGTCGCCTAGTATGTCTTCTTTTTGGTTTAGTTGGAAGAATAACTAGTGTTTTGAATAACGAAGATTGTGACTATACATAGCTATTTTTGTTTTCATCTTCTTGTGTTATTTTTTAGGTTTATTGGTTTTAAATTCTAAAAATATTTGGAGGATGATGTTATTGCAGTATTAATCTGTTTGATTTTGAAGTATTGCAATATTTTTATGGGATATGTATTGTTTGCGTCCGTGAACTTGAAGGTCCCATATGTTGTCAAAAGTAAAGTCGTACATAAATTGGTATTCGTATTGATGAAAGGACGAATGGACTTTTGACAAATACAAAAGTTATACCTATGCAGTCATGTATTTGATGGAAAATATGGTAAAATCTTTTGTGTGACAAGGATAAAGTATATTATGTCGTTATGCAAATAGTGATGGAAAAATAGAATAGATCCTTGTATGTATTCCACGACATTTATCTTCATTGATCCATTCTTTTTGTATTACCGTGAGGCTCCGTAATGTGTCTTATGTCGAGCACGATACAACTAAGTTGATTACTTTGTGATTAACTTTGTTGGTTGTTCTGTAAGGTACTTATGTCGAGCACCATTGAACTAAATTAATCATCTTGGTTGGTTATTTAGTTATTTGCTCCGAAAGTTTTCTTTTGTCGAGCAAAACAATTGACAATTAAATTTATTACTTTCGTGATTAGTTTGGTTGTTTGTATTCCAACTAGATTAATTATGGGTTCTCTTGTAATTAGTCTAGTTGAGTTTTCATATATTCCACAAGTCCTTGTGTTGAGTATATGAACGGCTATACTAATCATGTTCTATTGGTTGATGTAATCGTATATTCCGTAAGGTTTTCCTTATGTTGAGTATGTGAACGATTAAGTTAGTCATCTCCGTATGATTACCTTAGTCGTAGCTCCGTAAGTTTACTTATGTTGAGCACAATCAATTAAATTGATCACTTTTGTGGTTTGATTTAGTTGCGTATTCCAACTAAATTAATCATGGGTTTTCTTGTGATTAATTTGGTTGAGTTTTGAATATAGAAAATCATTCTTATGGTTTTTGGTGTCCAATTAAAAATCCTTCTTTTCTTTCGAAATTAAGGTCGCTCTTGTTGTTCTTTCGGGAATGACATCAAATGGGGGAGAGTTCTTTTGAACTTGTGCTTAATGGTAATATCTTGCGGGGCGTGCGGCTGTGGAATTTTACAGGGGTTATCTTGTATCTTAAAACTCTTTGATGAATGCATTTAGCTTCGGCTTTATGATTGCATCTAAATCAAGTTGGTATATATTTCTTCTTTTAGTCTATGAAACGTCTCTTCTCGGTAATTTCATTAGGATCCCATTCTTGTACCTTTGCCAATTTTATTGACAAAAAGGGGGAGAATTAATGTGTAGTTCTACTACATATACATATGGTTTTCGGATCATTGTGTAAGGGGGAGTGGTTTCCATGTGAGATGGATTATTGACTAAGGGGGAGTGATACATATCACCGTAGTATTATTGTTAAAGTCGCGATGCAATTGGACTTTGATGTTACATAATAATACTATGTCACTGTATAATGATGATCGAGAATCTCGATTTCTCTCATTGTTATAGCTACGGATCTTCAACAACGGTGATGCTAAACTTACAACCTTTGGGATCATTGGAGTACTTGGAAGGACGAATATTTCAAGGAACGTTGAAGATTAGACTATGGAATAGGAGCCACTAAAGTTTATCTTTTTTGTATTCCATATGTATTAATAGTTTTGTCACTAAAATTGACAAAGGGGGAGATTGTTAGAGCATAGCTCGGTCGACCTCGCATGCGTTGCTATATCAAGCATGTTTGTCAATGTTAGTGATCAAAACTATGAGTCTTGATTTCTAGTCTACATAGCTAAGTCTCGGAATAGGATAGAAAAGTGTAGTTGAGCTCAAGGAATTCATGGTGATTCATCATACAACGACGAAGATCTACTCAAGGAACCGTGGAACTTCATCAACAAAAAGGTATGTGGAGACTTGAACTTATCTATCACTCAAAAGTCTATCTCTTCTATCTTCTACTTCTTATGAGACAAAAGTCATATGCTATATAGACTGGTGATAGACACATTTTTGTGTCTAAATTGTACTCAATGTCTCTATTGTTAGTGCTCGATTTTTGTACTAATTTTGATGCTTTGTGTGTTTGTAGGTGTTTTTGGAAAAATACACTTGTGTGGAAAAAGTTGCTCAAAAAGTGTTATTTGGACTCCCGGAGAAAAGTACTAAAGGCACCCTCAATTTGGATAAGGGGCACCTCAATTGGGCACCTTCTATTCGCACCCCCAGTTTGGTTAGGGGGACACCATCTCAACATTTCAAAAATTCGTTTTGGCGGGAAAATTTTATTCTCAACTGTGTAACTTTCGATCGATTCTTGAAGGAGTTCTGTGTAGACTAAAGGGCTGAAACTTAATGGGTAGTTGTGATATGTCTTAACAAAGCTAGTATGGGTGTTTGTTTCGATCAAATTTGTCTGGATAACTTGGTTTAATCCAAACAGGGAGTTGGAGGGAAAACATGAGCTTACACGAGTTGTGTTGAATCTAAACGTGTACTGCACGTGTTTGGAAGCCTTAATCAACACTTTGGAACGTGAAGAAGATTTATAAGGAATTTAATCCAGCTGCAGATGCGTAAAAATCAAAATCATTGATAAAAAAAGAAAGAAAATATCCCGAGTAAAAGAAGATTATTTGGGATTAATGGAGGAGATTCAACGCGTGTTTTTTCTTTAAATAGATTCCCTGGGAGTCCTAGAGAGGGTGTCGAGAGTCTGGGGGGCTGAGGAGAGCCAGAGAAGAAGAAATTCGAGTTTTCCCAAACTCGGTTTCTGCTGTTGCTGCTGCTGCACCAAGAACACGAAGAACATAAGACCCACACTGAGCAGTCTTATTTTGCTACAATTTCAGCGAATGTCGTCCGACAGTCTTATTTGTTACAGTGACAGTCTTATTTGTTACTGTCGCAGGACAGTCTTATTTTCCGAGGGTCGTAGTTCTCTGGTTTGTAACAAATATAATTGTTACAAACCCGGTTTTGAATTATTTCTCCCTTTTCATCATTTGTAAACACCCTTTGAGCAATAATAATGATTTTTGAGCGTGTTTCCAACATGATGAGCGGCTAATTCTCCCACAACCAAGGAAATGAGGAAGCTATTTACGCATGAATAATTGGTAACTATTTTATTTTCTCTAATATTTAAGTATAATTCACTCAATCACTGCTTTTGCAGAGTTTTAAATTGTTTGCGTAATTTTCCTAATCAGTTGTGATTCAATTAGATAGGTTATGCTTTGTTTAGATAATCTATGCTTAAGGGATACAATTGATGTTTGATAATTTGCTTGATTATTAGTGAGTTAAGATATAAAGGACTTAAAAGATAATTAGAGTTTTGGATTATTCACCATCATTAATTCATGTGTAATAGTGGAATCAATGTCTTGGTTGTTTTCTCATACCTCTCGCCCACTTTGTTAATATTTTTGTATATAATTTTATTAAATATTTAAATTTAATCTTCACAAGTCCGAGAGTTTGAACCTCATTACTACAACATTATTCAAAAATTATTATCAACTGGATCATACACATTTGATATCTCGAGCCGAGTATATCTCGCCTATCTATATCTCGAAATCATGTGTTGGTAAATCGTTTCGCTTTGATCGGGTTTATCTTCACCTAATAACGAAAGTCATATTGTTTCAATCACTTTGAAAATCGCTTTGACGAGAAATAGTGTAACAACTATATAACGTCCTCTAAGAATGTTTCAACGGTTGGAATGAGAGTTTAGTTCAATATAACCAATGATGGATATAAGCATTGTGTGATAACACATATGTGCATAAGTCCTATTCCTTAATCCGAAGTTTGCTAACTTTGTTGATTGAGAGAAATCGGAGGAATTGGCTTTGCCAAGTCCGCGAACTGACATAAGTTCTCTTACCGAGAATTTATGCTGGGATTTTCCAAGAACTCGTTTGCGTGTTTAGTCCGCGAACTCAGTCCGCGAACCTAGTCCGCGAACTGGCGGAAGTCTCCTTGCCGAGATTTTCTGCTGAGTTTGGAAAATTCTGCCGGTTGCCTTAAGTCCGCGAACTTGTTTGCGTACTTGAGTGGGTTATGATCTAAATATGTGCTCTGAACATGAAACTTAAATTACTAAGGAATGCAGTATGCAAACCGTCCGTAGAACCTTGGTCATCGCTTGCTAGTTTTTCCACGATATAAAGTTCATGAGCCGATTCAAATCGAATCGAATCATCTTTGTTTCAATTGTGTCTTGTGTAGTTACATAAGATCTCATAGCAATTGAACAACTCTCTAACTAGTTCATTTGAGTCAATTGAACTAGTTATGGTGAAGAAGAACAAGGTTAATATGAAATGCTCATATGGCTAACCTTTTGGGTTACTATGTTGAACCAACATACACGTACACGTTTGGGCACGGTTTTCACAAACCCAGTAAACGTATATCTCAAGTGTGTGTGACAAGCTAAGTTTTCGATCTAACGGTTGAGAAATATTAGCTTGAATCTAAATCAGGTTTTCATCTAACGATGAATATTGATTGCTTCTTACCTAAGGCAAAACCCTGATTTGAAGACTATATATAGGAGACATCTAGCATTGGGAAAAACTAATCCCCACACGTCTGTGTGATACTAGTGCGCTCTCTAGAGTCGGTTCTCCTCTAACCTGTGGTTTTCTTCTCTAAAACCAGGTTAACGACTTAAAGACTTCATTGGGATTGTGAAGCCAGACCGATACTACTTTTATCGTAGTTGTGTGATCTGATCTTGCATCTTCTATCGTACGAGTACAATCTTTGATTGTCTTGAGATCGTGAGAGTTCTCCGATAGGCAAGATAAAGAAGTCACAAACATCTTCGTCTCACTGTTTGTGATTCCTCGACGTCCTCTTGTTTATAAAAGTAAGATTGTTGAGAGGTGATTGATTAATCGAAGCTGTTCTCCGGGAATATAAGACCGGATTATCAATTGGTTCTTGTTCACCTTGATTTCATATCATAAGACGGAACAAAAACCTAGGGTTCTTCTGTGGGAGACATATTTATCCTTTGATAGACTTTTCTGTGTGAGACATATTTGTTTATTATCAAGTCTGCGATTTTTGGTTGCAGCAACTCTTGGTTGTGGGGAAGATCAGCTAAGGGAATCAAGTACGCAGTGTCCTGCTGGGATAAAAGGCGTAGGAGTACAACTCTACCTTGGATCGGTGGGAGACTAATTGGGGTTCAACTATAGTCCAGACCGAAGTTAGCTTGGAGTAGGCTAGTGTCTGTAGCGGCTTAATACAGTGTGTATTCAATCTGGACTAGGTCCCGGGTTTTTTCTGCATTTGCGGTTTCCTCGTTAACAAAACTTCTGGTATCAGTGTTATTTATTTTCCGCATTATATTTTTTATATAATTAAAATAATACAGGTTGTGCGTTAAAGATCATCAATTGGAAATCAAACCTTTGGTTGTTGATTGATATTGATTGATCCTTGGACATTGGTCTTTGGTACCGTCCAAGTATTCATTGTGTTTGATTAGGACTCGCTGATTTTTATTATCTTGGTTAATATCAAAAACAAGAGAGAGATATTAACTCCTTGAGATACTTTTATCTAGATTGAGTCTGACTGTCTAGTTGATTCTCTAGCAAAGTATTTCGGAGTTAGTCCATATAGATTGCTAAGCGAAATATTGGGTGGTGTTGTTAGACCCCCGTTTTTTCAAGTTTGAAC
Source organism: Papaver somniferum (assembly GCF_003573695.1). Lineage (NCBI taxonomy): Eukaryota > Viridiplantae > Streptophyta > Magnoliopsida > Ranunculales > Papaveraceae > Papaver > Papaver somniferum. The sequence goes on along the minus strand of NC_039360.1, from coordinate 156,830,295 downwards.
TGAATTCTTCATTTAGTTAGCTTATGCAAGATCTACCAAGTAGTTGGGATAGAGAAAAATTGTTCGTCTTGTTAAAGTAACCCTTTTTACATGACGAGAACAAATGATGAGGGTACGAACCCTCCGGTTAAAAGTTTGGGAGACTATATGTACCCTACTAGAGTCTCTCAACTTTCATGTATTATTTTTCCTACCACCACAACAACCTATGAGATTAGAGCAAGCACCATTCATTCACTTCCTAATTTCTACGGTAAGGAGAATGAAAATCCTTACTACCACATTAGAGATTTTGAAGAATTATGTGGTACAATGAAGTTCAAGGACTTACCTGATGAGTTTTTTAAACTTAGGTTGTTTCCTTTGTCTTTGAAGGATAAGGAAAAATCTTGGCTGAATGCATTATCTCCTTCATCCATTAGTACTTGGAATGACATGATTAATATATTCTTGCATAAATTCTTTCCTAGGCATAAAACTACTGCCATTCGTTAAAAAGTATGTAGTTTTTCGCAACAAGAAGGAGAATCTCTTTATGATTATTTAGAGAGGTTCCATGATCTCTTGTTACAATGTCCACACCATGGATTGGATACTCCTAGGCTCATATTGATCCTTTATAACTACGGTAGAATCACTTTGTGGTGGAAATTTCCTTGATAAGAGTGTCGAAGAAGGTTGCAAATTTTTGCATGAAATAGCTGGAAAAATCCAAGAATGGGAGGCTAGAAAACCCATAAAATCAGTAGCTAGTAGTGAAGGGGTTCACAGAGTTGACAATGAATTCGACTATGTGGCCAAGTTTTCTGTTTTGACATGAAGACTTGAGTCATTAGAAATAAATGCTAAAGTCAAGCCTCTTGAGTGTATTACACATGCATCTTGTATTCTTAGTGATTGTACTAACCAAAGAATTCCTAGTTTGGAAGAAAGTATGAGTTTGTTTATGCAGACTACTCAAAGATCTATGGCGAACTTACAACAACAGCTGAATGAGCTAGCCAGCCAACTGAATGAGCTCCCGAGTCAAACACAGCCTCACCCTAAAGGTTCTTTTGAGGAAGGCACATCTGGTGCTAAGACAACTCATCGTGTCCAGGATGCTACTACTCTCATAAGTGGACGAGTCATTGACAATCATGTTAGTGATCTCGAGGAGAAAGAGCAAGATAGGAAGCCGCCTACCATCACACAGGTTATTCCTTCAACACATAAAGAAACCGCTGAAACCGAAAAAGGTAATTATGATATTTATTATGTTCCTCGTGCTCCTTTTCCTCAAGCGTTACTACCTCGTAATAGGGGAGATACCCCTAATAACATCCTAGAAGTGTTTAAACAAGTTAAAGTCAACATTCCCCTCTTAAATGCCATTAAATAAATTCCTTATTATGCTAAGTTTCTAACAGATATGTGCACTACGAAACAAAAATTGAATGTACATAAAAAAGCTTTCCTTACTGAACAGGTAAGCTCGATTATTACACAGAAAACTCCATCCAAATTTAAGGATCCAGGTTGTCCTACGATTGCTTGCACTATAGGAGAACATAGGATTGAACATGCATTGCTAGATTTAGGGGCCAGTGTGAATCTCTTGCCATACTCTGTGTATGTGCAATTAGAACTTGGTGATTTGAAATCCACTAATGTTACTCTCCAATTGGATGATGGGTCCATTAAAATTCCTAGGGGAGTGGTAGAGGATGTTGTTATACATGTTGAAAGTTTTGTTTATCCTGTTGATTTTATTGTTTTGGATACTCAACCTGTTTCTAATCCTAGTGGGCAGATTCCTGTCATCTTGGGTAGACCTTCTTGGCTACCTCGAATGCGGTTATCAATTGTCGAAATGGAATCATGGAGCTTACTTTTGGAAATATGAAAATGGAGATAAATGTGTTTAGCCTTTCAAATTCATCTCAGATTTCTGAAACTTATGAACATGTTTGCATGGTTGATAGTGTGAATGATTGTACTTTTTGTTACAATGAGAATCTCGGAAACATGCCTCAAAACATTGCAGGTTGTAGAGAGTTCAATAAAACTGAATTATTAGATATGTGCTTATCTTATTCTGTCAATTCAGATAATCATGTTTTTCGCGAGATTGCTGCATACCCTTCTTTCGTTGTTCTACCTAATAGTTTTCAAGATGCTTATTTAGGTGTTGAACATATGGATACTGGTAAGGTAATTCACAGTTAGAAATATGTTTGCTTAGATCCTTTTGCCAACTCCTGTGATCTGATGCTTATTGATATTACTAATGCAATACGTCCACTGACTTCTAGTGAATCCGCTAAAAATATTTCAGCTGATTTAATACCCAATTTGGAGTCTCCGCCAATAGTTGAAACTTGTAAACATTCTGAACTTGTTGTTTATGGGGGTGAGTTACTTATGAATTCACATATCTTTTTGGATGTTTATAGTGTTTGCAGGTTCATGTTTTCAGCTGACCTGATTTGCTGGGTTGATCCCCAACTTTTTAGACTTTATGCTTGGCAGGATACTTTGGGATGCCATCTTCACTTTGTTTGAGATTACTTGCTGCGTGCAAGCAGGGAACAAATATCATTTGCTGCGTGCAAGTCAACCCATTAATTTTGTCCCCTTATCCTCTATTTTTGTTTGCCTATTGCATTTCACATTTTAGAATTTCCCACTTGAACTCTACGTTGGATGACTCAATTACATTGAGGACAATGTAAAGTTTAAGCGCGGGGGAGTGGGTAACACTCAGATTTTTATAGGTTTCACTTTCGTAAAGAATTCTCAAAAAAAAAAAAAAAAGAAAAGAAAAGAAAAAATTGCACAACATGACCAGCTGTTGAGCGGGTCTTAAAATTTTTCTTTTGTATAACATGACCAGCTGTTGAGTGGGTCATTCTGATTATCAGTCTCGCTGTTTAGCAGACTTCTTTAAGCCACTGTTTAGTAATTTCGTCTAGATGTTTCGCAGACTTCTCTAAACCACTGTTTAGTGGTCCGTCTCGCTGTATAGTAGACGTCTCTCCATATCCAGCTGTGTCGTGGATATAATTTGTTCTTGTTTTGCTCGGGACTAGAAAAATGTAAGTGTGGGGGATTTGATAAGCAAGTAAGTGCGACACTTTTATACCCATATTTATACTAGCTAGGTATCGATATTTCGTTAATAACTATGTTTTAGAGCTTTTACAGGAATCACAAGTGAAATCCGTTCACCCGGAGAATAACTGGCTAAACGAGGAGCTAAATGGTGGTTGCCACTATAAGCACAGAGGAGCTAGCTTAATTAGGTGAGATGCCTTCAAAAATGCTCATGCCAGCTGCGCCACAACCACTGAGCCATCACGTTCCAGCCAATCAGGTCTGCCTAAAACAAAACTACTGGTGAGATAAGAGGAAAGTGGGAGACGTGGCAACAGTCCTACCACATCTGATTTCTGTAGAATACAAAAAGCTATTCAACCAGATGGTATTCATTTTCATCAAAGAGTAAGGGGATCTGAAATTCTTTCTTCTTCAAGCTGCCGGCGTCAATCTGAGATGATGAATCAATTAGATGGGTATTTGAAGTTTTCTGTTGCCTGTAAGGACTTCGCCCAGCAGCAACAGAAAAAATGGTTATGTGGTTCTCATTTGATGTGAATCTGATTCCGATTTCATAAGAGGTGTTACAATTTGGGGTCTGTTAATTGAAGAATAATTGGTGTTGTTCGATGATTCAAATTAGGGTTGCTACCACCGATTCGAGGTTGTGTACGAGAAGTTTAAGCAACAAATTTTGGGGGTTCTCGTGGCAAACTGAAGTTGGGTTTTAACGGAGGTTCGATTTGTTTTGAATTCAATTGAATAAAGTTGAGACAGGTCATTGAAAAGGCATCTACAGATGGGGTATTCATTGTGGTATGGCACAACGGAAGCAATTGAAACAATTGACCACGCGGAGAATCCACTCCGGTAAACAAACCAAAAACAACTCCAATCCAGGAGATTAACACAAGAAATGATAACTCAATCAATCAATTGATTAGTACTCTCAAAGAGATAAACGATAACTTCATAAGTCTGCATAAAATGAGCTAACCAAGCTGAAAAGAAAATAACATAGTCTAGGGTTTTAAATAGAAACCCTCTCAGGATAAAACAGAAACGGGAAAAGATATGGTTTATGGACTCAGGTCCAAGACCCGTAAAACAAAGAATGTGGCCTTCACTAGATACGTCCCGTATCAGGCTCCCCGACTGCGAAAAGACTCGACCTCGAGTCATCTTCAGGATATAAAGGACCCTCTGGAAAGTATTGATATATGTCAGAGACATTGAAAGTGTTGGAGATATTCAGGACCCTCTCGAAAGTATTGATATATGTCAGAGACATTGAAAGTGTTGGAGATATTCATGTCGCCAGGAAGTTCTACCACATATGCATTATCGTTGATTTTCCGTGAAATACGAACCAGGCCATACTTCTTTTGCTTGAGTTTTCCATAAGTGCCTACTGGGAAACGATTCCTTCGCAGATGTACCATCACCAGATCACCAACATCAAAAGTTTGAATTCTGCGGTGTTTATCAACTCTCGCCTTGTAAACTTCATTGGCTTTCTGTAAGTGTTCAGTAACCTCATTATGAATCTGCGACACCCTATCAGCCAAGTATTCAGCAGCAACATTTCTGTTAGGCACATCAGGAAGGGAGGCTAAGTCCAAGGACAGCTTGGGTACTTAGGTATAAACCACTTCAAACGGTGACTTCCCAGTAGATGAGTTTTTCATGCTATTATAAGCAAATTCCATTTGAGGAAGATTGACATCCCACAGTTTAGGCTTCTCTACGCAAAGACACCGTAGCTTATTACCCAATGTTCGGTTAGTGACTTCAGTCTGACCGTCGGTTTGTGGGTGGCATGTGCTACTGGAATTTAGATTTGTTCCTAGACATCTCCACAAAAATCCCCAAAAGTGGCTGGTAAATTTCGTATCTCTATCTGAAACGATCGTCTTTGGCATACCGTGTAAACGAACAACTTCTCGAAAGAATAATCCAGCTACACCCGAAGCATCATCTGTTTTTCCACAAGAAATAAAATGCGACATCTTGGAAAATCTATCGACAACGACCAGTATTGAATCCTTACCTCGTTGTGTACGTGGCAGTCCCAAAACGAAATCCATCGATAAATCTTCCCACATATTTTCTGGAATAGGCAGCGGCATATATAGTCCAGTGTTTTGAGCACGACCTTTGCTTGTTTGGCATATGTAGCACCTCTCCACAATTTTTCCCACATCACGTCGGAGTTGAGGCCAGAAGTAACGATCAGACACCAAATCTATGGTGTTTTCCCTGCCCAAGTGAGCACTAAGACCTCCACCATGTAACTCCCGTATCACCGCCTCATGGAGTGATGTCCGTGGCAAGCATAACTGGTTTCCTTTGAACAAATATCCATCCTGTACATGATAGTCCAGTCTTGGACGTCCTTGTTCACAAGCTTCCCAAATTTCTCCAAAGTCAGGATCACCTTCATAACACTCCTTCACAACTTCAAACCCAACCAATTCCATTTTAAGCTCAGTTAGTAAGGTAGCTCTTCTGCTTAGTGTCGGCTACTTTGTTTTGAGTGCCTGACTTGTGCTTCAAATTAAAGGTGAATTTTTGGATAAAAGTAACCCACCTAGCATGCATGGGATTGACAGTCTTTTGAGTGCCTAAATATTTAAGAGCTTGATGATCACTGTAGAGTATAAACTCTCTATGCATCAAATAATGCTCCCAATGTTTCAAAGCCCTCACCACAGCATAAAATTCCGACTCATATACAGTCCACCGTTGCCGTGACTCCCCCAGCTTCTCACTCATGTACTCCACTGGTTTCCCTTCTTGTGACAGTACTGCACCAATTCCCCTCATAGACGCATCGCAGTCAACCTCAAACAACTTCGAAAAATTCGGTAACGCTAAGACGGGTGCGGTACATAATTTTTCTTTGATAATCTGGAAACTCTTTTCTTGCTCTTCCCCCCAAATAAACCGCCCCTTTTTGAGACAGTCCGTGATAGGAGCCGTAATAACACTAAAATTGCGAATGAATCTTCTATAGAATGTTGTTAAGCCTTGAAAGCTACGGACTTCAGTTGGCGTTTTTGGAGTAGGCCACTCTCGGATTGCTCGCACCTTTTCTTCATCAACTCGTATTCCATCAGCTCCCACTATAAACCCCAGAAATAAGATGCTCTTCATCATAAAGCTGCACTTCTTAATATTCATATATAACTTGTTTTCTCGCAACGCTTGCATGACGGACCTCAAATGTTCTAGATGTTCAACTTCTGACTTGCTGTAGACTAGGATGTCGTCAAAATAGACAACAACGAACTTGTCTCGAAATGGCTTAAGCACCTGGTTCATCATCCGCATAAACGTACTAGGTGCATTTGACATCCCAAATGGTATCACCAGCCATTCATACAACCCCTCCTTTGTCTTGAATGCAGTTTTCCACTCATCTCCTTCTCGTATTCGAATTTGGTGGTAACCGTTCTTCAAATCGATCTTAGAAAACACAGTTGCTCCGGCTAATTGATCTAGCAGATCCTCAAGTCGAGGAATAGGGAAGCCGTACTTAATAGTAATTTTATTAATGGCTCGACTGTCTATACACATCCTCCAGCTTCCATCCTTTTTAGGCACTAGTAGAGCCGGTACTGCACAAGGACTCATACTGTCCCTAATCGCCCCTTTCTTCAATAATTCTTCAACCTGCTTTTGAAGTATCTCATGCTCTTGTGGACTCATCCTGTAATGAGCAAGGTTGGGTAGGCTTGCACCTGGTATAAGATCTATGTGATGTTGGATATCACGCAAAGGTGGAACACTGCTTGGTAATTCAGCTGGCGCTAAGTCTTGGAATTCATCTAGTAAGGGTCTCACCTTATCATGGGTTGATTCTGAATTTTCTCACATCTTTTCTTTGAGGATCAATGCAAGGCCTTCGTTTTCTTCACCCAAATGTTCTTGTAGCTCGCGACCACCTACTGTATGAAATACATTTTTAGTTTCCATATTTCCACTTCCTTCTGGTGATTTTCTTTTACCCGGCATCAAAATAATTTTTGTTTTGCCCCACATGAACTCATATGAGTTGCTTCTTCCTCTATGGATTGCATCAGTATCATACAACCAAAACCTACCAAAAATTAAATCACAACAATCCATCTCCACAACATCACATTCAACAACATCAGCATATTTCTTTCCAATTAAAATAGGTACCTTGCAAGTTTTGGTGACCCACATCTCCCCACCCCCTTTGATCCATCCGACCTTATACGAATTAGGGTGTTCTTCTTCTTCCAAACCTAGGGTTTTGGATAAACCTTTGGTTATTAGATTTTCTTCACTACCATGTCGATAATAATACGACATAATTTCCATTGACTACTCCTGGGATTCTAAACAATTTCTTCCTTTGATCACCATCAGTATTGTCAATTAAATAAGAACGATGAACAACAAAAGTCTTACTCAGTTCCGGCATGGGTTGACGATGATCCTCAAACTCGATTGCCTTCTCATCTATCGAGTTTCGATCCATGCTTTCTCCAACTTTCAACAAAAACCTTCGGAGGAATAGCGCAGGAAATGCCTGCTCTGACTCCACCTGGTATGGCACAACGGAAGCAATTGAAACAATTGACCACGCGGAGAATCCACTCCGGTAAACAAACCAAGAACAACTCCAATCCAGGAGATTAACACAAGAAATGATAACTCAATCAATCAATTGATTAATACTCTCAAAGAGATAAACAATAACTTCATAAGTCTGCATAAAATGAGCTAACCAAGCTGAAAAGAAAATAACATAGTCTAGGGTTTTAAATAGAAACCCTCTCAGGCTAAAACAGAAACGGGAAAAGATATGGTTTATGGACTCAGGTCCAAGACCCGTAAAACAAAGAATATGGCCTTCACTAGATACGTCCCGTATCACATTGTCTGCCTTTGATGGCGGAAATTGATGATTGCAGTGGTGTTTGTCTTGATTTGTTGGAAATATTGGAAGGACTGAATTCAAGCCAAAATTCAATGAGAAGAGCAAGGAAATAATTGGTGGTGTATTGAACCTGCTAGTTTCAAGAGAAGAAAAGAAAGCTTGTGGAGTTGGTGATACAAGCTGAATGGGGTTGTGAAGACTGTCACTGGAACCGCATCTTTGAGCAAGCTTTTAATGGGTGGCGTTCTGTGATACAAGCTTGGATCTTTTTGGTTGTTAAAACGGAGGACGAGATTGCAGTCAACTGATGATGGTGGTATGCAGCTATGTAATCATCTGAAACTGAGTTCGATTAAGGGTTAAATGATTTGATTGCAACCAATTTAAGCAGGTTCGTTGCAGGCAGCTGGATTAGTGTTGCTGGTGATGACTTGTAGTCTGCTATGGTTAGATTTGAACTGAAATACAAGGGAAAAGAGAGGCAACTGGCAGTAAACAAAGTTAACCATGAGTTGGGTGATTGTGTACAGATTTCAGATGATAAGGTTTTGAGAGTTGACAGCAGTGGAGTCTTCATGGATGGATACAAATCCAAAGGCGTTGTTGCTACCTGTGATAAGAACAACTGTTGGAGAGGAAATGTTAGCAAGCTGTGGTGGTGCTTCCAAATAACTAACAGCTGCATCAACTCTCGAGGACAAGAAGGGTGTTGTGGTCGGACTAGGCATTGGTCGGGAGTTGGAGTTGATTTTGCTGCCTGGATTGGGCCTGGCAACTACAGCTGGGTCCATATTACCGTTGGGTCCATATTAGAGCGAAACAGATTTGAGGAGATACGTCGTTTACAAGGAAGAAACTAGGTTTAAGCTTTCTTTCGCTTTGCTAAGCTTGTTATCTCCTTTATCACTTTTTGTGGCTTTTGAGAAAATCATGGTTTGCTAAACTATTGTTAGGATGAAAGGATGAATTTGTAGGCTAGATTATTTGTGTTTATGAATAAGAGTTTCTTTAAATTAAGAGCTTAATTTTATGTTTGAGTATCTCATATAGGGGGATTGTTTTTATAGATCTTTTCATGTATTATGCAAGTATACTACATAGGTAAGCTACAGGCAACCCCATTGAGTCCTGATTGATTATAGATTAATGAACATTCTTCAACTTTGTATGCCATGTATACATAGTGTTTAGGAGTTCTACTTTTAGGTCGAGGTCAAACAATACTTAGTCGATTATCCATAAATCTGAACGACATATCTTCCATATTTAAGGAGCCAGGCGTTGCCACTTTACATAAAATAGAGACTCTCGTGATAAATCACAAGTAAACCTAGCCTATGAAGGATTCCCGGATCCTTAACCTTTTATCATCTTGCTCGTCACTTTCATAATTTTGTTTGCATCCATTTTATTTGCTTGTTTCTTAGTATACATTTCAGAAAATTTCCTCTTGAATTGATTTTGATTAGGAAGTTGATTGTATTAGTTAGAAGGAATTTAGAACACTCCTCGTGGTAACGAACCACATTTACTACCATGTACATTTTCGACACTGTGCGCTTGCGGTAAAACAAAGTCGGTCTTCCGACCCATCATAACTGCATGTAAACCACCACCTGCAAAAGGAGAAACCACAATAACATCCAAACACACATCATGAGCATTCTCCCAATTATATATGAAAATATATGCTGGCCTGAACGGAAAAGACCATTCTGCGAAAGGAAACCTATAGCGACTTCTTTTCTCGCTGGAATTCCTCCACTGTAACACATATCAGCTAGTGAAAAGACGAGGGTACCCAAATATACCTCAATCAAAAAACTTTTCTACCTATAAGTCCTTTCTCCGAAAGTGATTGTCTATGGACTAACTCGAGACAATACAACTAATTGGTTCACACTTCGTGTGATCGTCTATGGATACGAGATCGAGACAATACGACAACAAGATAACTTGTGTGATTGACTATGGATACAAGATCGAGATAATGCAACAACAAAGTATGATTACTTGATAAAGGGTTCAGACTTAACCAAACACAATAGGATTGCTATTAAGTAAATAAGAATTAAGGTTGTGTATTTTACTTCTAATTATAATAAAAAACAATATAATTGCGGAAATAGAAAAGTAAAAGACACAACAAGATTTTGTTAACGAGGAAACCGCAAATGCAGAAAAACCCCGGGACCTTGTCCAGAATTGAATACTCTCTGGATTAAGCCGCTATACAAAATCTAAACCAACTTCGTATAGTTGAGACCAAGCAACTAAACCTATAGTTCACCTAGTTCCGTTTGTATCCCTGCGCCTCCAACTTGTAATAAGTCACGCACTTGGAACAATTCCTTTGGTTCGTATTCCAAACGGTAAAGGAACAAAAAATCTGTTCAGTAACAACTCTTTTCAAACAAGTGAGATGAGTTTGACAAAAGGCTCTTCCGTTTATCCCAATAAACTCCTTTGTCAGGTTTTTAGATCTATCTAAAGATACAACTACCAAAGTAGTTGGGTCTAGATTTTGCAATCAATACTCTTAGTCACAAAGACAATATATTGATGCCGATCTACTCAACTAATCAATCAAGGTTATCACAAAGATAAACAGATTATAGTTGGATCCCCAGCCGATCAAGTTTTGTGCACACCAAAGATTATGAACTCAAACAAGAAATCTTCTTTTTCTTTAAATCTTCTTATAACTTCAATAAACACCTGCACACAATCAACTTGAATATATTGTGATCAATCACACAATAGAACGTAGTTTGTTAACAATGGATTATCACAAGACGTCTTTGGATCTACAAACAGTCTAAAAATCCCCGTCGAAACTTCGATCTAGTTTGAGTGAATCTTATATCAGAAGAGAAGATTCTCAAGCATAAGAAAACTAGGTTCAATCAAAGTTCAACCATCGTTAGTCAATCAAATCAATTGAAAACTAATAATAAACTGCAATAATCTAGTTTCCCACCAATGGGACTCGTAGAGCTTCCCAATCCCAAAGAAGTCTTTAAAACGAGCGGTCGTAAGAGATTTTTCCTAATTAGGGTACTTTCCTCTCCGAATAGACGCCTCCACCAGTAACAACACAACTAGGTAGTTTTGCTGGCTCTGAGGATTAGTTTGATCGAAATGCAAACTTCAATATTTATAGACCAAGGAAGTTTGGACACCAAGGAATTCCCAAAACCGAATATATTCTTAAGATATGCAATATATTTCCAAATTCGGTTTTCATAATTCCTGGAAATTCTCTTTCCAAATATTGGCCGAAATCTCAGTAGAAAATCTCCAATTAGTAAATGCACATTACCATTTTTTATTTTCTAAAGATATGTATTTTAATTGCTGGAAATTAAAAGCATATAAAACTAAAAACCTTAATTAAAAGATTCTCAATTTATTTCGATCCGGGATTCTCCTTTAGTTATTAAGGAATATCTTTGAACAATAAAAGATAAGAGTTACTGCACATGTTCAAAGTATGTCGACATCTTTACTTTGTAAATCCTTTTTCATATTTACAATCTTGGAACCGATTTGCCACACTTCCAAACAAGTTTATAATTAGTTCATCTGACTTCCAAGAACTATGTGATTTATTATCCTATCAAATCAACATTAACGGGTTTCACGGTTCTACCAAAACACAAAGCTTCGTTTCTACCTCCATGTGGGTACTTGGATCGGTCACACTAGCTTTCCAAAATTGATGGTATTTTACTTGTGATTGGTTGCACAAGTCATAGGATCGGTTACCAATTACTAAGACTTGTTGCACCTCTTACAAGGATCGATTCCACATACTTGTGATCGGTTGCACCTCTTACTAGGATCGGTTCCCCAATGTCTAGAGTTGGTCATACTAATTACAACATACCGATCATATCATCTCAGGTGATTACTTAAGATCGGTTTCACTAATAAAATTCATACCAATACAAAAGTCAGGCATTGTGAATAGTTTTACCAAGATACATAAACAAGTTATGAGCGGTTATACTAAACACAAATATTGGTAATCCAAAGATTTGTAATGAATAACAATACCAATAAGCCTAGCGATTTCCCTTTCGATTCACAAAACAAGTTTATGATTGTACTTCCGTTAAATAAATGTAAAACATTGTTTCCTAGGATGAAATCTTCACCGATACCCATACATAATCACAATAGCATTCATACGATTATGTCGATGTCTTATATACGAAGTTCAAAAGATAGATGTTATACTTCGTATTGTAATTCCTTAATACTATGTCTAATTAGAGTATAATCATTCACAGCTTCGCAGTTATGTTTTCAATATGCACGACTTTAAAGATACATTAGGAATGAAGCAGTTCAAGTCAAATATTACTAACCTCAAGAGGAAGGATGATGTCGTTGTTGTATCTCTTTACTTCTTCACATTCTTCAAGTCTTCACGTAATACTTGTAAGTCTCATATCCTAGTAACTTTCTAGCTAACATATACGAAGTTGACTATAGTAAATAATCAAGCGACTCTTTAAATGAGTTTTGATTCACTAAAATATGACAACCAAACTTGACATACCAACACTTGGTGGGTTCAACCGATCAATGCTCTAACAATCTCCCCCTTTGTCAATTTTAGTGACAAAACTCTTACATCATATGGATAAACAAATTTCAAGAATTTATACATACGCTTGATTCCAAGTTTCAACAACACAATAACCTGTATACATTCAAGCCATAAATGTCGTTGTTGACATTATAATAACAAAGCTAATACTCCCCCTAAAGGTAAGATAGGTAGATTTTCAATCCATACGTCTTTGTTATTCCCTTTGTAGTTAAGATAACCACAAGTATCAATATGATATGTTACTCCCCCTTAGTCTATGCTTTACTCTTTCGTTAGATATAACGTTTAAGCACCATTGTCCTCTCCTTAATGATACCAACTCACTTGTTTACTCCATATATTTCTCCCCCTTTTGTCACAAAATGACAAAAGTACGAGCAAATAAAAGATAAACCGAAAGGATCTTACAAATCTTAAAAGACTTGCAACCTATAAGAGTTAAGCACGAGCGTTCCAAACACCATTTTAGATAACCAATATCAAAACCGAAACTACAAAGTAATTTTGTTTTGATATGTTACCAAGGAAACAATTGCCCGAAGCAATTTTCCCTAATAGTTTAGCAAATCAAAAATTGACTAAGCACCTTAGTTCTTTTGCTAAAACGATTGTATTTGTACAATCGCTTGTTCGATAAGACCAAAATAAAGATCAGAATTAACTCTATTTTTCTCACCAGGTTCTAATTATTCAAATAATAACTTAGACCTTTCACTTTTAAACAAGACAAATACTAGGTTAGTTAATAAACATTTATTGTTAAGGCATTCGGTTAGACTTGAATAACCGAAACCTCTACTTTTATAAGTCTAACTAAGATCAGAATTAACTTAGCTTCTCTTATCCGGAATCAAATTGGACTAAACAATTGATCCTGAAAACATTTTTGTTAAGCCATAAACAATTCATACAAACCAAATAAATCAACTTGCATAATTATTTACCTCAACCGGAAGAAATTGAAACAAACATAGACATTAAAGTAACGCAATTGTACAAAAATTCAGTAAGGCTAAACAATTGATAACAAACCATAAAGCAAGATAACAATAGTTTTTCTTAAACGGAAACAATTGAATCACACACATACGTACATACACAAATAATGGAATAAACATCAATTGTACCGAAACTTTGTTAAGCAAAAGCAATAAATATATGCAATAAAATCAGGCTTTTCTTTAACAGGAAAACAATTAACTAACAAATTTGTTACCTCAAGTTCCACATCCTCTTCACCCCCAAAAGATATGTCATTAAGCGCAAGTTCACAAATAACTCTCCCCCGTTGTGTTGTCATCCTCTCGCAAAACAAAAGAACAACAACAAAGAGCAACCTTTACCAGAGAAAGGTTGAAAATCGGTTTTAACTAATGCAATGCAAAAGTTGAAACCCCGAAACACATATACTTTTATGCTAAACCAAAAACGATTCAACATATTGTGACTTTTTCACATATTAGTTTTAATCAGAACCCCTTATGATCCTTTGATAAATCCTACCAACATGGGCTAGAACTCAATCCCGCTAAATCAAAAAGTCACCCAAACCATAAGGGTTCACACCATATGAGATCGAATATTAAGCTTATGAAAAACGAAATCAAACATCCCATAACATACATAGCAATAATATAAAGCATTCAAGCACATGCTATGTAATTGAAAACTATCACAAAATAATAATTTTATTCATAATAATAGATAGTTCTATTCAAAATAGATCTTATACAATTATTGAAAGAAATCAAAAACTGATGTCTATTCTCCTGAACAATAGTTTAAACTTATTCATCCTTGTTATCCCATGATTTCATCAAGGTTTTCTTCAAACAGTTCCAGATTGGTAGAGTGAAAACTAATCATTTGAAGATCACAAAAGTCTCTATAGGATGCCCAGCAAACAACATGGAAAATAATTTCCTTCTGAGAAATTGAGGATAATTCCTTCAAAAGTTTTTTCTTCCTATCTGTTCAAGAACTCCTTCACACAGATTTGTAGCCCTTACTTCCGTAAGAGAGGGCATGATCTGATATGAGCACAAATCAGAACAAACTTCGAATCTTCCTTTATTAAAGGAATCCGAAACACTTTCCACTTCTTGAATACAGTATTCTCCCACAAATTCACTGTATGATCTCTTATTCTCAGTGAAAATAATTATATGAATTTTTTCTAGTTAATAGATCATGAAATCTACAGGAGTATATCAAATATGATATAAATTTTTTTAGGTCTTTCATTATTGAGAACCATGAAGGATTCTAATAAGGGTTAGGTTCTTATAAGATTTTAACCTCCTTATAAAAAGAAACTTTTTATTTAAAGATTTTTCGGTAATCTTTCTTAAGAGAAGATAACTGGAGTTACCCGTTTTAAACAAATTTCTATAACACAGGAGTTCTCATGTTCGGAGAAATTTGTTCTTATGTAAAAGTGCATTATTTTTGACTGTTCTTCCTCTTCCATTTCATGAGATATGATATATCATCATGATCGAAGAATGGTTCAGAGACTACTCCTTTTTAAAGGATGAGAGATAAAAACTTGCTCGTTTAAAATCATTTTCTTATGCCTTCTTTTAAATGATTTTGGAGTATACTAAGTATACAAGAAATCAACATAATGGTCCTTTACTCTGTTTTTTAAGAGTCGAGAATCAAAGTTTATCTTTCCCAATTCCTTTGAAACAAAACAGAGAGCATTTTGCATTTTACGAATCTTGCACATCTTCTGAATATGTTTTTTACTACCACAAGAATAAAAATGTTTGGTATTATAAGAGTTATAATATTTGTTTTTACCTGTTTGTGGAAGGTTGTTGGAGGCTCCTTTGTTTTTCTCCACTCATAGTCGCTTTGATTCCTTTATTTCTTCATCATCCTTCTTTTTCTGGTTTAAATGATCATCAATTGTTTGTTTGTCCTCATTAGTTTCTCCAAAGAATATTGAGTATTTTCATTTAGAGGATCCTCTATTTGTGTACACAGGGATTTGACAAACTTTACTTCATTGTTAGGAGCAACGGTATTACTACCTTCATAACCTAAACCACGTGCGTCACCATGACTTCTCCCTGTTTCCAACAAGGAAGATAAGTTGTTTGAGATCTCATTAAGTTTTCTCAGCATAGAGATTTCCTCTTTTAATGAATTATTTTCATCAAGAGCAGAGTTAAGAGTTTCCTCTAAACACTTTATGTTGGAAAGAAGATTATTTTCCTTTTCCTTGAAGTACTCTTGTTGAGAGTTTAATTCTTTTTTAGAGTTGTCAAGCTCTTTTTCTAAACGGCAAACCTTTTCCAGGGTTTTATCCAAATCTTTTTCACAAGTTTTTACACGATGCCGTTCAGTATTCATCTTCTCTTCGAAATCACAAACTTGTTGTGAGAATTTACCTTTTAGCAAGTTATGCTCTTCATCGAGTTTTTCAAACTTTAAAGTTAAATCTCGTTCTCTTTCAAGTGTTGAAAGAAGTTCATTAGAACAAAAAAGAAATTGTTTACTTAATTCCTTTAGTTCAGATGTTTTCAAACTTGATCTTTCATCAGAGATTTCAAGTAAGGAACTGTAGATGGGGAAGGGAATTGAAAAGACGGACGTGTTGTCGAGACTCCTCAACCGAGAAAACTGCTCAACCTCACACAGATGCACTGCAAAGGGAGTGCTTAGATTCAAGAGATCAATCTGTAGGACTCCGGCCTAAACCAAGTCAATGGTCGTTCCAGAGTCAATTCGGTCACAAAGAGGGAGATGGGTTGATCTGTAGGAGGGAAGTTGAGAATTGTGTGGGATCAATGATGATCAAGGATTGTGGATGTGTTGAAGGTTTCTGCAAGTTTTCTGTGAACTGTTGAGTTCAAAGTAAGTTCTGGTCGATTGATGGAATTTCTGAGAGTGATGACTCGAAAAATTGTCTTGTTTCAATTATGGATCCAGAGACTTATTTATATTGTCAGAATAAACAAATTGATCCCTGCAAGTGTGACGGTTTCTTGAGTGAAAGAGTGAGAAAGTGGGAAATCGTGGTGAAACCAGTTCCAGGTCGTGCAGAGACTTGGTGAACCGTCCACCCACTACTTTGCTAACTCCTTCAACCGTTTGCACGACTTACTCACATTTCTCATCGTGGATGAATCCATGTGCCGTAGGCCACCAGACCAAAACCCTAATTGATATCCCCCATGTGACATGATTGATGTCTCGTGATTTGTGAAGTCTGCAAGGCATACGTGTATTAATTAGTCAGTTGTTGACTGATTAGACAGTGAGTCTAAGTTTTGTTGAATTGAGCATGAGTGACGAATCCTCAGTGATTCATGGATCTGAGCAAATACTGTTAAATTCGAGCAACTGAGCAAGTATTGCTCGACTCGACGAATTACTTAATATTGATAGTTGGATCAATATTCGAGCAACTGAGCAAGTATTGCTCAATTCGAAGAATCGCTGAATATTGATAAATTACTGAATATTGATAGTTGGATCAATATTCAAGTAACTGAGCAAGTATTTCCAAATTCAAGGGATTATTTATTGGTAACATGATCCAATAAAATATTAATTAAAATATTGGTAGACTACCAAATATTATATGATTAATCCATATGTTGATTGTTGAATCAACATAAATTTATTAGTGTTTGAACCTTGCTCAAAATGATGATTTGTGGAGCGTTTATTCGAAACCCTAATTTTTGATCAATTGTTCGTCAATTGATGAATTGCTGAAAATAGATCATGAGTGATGGAGGGACCGACCACATGGGATGATGGACGTCCATGTGGCTCCCAAGTGCTCGAGTGAGCGTGCACCAAGGTCCTTAGTTGGCCATTTGGTAAAAGAATGATGATTAAATGCCAGTTTCATCATTTATTGAAATAGTGCTCGATTGAGCATTAGGTGATAAAACCTAATTATGGAAAAGTGAGGGACCGACCAAGAGGGCATGAGACCGGCCCTTGGTGGTCGCAGGACCAGATGATGGCCGTTTGAGTAAACTCCAAGTTGGTTGGAAAGAGTTTGGACCCAATATGAGCAATTGCGCAAATTAGGTCAAAGTCGTGAAAACGTTTGGAACCAGCTCCTTACAAGCCTTAGGGACGCCCTTGGTCGGTCAAAGGAGAATACCCGTGTCACCACAATGTCCGTGTCTCAGTCCTGAGAGATTTAGTATTTTCTGGTGTGCGTTTGAGCAATATGTTGGATTTTCAGAAGAGTTTGATCTTTGACTGAAATTCTTGATTTTGCTCGAATGAGTGTTTCATAAATTTTTGAGAATATTAAAATAATGATATTTTAATATTTTTCGTGAATAGCCGGTCATGTGACCATTTGACTTTTGGCTTTTTTCATGGTTTGAGCGATATTCGAGAAAATATGAAGAAACCATGATTTTTGCTCAAACTGAGGAGTTTCATGAGATAAGGGAAGTACTAATTATGAAAGACTAGGGATTGTAAGGTGTGGGACCGGCCACGACTAGGGCATGGCCGGCCGTCCAGGTAGCCCGGTCCCGCAACACGTTTCCCTATTTTTCATTATTTTTCATGAAACCGTGGAAATATGGAAAAACCATGAGTTTTGCTCAAACAAGGAAAATTGCTAGAATGAAGGAGTTTTCATGAGTTCATAAAAATAATAAAATAATTTAAAATAAAGGAAAAAGGCGTGGGGGACCGGCCACGACGGCATGATCGGCCGGCCGGTTGGCCTGGTCCTCTAGGCGCCACTTTTATTCTTTTTAATATTATTTTTCTCTCCTATTTTGTGTAGGATTCCTCGTTTGTCCATATTTTCGAATGCTCGTTCGTGCATTCGGGTGCTCGGTCGTGCATCATTGTCGAGTACACTTGCACCATTTTCTTGGGGCTTACTCAGTGATGGTCCATATGCCCGGTTGTTGAGTATTTATTACTAATTTATGAAATTCAGTGGAGAATGATTCATGACACTGAGTAATAAAGGTGAGTAGATTTTTATTATCAATCCATGGGATCAGCCATGGATTGGACCATGAATTCGGAATAATAAAACGAGTATTACCATTCCATGGGATCGTGGATTCGACCATAGAATCGGAGTAATAAAATTATCTATTACCATTCCATGAGATCAGCCGTGGATTCGATCATGAAATCGGATTAATGAGATAAAGTAGATTACCTTCTAGGAATTTAGTGGTGAATCTCACGGTAGAATTAATCTATTGCAGAAGGGATATTAGCCAGTTAAAGCGTCATACCCATTCTGAAAGGTGCATAGTTAGGAAACAACGAGTGTTGTCGATGTCCTGAAGGAGTTTTGCCCTTTCAAGAATCATGTATGGAGAACCGCCTGAATCTATACACGGACTCTCTACATAGTCAGGGAACAGTGAGTGTCACCGACGTCCTGAAGGCGCTAATGCTCTCAATATTACGGAGAACCGCCCAATCGTTCTTTTATATAGAGGGGGGTCTCTCTATGTAGTCAGGGAACAGTGAGTATCACCGACGTCCTGAAGGCGTTAAGTTCTCAATCATATGGAGAACCTCCCAATTATGTTATTCTACATAGAGGGCATGATGAAATGAGCAGCGTCGAACGCTCCAGGGAGGCCTTTCGAGTGACATATGCATCATGGCTCGTAAAATATGAATTTTCACATGCGTTCCTGAAGCCGTGTCAGAAACATGCAGTATCATGATTTTACGATTTTGACCTTTGTTGAAAATCCACCATCAACATTAAGTCCCCTGCTTAGTGAGGGACAGTCATGCTCAGGTAAGGACCTTGATAGTATGATAAAGCGTCATCCCATGAGAATGGAGAGATGAGGCACTTGTTGATTTGGACGGTCATACGTTCAGTTTTGGTCAGTTTAGCGTTTGCGGGCCCATGCCCAAAAGAAGAATTCTTTGTTTTAGGAATAGGCGTTCGTTCGTTAGTTTAAGAAAAAAACAATGATCCTAACATGAGAGAGATTTAAAAAAAAAAAACTCTGTGAGATTTCACAAAATGGAATAAACTCTCGTTTCAAAGGTGGATGCTTGTACGAGAGAAAAAGATATTTTTTTAATAGACGTGTATCTGTTAGTAGTAAAATTTTTGTCCATGAGCTTTCATGAAATTTTTTATTTTCGATATGTGATCTTTCATAAATTTTTGAAAATATGCTCACTTCAAAAACGGATGCTCACGCGAGGGAGCCAAATATATATATATATATATTTCTACGTGAGTTTCACGTTAAAATATATTTTTTGTAAAATCAATGTTTTGATTTTGAACAATTGTTGAAAGCAGACAATTTTACATGGTGAAATAATGTCTGCATGTGAGTTTTCACAATTGTAGAATGGACATCTATCCAAATGTTGAAAAACCAGTGAATGTTCACATAGTAAAATTTACATGGGTTGTTCGCGGTTTTATGAAAAATCAAGTCATGATTTTGAATAATGGATTTTGCTCGCCTTTGCAGGTTTGAAGGAACGAGCAAGTTTTTCGAAATTCTGACATTATAATCACTACAGCTAGTGAAATTATAAATAGGTAAGAGTTGGATTGTTACAATTTTTGTAGATGATGATGTAAAAATCTTTATTCCATGATTCATTGTTTTGTTGAATCCTGCACTTTGTATGAATGATGTGCTGGAGTAGAAATGTTATGCATCTGTCACAACCACTTTACAAGAATGACTGACTCCTATGATGACACTTCCAAAGATGATGTTTCCAGAGATGACATTTCTATGGATGCAACTTCAAGAAATGGTACTTTTGGGACCTGAGTGATGGTGAGAGATTCTTCATACTGAGTTGTACTCCTAGTTATTTCATTAACTTTATCACAGGATGATCGTGTAGTGAGATCCCGGATCAATGTACAATTCACGTCAATGGAAGAAAGTCTTCAGGGCGAGGAACCCAGAAGTAAGGACTACAGGATGTTAGTAAATGACGTGCAGTCCCCAGCCGTTTCTTTGGTGAGTTTTCGATGTTTCCTCCGTCATGACTTTTCTTATCCGAACAATTAGGATCACAAACAAATGCTTGTTAATCTCAGAATTTTGCTCCATTGATCATTGACGGTCTTCATCTTGCTCCCGGGAAAACAATTCAGGAATCCAGTATCGATGAGGGAGTTGATGTAAGTATCTCTTTTCGTCCAAGGAATCTCCTTGAATGAAGTAATAATAATTGTTGCTGATGTATCCAGGAGGAGATTTCGGGGATGAACAAAGTATTGACAATGCTCATTCTTCCTTGGAAAATGGTGATATGGAGGATTCTCAAAACCCAAGACCGAATGAAGGAAATAATGCTACTAGTGGTGATTCCAGCAATATTGATCCTCCGAACGGCTTAGAGACTCCTCAAGTAAGTATTACCACGTACTTTCTTCATAGAAGTATGAAATTGATGATTTTGGGATGAATAAGTGAGAACCCACATGAACAAATGAGAAATTTTGCCGAAATACGTCACCAGAAAAATCCAGACTTTAGTCTTTCAGTAAAAACGCTGTAGAATCTTCGTCCGATGTCGGACTTTCGTGATCTACCCATGTTTTTTCATGCCCAAGAAACTTCAAAGCTTTAAAAAAGAAGCGTTTTGAGTTTTGAGCATGTTTAGGGGCCGAAATAGTCGAAACAGTAACTTCCAGGACACTTCCAGAAATTTTTCAGCTGGCATGTAGTCCAATGTTTTGGCCACATATCTTTGCTCGTTTCTCCGATTGCTATTAATTTTTTATATGTGTAGAGGAGACATATACGAACATCTTTCGTTGAGGAAGCATTTTCCCATTCCTCACCCATTGGTACGTTTTTGTAAACCCATGGCCTGAAGTGTGTTGTATCTCATTTGTAGAGGTGATGAGAACATCTTGTAGAAGACTTTCGATTGTGCCCACCAGTTGTGCAAGCTTTGGGAATACTTTCATATGAGCCTGTTATCAGGTCTACACATCTTGATATGAATCATTAGTTCTTGGAGAATTCCGCTTCATGTGTAACACTTTAGAATGGTTAGCTGATGAAGCCTTGTCATGAGGATGTTGCTCCTGAGACCGTTGTTGATGCTAAGACCATGTACGGAGTTGCTCCAGAGACTGAAAAGGCTAGATTCATGATTATCGACATAGACTTTGCTCCTCCATCCAATGAGCCTTTTACATTCACGCACTAGTTGGTGGGTTGAGCATACCTAAGATGAAGGTGTATTGGGAATTCAACCCGAATTCTCCTGAACACCATGACTTTACAACGAACTGGCTCCGTCAGTGAGTCGATATTGTTGCGATAGATAGCAACAACAGTCTTGATTCTAGATGTGATTGGTGAAAAGAGGAAGTTCTTCAGTCGTGCAGGGGCTTGTGATGTAGAGAGGTCCCGTTGATGAAGTTTCATGAAACCACATAGACTGCAAGAACTTGTTATGTGGATAAATGAGAAGGCGAGGGTACCCAAATATACCTCAAGCAAAAACTTTTCCTACCTATAAGTCCTTTCTCCGAAAGTGATTGTCTATGGACTGAGTCGAGACAATACAACTAATCGATTCACACTTCGTGTGATCGTCTATGGATACGAGATCGAGACAATACAACAACGAAGTATGTTACTTGATAAAAAGGTTCGGACTTAACCAAACACAATAAGATTCACTTATCAAGTAAATAGAAATTAACGTTTGTGTAATTTACTTTAATTATAATAAAACAATTATTGAAAAAGCGGGGGTCTAACATCACCACCCAATCTTTCGCTTAGCAATCTGTATGGACTAACTCGAATATACTTTCAAGAGAATCAACAAGAATCAATCAATTAAAAGTATATCAATGGGTTAATATATCTCTCTTGTTTTGATTTACTCAAGCTAATAGAAATCAGCGAGTCCTAATCAAACACAAGGAATAACTTGGACGATACCAAAGACCAATGTCTCAATATCAATCAACATCCAAAGGTCGGATTTCCAATTGATTGATTCAAACGCACAATCTGTATTATTTCAATTATATAGCAAATATAATGCGGAAATATAAATAACACAGACACCAGAATTTTGTTAACGAGGAAATCGCAAATGAAGAAAAGCCCCGGGACCTAGTCCAGATTGAATACACACTGTATTAAGCCGCTACAGACACTAGCCTACTCCAAGCTAACTTCGGACTGGACTATAGTTGAACCCCAATCAGTATGATCCAAGGTACAGTTGTACTCCCTACGCCTCTGATCCCAGCAGGATACTACACACTCGGTTCCCTTAGATGATCTCACCCACAACTAAGAGTTTCTACGACCCAAAATCGCAGGTTTTTAACAATAAACAAATCTGTCTCACACAGACAAGTCTATCAAAGGATCAATCTGTCTCCCGCAGAAAAACCCTAAAAGTTTTTGTTCCGTCTTTTGATCATAATCAAGGTGAACAGGAACCAATTGATAATTTGGTCTTATATTCCCGAAGAACAGCCTAGATTAATCAATCACCTCACAACAATCTTAATCGTATGGTAGCGAAACAAGATGTCGTGGAATAACAAACAATGAGATGAAGGTGTTTGTGATTACTTTTTATATCTTGCCTATCGGAGAACTCTCACGATCTCAAGCCAATCAATATGATTGTACTGTTATGATAGAAGATGCAAGATCAGATCACACAACTACGATAAAAGTAGTATCGGTCTGGCTTCACAATCCCAATGAAGTCTTTAAGTCATTAACCTGGTTTTAGAAGAAGAAAACCTAAGGTTAAAGGAGAAACGACTCTAGCACGCAAACTAGTATCACACGTAAGGTGCGGGGATTAGTTTTGCACAATACTAGATGTCTCCTTTGTATAGCCTTTCAAATCAGGGTTTTGCCTTAGTTACAAAGCAATCAATATACACAGTTAGATGAAAACCTGATTTATATTCAAGCTAATATTTCTCAACCGTTAGATCAAAACCTTAGCTTGTCATACACAAATGACTGTATGCTTCTGGGTTTGTTAACCGCACACGTTACGTGTACATTGTTGGTTCAATAATAGTCTACCCAAAGAGGTTAACCATATGAGCGTTTCATATCAACCATATTCTTCTTCACCATAACTAGTTAAATTGGCTCAAATGAACTAGTTAAGAGAGTTGTTCAATTGCAAGGAAATCTTATGTAACTACACAAGACACAATTGAAGCAAAGATGATTTGATTCACTCGAATCAGTTCATGAACTTTAATATCCACGGTTCGCAAATGCATTCCTTAGTGTTTTAGGATTAAGTTTAGAAATCATCTTTAGATATATAACCTTCTCAAGTTCGCAGACTAGGTTCGCGGACTTAAGACACCGGATAGAGTTTACAAACTCCAACAGAAATTCTCGTGTTCGAGAACTACGCCGGTTCGCGGACTGGGTTCGCGGACTTGGCTCACGCAAATAGTTTGTCAACTCCAGCTGAAATTCTCGGGTTTGAGAACTTCGGCAGTTCGCGGACTGAGTTCGCGTACTTGGCACTTGTCATTCTTCCGGTTCTCTTGATCAACAAAGTTCGAAAACTTCGGTTCAAGGAATCCATTAGTTATGTAATCTAAACTCTCATTTCAATCATTGAAACATTCTTAGATGACGTTATGTAGTTGTTACACTATTTCTCGTCAAAGCAATTTTCAAAGTGATTGAAACATTCATGACTTTCGTCACTAGATAAAGATAAACTTGGTCTTAGCGAAAAGCTTACCAACACATATTTCGAGATATAGGTAGGCGAGGTATACTCGGCTCGAAATATCAAATGTTTATGATCTAGTCTATATATATAGCATACGACTTTTGTCTCAAAGAGTAGGAGATAAAATAGATAGATTTTTGAGTGACAGATAAGTTTAAGTCTCCACATACCTTTTTGTCGAGAAGTTCCACCGGTTCCTTGAGTAGATCTTCTACTTGTATAATGGATCGCCATGAAGTCATTGAGCTCAAACGCACTTACTATCCTAGTCCGAGACTTAGCTATAAGAGACGAGAAATCAAGACTTATAGTTTTGATCACTAACATTGACAAACATGCTTGAGATAGCAACGCATGCGAGTTTGACCGAGCAGTGCTCTAACAATCTCCCCCTTTGTCAATTTTAGTGACAAAACTATCAATATGTATTTGTAGTGTGAACTACATATTAATTCTCCCCCTTTTTGTCAATAAAATTTGCAAAGGTACAAGAACGGGATCATAATGAAATTTCCGTAAGAGACATTTCATGAATAAAAGAAAGAAACACACATCATCTTATTTAGATGCAATCATATAGCCGAAGCTAACAACATTCATCAAGGAGTTTAAAGATACAAGATAACCCCTCTAAAATTCCACAACCGCACACCCCTCAAGATATGACCATTAAGCACAAGTTCAAAATAACTCTCCCCCATTTGATGTCATTCCCAAGGGAACAACAACGAGCGACCTTAATTTCAAAAGAAACAAAGGATTTAATTGGACACCAAAACCATGAGAATGATTTTTATATCCAAAACTCAATCAAATTAATCATAAGAAAACCCATGATTAATTTAATCGGAATACATAATCAAATTAACCACAAAAGTGATCAATATAATTCATTGTGCTCAACATAAGTAAACTTACGGAGCAACGACTAAGTTAACCATACAAGAGAGTGATTGGCTTAATCGTTCATATACTCAACACAAGAGAACTTGTGGAGTAATAACTAAATAACCAAGAAGCTGATTAATTTAGTTTTAAATGCTCAACATAACGTATCTCACGAAACAACCAACCAAGCTAATAAAAAATAATCAACTTAGTTGTATCGTGCTCAACGTAAGACACATCACGGAGCCTTCACGGTAATACAAAAAGATGGATCAATGAAGATCAATACCGTGGATACCACACAAGGATTCATTATATCTTAAATCATTATAAGAATAACAACATTTAATAGACATCATCCTTGCAAACAAAAGATTTTAACCTATCTTCCGTGAAAGATTGACAATATAGGCTTAACTTTTGTATATGTCAAAAGTCTATTCATCCTTAAATCAATACATGAATACCGATCATGAACGACTTTACTTTTGACAAAATATGGGACACAAAGTTCACAGACGTAAACACCAAAATATCCCATAACAAGTTGCAATATAAAAAATCAAAGAGATTAAATATTGCAAAAACATCATCCTCCAAAAAGTTTTAGAATTTAAACCTAAAAACAAGAAGATGAAGATAATAGCTATGTGTAGTCACAATCATCGCTATTCAAAGCACTAGTTATTCTCCCAACTAAGCCAAAAAGAAGACTTCCTAGGAAACTAATACTGGAAACTTGATTTAAAACACCTTAAACCCTGTCAGTAATGAGAGATTGAACATGGACGAGTTCATCATTTTCCTTCTTTAGTTCGTTTTTCAAAAAACCAAGATTCCTT
The DNA here is from genome assembly GCF_003573695.1 of Papaver somniferum. Classification (NCBI taxonomy): domain Eukaryota; kingdom Viridiplantae; phylum Streptophyta; class Magnoliopsida; order Ranunculales; family Papaveraceae; genus Papaver; species Papaver somniferum. The sequence goes on along the minus strand of NC_039360.1, from coordinate 156,804,236 downwards.
GTTGCAATCCCGAGATTCTCACGAACAACTTCAAAATCATGAAGAAGATTTCCTACCAGTTGTGAAGACAATTGAACTGGTAGTTTGTTCTCATGATCAACAACATGGAAGTATGTTATGGAGACATCAATCAATTCGCTGGTCTTGTCCTGCTTGACTTCAACCTTGTTGCTTTCATCCATTGTATACAAAAAGAATTCAACTGAAAATTTTAACCTTATGGATCACAATATTTATAAAGCATTCAAACCCTAGGAACCACGTTTGTGTGGATCCAGTGTGTGTACAAGCGATCAACCGCCAGTGAGAGGGATGAACGGAGAGAAGAAGACAAAAGAAAAAAATAACTCTTAAAAAAACAGCCTCAAAGCACTCCTGCCAACATTCTCAAGATAAGCAACTTGAGAACAAAGAGCATCCTTCTTGTTTAAAAGATGGATGCATCCCTATGCAGTCATAGTGCATTAAGATGAGCATTTGGCTCATCATTATTGACTTCATCTTTCTCTCCTTCAAGGGGATTTAGAGAAGAACCACACACCATAGTTGAAGAAGGTTTAACAAGAGAAGAATTCGAAATACCTGAGCCAGTTGCTATCCAAGTCTTTTTGATGCCCAGTTTGAGTTTATTTATGATGATCTTAAGTTCTGTGACCCGATTATTAATATGCATGAAGTCTGGATCAAGAGTCTTGGAACCACATTCTTCTTCTTCAGAGAGAGACACGGATTTTACCCTTCTTTTCATATGCCTTTTTCTCTTTTCAGAGTTATTTAGGAAATCAGTAGCTCTAATGTTGTTCTTCCTCCTACCTTTATTGGCGTTTTTTGGTCCTGTAGCACAATCAAGAAAGGACTTACTACAGTGTCTTGGTTGATTGTAGCACCTGTTATTTGGCCCAACAAAATGAGGGACATGTTTAATAACTTCTTTAGACACCCATGTAAGAATGTTGTGAAGTTTTTCATTCCTAATCCGAAAACGACATTTTTGCTCAGGATGTCCTTAGTTTCCGCAGTAATAGCAATTCAAGGGTTTACCTGTCTTTATGCGAGTCAATTTAGAGGGAGAACAATTCTTGCCTTTAGATATATTGCATGCTGCGAGCGGTTTTTCACAAGAGGAATTTTCGCTAGCTTTAACAAAATTAATCTTACTAGTTCTTGGAGCGTCTATTCCTTTATAGCCCAGACCACGTGTAGCACGATGTTCTTTACATGATCCAATCATAGAAGATAATTTTGTAAAGCTCAAATTGAACCTTCTCAGGTTCTCTTCAAGTGATTTTACATTATCAAGAGCAACAACAAGATCAGTTTCCAAGGATTTTTCTTTGGCAAGGAGACTGAGTTCTTTGTCATTAAAACTTTTTTGTTGAGAGTCATATCTTGCATCAGCATCTACAAGTTTTTCTTTCAACAAACCGAGATTTCAGAGAAGATTATCACATTCAGACCTTTTTATGCGTAAATCTTCATCACGATCTTTAACGATAGATTTTAGGAGTTTTCTCAACTTTCTGTTTTCTTGAAAAAGAGGATCCATGTATTTTCTCAAGCAAGTTGTTGACTTCTTCTCTTTAAAAGCTTGATCAAACAACTTGATATATTGAGCAACTTCCTCATCAATAGTTTGCCCTTCTTCTGAATCACTATCATCTGAAAGATCATCCAATTGTTCATCAAGAGATTTTTCCCAATCGAATGTAGATTCAGACAAAGGACAAGAGACAAAGGTTTTCTTAGCGGTTTCAGGACTTTAAAACCCACCAGAGTAATTCTAAACCGATGTTGCGTCATTAGAGATAGTACTCTTATCCATAGAGTCGGATTGCTATAAACACAGACTTGTGAGGTCTTAACGTGTTTACATGCTCTGATACCAATTGAAAAAGAGGGGGTCTAACAACACCACCTAATCTTTCGCTTAGCAATCTGTATGGACTAACTCGAATATACTTTCAAGAGAATCAACAAGACTCAATCAATTAAAAGTATATCAATGAGTTAATATCTCTCTCTTGTTTTGATTTACTCAAGCTAATAGAAATCAGCGAGTCCTAATCAAACACAAGGAATAATTTGGACGGTACCAAAGACCAATGTCCAAGGATCAATCAATATCAATCAACAACCAAATGTCGGATTTCCAATTGATTGATTCAAACGCACAACCTGTATTATTTCAATTATATAACAAATATAATGCGGAAATAGAAATAATACAGACACCAGAATTTTGTTAACGAGGAAACCACAGATGCAGAAAAACCCCGGGACCTAGTCCAGATTGAACACACACTGTATTAATCCGCTACAAACACTAGCCTACTCCAAGCTAACTTCGGACTAGACTATAGTTGAACCCCAATCAGTCTCCCACTGATCCAAGGTACAGTTGTATTCCCTACGCCTCTGATCCCAGCAGGATACTGCGCACTTGATTCCCTTAGCTGATCTCACCCACAACGAAGAGTTGCTACAACCCAAAATCGCAGGATTTAACAATAAACAAATATGTCTCATACAGACAAGTCTATCAAAGGATCAATCTGGCTCCCACATAAAAACCCTAAAACTTTTCGTTCCGTCTTTTGATAATAATCAAGGTGAACAGGAACCAATTGATAATCCGGTCTTATATTCCCAAAGAACAGCCTAGATTAATCAATCACCTCACAACAATCTTAATCGTATGGTAGCGAAACACGATGTCGTGGAATCACAAACAATGAGACGAAGGTGTTTGTGGTTACATTTTATATCTTGCCTATCGGAGAAGTCTCACGATCTCAAGCCAATCAATAAGATTGTACTGTTACAATAGACGATGCAAGATCAGATCACACAACTATGATAAAAGTAGTATCGGTCTGGCTTCACGATCCCAATGAAGTCTTTAAGTCGTTAACCTGGTTTTAGAAGAAGAAAACCTAAGGTTAAAGGAGAAACGACTCTAGCACACAAACTAGTATCACACATAAGGTGTGGGGATTAGTTTTGCACAATACTAGATGTCTCCTTTATATAGCCTTTCAAATCAGGGTTTTGCCTTAGTTACAAAGCAATCAATATTCATCGTTAGATGAAAACCTGATTTAGATTCAAGCTAATATTTCTCAACTGTTAGATCGAAAACTTAGCTTGTCATACACAAATGACTGTATGCTTCTGGGTTTGTTAACCGCACCCAAACGCGTACATTGTTGGTTCAACAATAGTCTACCCAAAGAGGTTAGCTATATGACATTTCATATCAACCATATTATTCTTCACCATAACTAGTTCAATTGACTCAAATGAACTAGTTAAGAGAGTTGTTCAATTGCAAAGAAATCTTATGTAACTACACGAGACACAATTGAAGGAAAGATGATTTGATTCACTCGAATTGGTTCATGAACTTTAATAGCCACGGTTTGCAAATGCATTCCTTAGTATTTTAGGATTAAGTTCAGAAATCATCTTTAGATATATAACCTTCTCAAGTTCGCAGATTAGGTTCGCGGACTTAAGACACCGGATAGAGTTTACAAACTCCAACAGAAATTCTCGGGTTCGAGAACTATGCCGGTTCGCGGACTAGGTTCGCAGAATTGGCTCACGCAAATAGTTTGTCAACTCCAGCAGAAATTATCGGGTTTGAGAACTTCGGCATTTCGCGGACTGAGTTCGCGGAATTGGCACTTGCCATTCTTCCGGTTCTCTTGATCAACAAAGTTCGAAAACTTCGGTTCAAGGAATCCATTGGTTATGTAATCTAAACTCTCATTTCAATCATTGAAACATTCTTAGAGGACATTATACAGTTGTTACACTATTTCTCGTCAAAGCAATTTTCAAAGTGATTGAAACATTCATGACTTTCATCACTAGGTAAAGATAAACTTGGTCGAAGCGAAAAGCTTACCAACACATATTTCGAGATATAGATAGGCGAGGTATACTCGGCTCGAAATACCAAATGTGTATGATCTAGTCTATATATATGGCATACGACTTTTGTCTCAAAGAGTAGCAGATAGAATAGATAGACTTTTGAGTGACAGATAAGTTCTAGTCTCCACATACTTTTTTGTGGAGAAGTTCCACCAGTTCCTTGAGTAGATCTTCTACTTGTATGATGAATCTCCATGAAGTCCTTGAGCTCGACTGCACTTACTATCCTAGTCCGAGACTTAGCTATAAGAGACTAGAAATCAATACTTATAGTTTTGATCAATAACATTGACAAACATGCTTGTGATAGCAACGCATGCGAGTTTGACCGAGCAGTGCTCTAACAATTATAATGCTGAAATATAAAGTAAATGACACAACAAGATTTTGTTAACGAGGAAACCTCAAATGTAGAAAAACCCCGGGACCTTGTCCAGAATTGAATACTCTCAGGATTAAGCCGCTACACAAAATTACACCTAACTTCGTATAATTGAGACCAAGCAACTAAACCTATAGTTCACCTAGTCCCGTCTGTATTCCCACGCCTCCGACCTTAGTCATGTACTTGGAACAATTCCTTTGGTTCGTATTCCAAACAGTAAAGGAACAACAAATCTGTTTGGTATCAACTCTATTCAACCAAGTGATATGAGTCGGACAAAGGCTCTTCCGTTTATCTTAACATAAACTCGTTCATCAGGTTCTTAGATCTATCTTATGTTCAATTACCGAAGTAATCGTTTTAGATTAAGCCAACAACACTATTAATCCAAAGAATTGTGTTGATGCCGATCTACTCAATTAATCAATCCAATCGATCACAAAGATAAACCGATTATTAATTGGATCCTCTTTTACCGAAACAAGTATTGTGCACATCAAAGATTATGAACCCACAAATCAGAAATCTTCAATATCTTCTTCGTCTTCAAATCTTCTTAGATCTTCAATCACTTGAATCTCTTGTGATCAATCATGCACGGAACGGAGTCTGTTAACAATGGATTATCACAAGATCGTCTTTAGAACTAACAACAGTCTAAAGATCCATGTCGAAATTATGAACTAGTTTGGGTGAATCTTAAATCAGAAGAGAAGATTCTCAAGCATAAACAAACTAGGTGCAATCAAAGTTCAACCACCGTTAGTCAATCAAATCAAAGAAATCAAAAGATAAACCGCAATTATCTAGTTTCCCACTAACGGTACACGCTAGAGGTTCTCAATCCCAAAGAAGACTTTAAAGTGAGCGGCCATAAGATATTTCGCCTAATTAGGTTATTCTCCTCTCCGAATAGGCGGCTACACCAGTAACAACACAACAAATAGGAAGTCTGTTGTTACGAAGGATTAGTTTGTAAGAAAGGCAAACTTCAAATATTTATAGACAAGGAAGTTTGGACACCAAGGAATTTCCAAAACCGAAAATATTCTCAAGATATTCATTAAATCACGAATTCGGTTTCCATAATTCTTGGAAATGCTCAGTCCAAAAATAATGATCGAAATCTCTCGGAAAATCTCTAATTAGTAAATGCACATTACTAATTCTTATTTCCTTACAAAATGAAGTCAAATACCTTAATTAAAAGAATCTTAACTTATTTATGTTTCGATCCTGGGATTCTCTTCCCTTAGCTATTAAGGAATAACTTTGAACAATTAAAGAAATAAGCATTCATAGCACGTGTTCAAAGTATGTCGACATCTTAACTTTGTAAGTTCTCTTTCACACTTATAACCTTGAAACCGATTTGCTACACTTCCAAACAAGTTTATAATTGGTTCATATGACTTTCAAGAACTATGCGATTGATCAAATAACATTCAATCACAATCATGGGTTTAACGGATCTACCAAAACAAGTTTCGGTTCTACCTTCCATGTGAGTGTTGTGCATAGTCACGTTAGCTTTCTAAAATTCGGTTGATTAGGTACTAGGATCGGTTCCCCACATATATATGGTATCTAAATTATATGTGTTAAAAAAAACGGAACCTAGGGTTTTCACGGGAAAGAGCTCCGGTTTTTTCTCTCCTCTCTTTTCTTTGGCGTTCTTTGCAATTTTTTTGATTTTGCGCTTTCATGGCGCAGAATCAACCAAAAAATCCGCCTGTTATAGGCGAACGAAGTGATGATCAACCTAGGAGAAACAATTGGAATCGTTCCAGATCAAAATCTAGGACTAGGAGGGTCTATGTTCCCAAGAACACGGCTGTAAACCCTATTTCTTCTGAGAATATGAATCAGCTAGAAGATGGAAATCATGATGCACCTGAGGAAGGAAATCGCGGATCCTATGCGTCCGTATTAAAGAAGCGAACTGATGTATTATCTAAGATCGATGCTGATACACTTTCACATCCTCCTATTCGATCTACAACAAATAATGATGTTTTGATCAAAATCCCGCGTGAAACTCATGCAAGGATCAAGGCTGTTTGGAGATTTAGCTTGGTCGGGCGTTTGGTTTTTTTCAAAACCCTAAAGTTTGAAGATGTTAAGCGCGAGTTATTAAGTCAATGGAAGCTTATTGGTTCCGTACAATTTATTCCATGGAAGAAGGGATATTTTGTTATTAAACTAGATAATGAGGATGATCGTAAACGAGTTAGCTATGATGGTCCGTGGAATATAACGTCGGAAAATAGTGTTCAACAGCTTAAAATCCATCCTTGGACGCCTATGTTCGATCCTGAAAAGGATAAAGTGACTAGGGATGTTGTCTGGGTTCGATTCAAGGCTCTTCCAATGGAGTTATGGGATGAAGAAACAATTTTTCGCATGTCTAGAGGTTTGGGTCAGCCGGTTTCTGTTGATCCGCGGACTTTACGCCATGAATATGGATATTTTGCTGCGTGTTTAATTGATATTGATTTTTCTCAACCATTGGGAAGAATTCTGGTTGATTGTGAAGAGAATGAAGAAATTTTTGTTCAAGATTATGATATTTTAAACATGCCGAGTTTCTTTGATTGTTGCAAATCGGTTGGTCATAAGAAAACTGATTTTCGAACAAAAAAGCTTGATGATTTGAAAGAGAAAGCTGATGAAGAAACCGATCCTGAGATCCTAAAATCTCTTGAAGCTGACATGGACGAGCTTAGGAATTTCTGGAAGAAGGATAGGATTCCTAAAAACACCGGGAATGGTGGTGGCAATGGAGATGGCAAAGTTGCGGATCAAACCAATAAATCCATTGATAACCAATCAACAAAACCTGGAGATGATACTATAGCTAAGAAGAATCCATCAATCCTTGAAGTTGTTACTGGAAAACATATTTTTTTCCCGGAGAATAGTGAATCTAGTAATGGTGAGAAATCGGGTGCAGATAGTAACATAACAGAGGCGCACAATGGTGGTGCGTCTCAATCTGAAGCGCACAAGGATGATGCTTCTCAGTCTGAGGAGAAAAATGATGGTGATTCTCAATCCGAGAAGCGTAATGGTGGTGCTTCTCAATCAGAGAAGCGTAATGATGGTGCTTCACCTAATGATGCTACGTCAAACTTGCGTAATGATAGTGAGCGAGTGATAAGCACGCAAGTGCAACACTTTTATACCCACATTTATACTAGCTAGGTCTCGATATCTCGCTAATAACTATGTTTTAGAGCTTTTACAAGAATTATAAGTGAGATCCGTTCGCCCGGAGAACTAATGGCCTAGAAGCTAAATTGGTGCTTGCGACTTGCAATGCCAAAGGAGTCGGAGCTTGTGGGCTAGCAAGCCAACAATTTATGTGCCGCATCACTTAAGCCAGGAGGTTGAACAAAGAAATGATGTCCTCTACCAAACGTGTGAGCTGCACAAGGGGGCTTAGAAAGTGAGACGTGTCCCATTTTTCCACCTCTTCGGTCTTATCAAAACAAGAAAAAGAAATGTTCATTTTTCTTTCTCATTTCAAGCTGGTAACAACAGAGAAAGGGAATTTGAGATCGAGCTTCATACTTGAATGGAATTCGTCATCATCCAAACAGCTACAACCAAACCAAGGTGGTATCTTCTCCGTTACCTCTCGTTAGATGGAGTTCAAGCTCTTCTCTCCAATTCATGAGCACCAGATCTTGAGGCAACATCAATGGATCTGTGTGAGACTGTTGTAGTGTTGGAATTTATACGCAGCAGCAACGACAACAGAGATACAAGGTTCGTTATCGGCTGAAATTGGTTTTGACCTAACTTTTGGTCTTGATTAAATGGTGACTGTTTGGGGCGGTTCTGAGTTGTAAACGAAGATGAAATCATGAAGATGCACATGAAGTGTCAAGACTGAAACTTGGTTACAGCAAAGCTAGGTCGTGATGTTTGTTCGCTGTGAACGGAGATTGGGTTCATTCCATGAGATTGATCGATGGAGATTTGGGGGTTTCAACATCAGTTGATATTGGATCTTAATTTAATGGTGATGGACAACGAAAACAAATGATTCTGTTGGTATTCGATTGAACGCAGAAAGGTGTTGCTGCCATGAATGTTATGATTATGAAAAACAGGTCAGTGGCCGGAGTTGGGAAACAGTTCAGTTAAGAAAGTACTGGTTGCTTGAGTCGAGTGGTGTCTAAAGATCCCATAAAACCATCTCTATGTGATATGTGGTACTGTTAAGTGGTTTTGAATGGTGAAAAACACTTGTTGCTGCATTTGATTTAACGGAGTTTGAGAAGGTGTATATGTTGACTGAATTTGGAAGTCGTCGAGCTGGTGTAGTCGGTGGTGGCTGGAAGTGCAGGGAAAGCAGCTGTGGCGAAGCTTGGTTCAGCTGTTGTGATCAATGGATAGCTCTGTGGTTGGATGTGAACTGAAATTAGTCAGGGAATTTGGCTGAGTTGATTGCAAATTGTATAAGGCAGTCTCATATGGAACAAGGAGATGGATTCCAATTGAGTTTTTCTATGGAGCTCAGATCAGATCTAATCGAGCTGTAATAGCCAGTGGGTGACGAGACTGTGAATATTCTGAAGTACAACTGTAGCCGATATGTAGAGTGGTTGTTTGCGATACTGCACTTGAATGTTCTCGACTGAGAACAAACACAACAGTAACAACTGGTGAAGACGGTGGTATTGCCTGATTGCAAGTGATGATGGTGGTTGGGTAACCTGTGGTGGTGTTTTGTAACATGGAGATGCTGGTGTTGGCTGCATCAGTTCAGTGGATCTGAAATGGTCGTGACCAGTGGTGCTGAGATGATTGGACTGAGCTGGTTGTTGGTGGTATTGGTCATGGCTGTGAACAAGGAGGTGTAGACAGTGGCCAGACTTACTGTTGGCCTGAAGTTCTATTTTTGGACTGGGCTTTGGTGTGTGCTGGCGTCCGTCACCAGAGGAGAGTTTGGATGGCTATTTAACCTGGCGTGAAGAGAAGAAAAGATACGCCGAATACAGGGAAGAAACTAGGGTTTGCATTTATCTTTAATTTTCGATGTGCATAACTTGATTTATTCCTGAATCATTTTCTATGGCTTTTAAGAAATCTATGTCTATCTAAACTCTTCATTAGGGTGAAAGATGAACTTGTAGTTTTGATTTATTTGTGTTCTAAAACAGGGGTTTTCAACAACTAAAGCTTAATGTCAATTGTTTGAGTTTCTCTTAGTGTTTTATTTTCTTTTCAACTTCTCATGTTCTATGCCATGTATAGTTTATTGTTAGGTTGATAGAAATACTCATTTAAACCTTATTATTGATTGATTTATGAACATCCCGAGACTATGTATGCCATGTATGCTTAGTACTAGGGACTTTCACCTTAGGTTGAGAACAAACAATCTTTTATGATAACTCTTCTCTAAAGATCATTAATGAAATATCTTCCGTGTGTGAGTAGCTAGGTTTGACACTTCATACGAGTAAACTCGAGACCTTTTGTTATAGAACACAAGTAAAGCCTAGCTTACAACAGATTCTGTAGCCCTAATAATTCTACATCTTTGATTACAATCTTCATTATTTTGCTTTGGTTCACTTTGTTAGTTTATAAGAATTCTGAAATCTCCATTTTGAAATATTCTTGACTCGAAAGTAACTAGTATTGATTGGAAATAGTGTTTGTCACTCCTCGTGGGAACGATCCCTATTTGCCACTATTCACATGTAGTGCACCGTATACTTGCGGTTAATTAAAGTCGGTTCTCCGATTCATCAAATTTTTTTGGCGGCGCTGCCGGGGAGTGGTTGCAAAACCTTCTCTAATTGATATTTAGACTTTCTAGTCAGTAGTTTTGGATTTAATTTTCTGTAGTTATTGCTTTGTTTTTAGTTTTTATTTTAGATTTTTGTTAGTTCTTTTTGCTGATTTGGTTTGACCTTTTTTAGGTACCTTTCTTAGTTATTTTGGACTGCGACATAGGAATTGGTAACGAGCTCAAAGAGAGTAAGTGCTTGATTTATTTGCAAAGATTTTGCAAGGTAAGTACGATTCAACTCTTTGCTTGTGGTTAGTGTATGCGTGATTTTCCGGTTGGTTGGGATAGAAATAAATTTGCTTGATTTATTTGCAAAGATTTTGCAAGGTAGGTACGATTCAACTCTTTGCTTGTGGTTAGTGTATGCGTGATTTTCCGGTTGGTTGGGATAGAAATAAATTTGCTCATCTATTTATGGCTGGAACCGATGATGAGGGTGAAAACCCTCCAGTTAAGAGTTTGAGAGACTATATGTATCCAACTAGATTCTCTCAACCTTCATGCATTGTTTTGCCTGCTACTACAACAACTTATGAGATTAGGACCAATACCATTCAGGCTCTTCCCAACTATTATGGTAAGGAGAACGAAAATCCTTACTATCACATTAGAGACTTTGAAGAATTGTGTGGTACGGTTAAAATTAAGAATTTGTCTGATGAATACCTTAGACTTAGGTTGTTTCCTTTCTCATTAAAAGATAAGGAAAAATCTTGGCTAGATGCTTTGCCTCCTTCGTCAATTAGGACTTGGGAATACATGACAAAACTGTTTTTGAACAAGTTTTTCCCTAGGCATAAGACTTTTGCCATTCGTCAAAAATTAAATAGTTTTGTGCAACAACAGGGAGAATCTCTCTATGACTACTGAGAGAGATTCCATGATCTTTTGCTGCAGTGTCCACACCATGGATTTGATACTCCTAGGCTTACTTTGATTCTTTACAAAGGGTTAGATCATAAAACTATGACCACGGTAGAGTCACTTTGTGGTGGTAAGTTTCAGGAAAAAAGTGCTGATGAGGGGTATACATTCTTGCAAGAGGTAGCTGAAAAAACCCAAGAGTGGGATGCTAATGAACCAGTAAGGTCAATTGCTAATAGCAAAGGAGCGCACATAGTTGATATTCAATTTGACTCTGACGCTAAAATAACTTCGCTGACAAGAAGGCTTGAGTCGCTAGAACATAGTTCTAAAGCTAAGCCTTTTGTCGAGTCTTCAGACCAAACCTTTTATGACGATGGTAGTGAGCAAGTCAATGCTCTCTATCAAGATAATCGTCGTAAATATGACCCTTGTTCCAATACTTACAACCCAAGGTGGCCAAGACACCCTAACTTTTCATGGTCTAGAGGTCAGTATGAAGGTCAGTCTAATAATGCTAGTGGTTACACACAGAAACCTTCCATTACTAATGATTCTTCTAACCAAAGAATGCCTAGTATGGAAGAAAGTCTAAGTTTGTTTACGCAGGCTACTCAAAAGTCAATAACAATCTTAGAGCAGACCACTGCAAGGTCCATAGAAAATATAAAACGACAAGTAGGTCAGCTTGCTAGTAAAATGAATGATAGAGACAAGGGACAGTTCCCAAGTCAAACCATGCCTAACCCTAAGGGTTCTTTTGAGGTCAGCACATCTGATGCTAAATCCTCCGATCAAGTCCAAGCCGTTACTTCCTTAAGAAGCGTACGAATCATTGATAATCATGTTAGTAATCCTAAGGAAAATGAGCATGAAATGAACACACCCAATGTGACGCAGGTTACACATTCGGCACAAAAAGAAACCAATGAACCTGAAAAAGATGAATCTGAAAATACTTATGTTCCTCGTGCTCCATTTCCTCAACGGTTACTACCCCATAAGAAAGGAGCTAGTTCTAGTGACATCTTAGAAGTTTTTAAACAAGTTAATATTAACATTCCTCTTCTAGATACCATTAAACAAATTTCTTTGTATGCTAAGTTCTTGAAAGATATGTGCACTATGAAACGTAATTTGAATGTGCAGAAAAGAGCTTTTCTTGCTGAATAGGTGAGCTCTATCATTACGCAGAAAACGCCGCCTAAATACAAAGATCCTGGTTGTCCTACTATTGCTTGCACTATAGGAAAACACAAGATTGAGTATGCTTTATTAGATTTAGGCGCTAGTGTGAATCTCTTGCCATATTCTGTGCATGAACAACTAGGACTTGGTGACTTGAAACCCACTAATGTCACACTCCAATTGGCTGATAGGTCTATTAAAATTCCTAGAGGAGTGGTAGAAGATATTCTTGTGCAGGTCGATAGCTTTGTTTATCCTGTGGATTTTATTATTCTAGATACACAACCTGTGGCAGACCCTAGTGGTCAAATTCCTATTATTTTAGGACGACCTTTCTTAGCAACCGCTAATGCGATCATAAACTGTAGGAATGGTATTATGGAACTTACTTTTGGTAGTTGGAAAATGGAAGTGAATGTCTTTACTGTTGCACATTCTCCTCCTGATTTTAATGACCATGAAACTGCTTGTATGATTGATGAAATTGTTTATGATACTTTCTTGCAGAATCATTTAGAAGATCCATTAGAAGCATGTTTAAATCATTTTGGGCAGGATATAACTGATGATAGTGTTATTTGTGAAGTCAATGCATTGTTAGACTCCACCCCACTGCTGGACACTAGTAAATGGAAGCCTAAAATTGAACCTCTTGTACTGTCCGAATCTCGACTAGTTCCATCAGTCGAGAAAGCTCCGACCTCGACTCTTAATCCATTGCCCGACACTTTAAAATATGTTTACTTAGGCTCTGAAAACACTTTACCTGTCATTATTGCTTCTAATATCACACTAGAACAAGAAAGTAAGTTGGTAGATGTCCTTAGAGAACATAGAACGGCTATAGGTTGGTCAATTGCAGATTTGAAAGGTATTAGTCCTAGCGATTGTATGCATCATATCTACTTAGAAGATAACTCTAAAACATCTAGAGAGATGCAACGTAGGCTAAATCCTAACATGAAAGAGGTAGTAAGAGAGGGAGTTCTGAAACTGTTGGATGCAGGTATCATTTACCCGATATCCGACAGTACTTGGGTCAGCCCTGTTCAAGTTGTACCCAAGAAATCAGGAATTACCGTAGTCAAGAATGATTGTAATGAATTGATTCCCACTCGGCAGACCACCGGGTGGCGTGTATGCATTGACTATAGGAGATTGAACAAGGTCACGAGGAAAGATCATTTTCCTCTGCCACTCATTGACCAAATGCTTGAAAGGTTAGCCGGCCATAGTTACTATTGTTTCTTAGATGGTTACTCCGGCTATAACCCGATCCCTATTGCCCCTGAAGACCAAGAAAAGACCACTTTTACCTGTCCAGTTGGGACATTTGCATATAGACGCATGCCATTTGGGTTGTGTAATTCACCCGCCACTTTCTAGCGTTGTATGTTAAGCATATTTTCTGACATGGTAGAAAGGTTTATCGAAGTTTTCATGGATGATTTTTCTGTGTTTGGATATTCTTTTGATGAATGTCTCCATCATCTCACTCTTGTCCTAGTGAGATGCAAGGAGAAAAATCTTGTGTTGAAGTGGGAGAAATGTAACTTCATGGTTCAGTCTGGAATTGTGTTAGGTCACATTGTTTCTTCCAAGGGTATACAAATAGACAAGGCTAAGGTTGATTTAATTTCTAAGTTGAGACCTCCACGTAAAGTTACAAAAGTTAGATCATTCTTAGGTCATGCAGGTTTTTACCGTCGTTTCTTTAAAGATTTTAGTAAGATCTCACGTCCTTTTTGCAATCTTCTTGGTAAGGACGTTGCTTTTGTCTTTGATGAAACTTGTGTTGCGGCTTTTGAGAAGCTGAAATTGTTGTTAACTTCTGCCCCTATTATACAACCGCCTAATTGGAATCTTCCATTTGAGATTATGTGTGATGCTTCTAATTTTTCAGTTGGAGCTGTTTTAGGACAGCGCAAGGATAAAACACAACATGTTATTTACTATGCTAGTAAGACATTGAATGATGCACAATTGAATTATACCACTACTGAAAAAGAACTTTTGTCGATTGTGTTTGCTTTAGAAAAGTTCATACCTTATCTTTTAGGGTCTAAGATCATTATATTCTCTGATCATGTCGCATTAAAGTACCTTCTTTCTAAGAAGGATGCTAAACCTAGGTTGATTAGGTGGATATTATTGCTGCAGAAGTTTAACTTTGATATTCAGGACAAGAAGGGATCTGAGAACGTAATGGCAGATCACCTTTCTAGGATCATTTCAGAGTCTTCTAATGATGCCTTACCTTTGCATGAATCGTTTCCCGATGAACAATTGTTTGTTGTTTCGTAGTTACCTTGGTTTGCTGATATTGTTAATTATCTTGCTATTGGTCAAATTCCTGAGCATTGGTCGAAACAAGATAGAACTAAATTTTTAGCCGAGGTTAAGCATTTTTCTTGGGATGATCCATATTTGTTCAAATATTGTCCTGATCAGATTATTCGCAGATGTGTGCCTAATGATGAAATTATGAGTGTTATCACTTTTTGCCATTCTTATGCTTGTGGTGGCCATTTTAGCTCTAAGAAAACTGCTGCCAAAATTCTGCAATGTGGATTTTATTGGCCTACTTTGTTTCATGATACTCATGAGTTTTGTCTAAGTTGTGACAGGTGCCAAAAGATGGGAAGGATTACTAGGCGCAACATGATGCCGCTGAACTCCATATTGATAGTGGAAATATTTGATGTATGGGGAATAGACTTCATGGGACCTTTCCCATCTTCAAACGGTAATGTATATATCTTTTTAGCGGTTGATTATGTGTCTAAATGGTTTGAGGCCGTAGCTACCAAGACGAATGATCGCAACGTTGTGATCAAGTTCGTTAGAGAATGCATATTTTCTCGATTTGGTACCCCTAGAGCCATTATCAGTGATGGAGGGTCACATTTTTGCAATAGTTCCTTTAAAACTCTTTTAAGTAAGTACTCCATTACTCATAAAGTCTCTACACCATATCACCCCCAGACTTGTGGTCAAGTCGAAGTTTCTAACCGACAAATTAAGCAAATATTAGAGAAAACGGTGAATCCAAACCGTAAAGATAGGTCTGCACGATTATTGGATGCACTTTGGGCTTACCGAACTTCTTATAAGACACCTATTGGTATGTCACCGTATCGACTTGTCTATGGTAAGGCATGTCATTTACCGGTTGAGTTAGAACGTAAGGCCTATTGGGCCATTAAGACCTTTAATTTTGATTTGTCTACAGCTGGGTATCACCGTAAGCTTCAACTCAATGAGTTAGAAGAGATTAGGAATGATGCATATGAGAATGCAAAGCTTTACAAAGAGAAAACTAAAGTGTTTCATGATAAGTCGATTAGTCGCAAGTCATTTGAACCTGGGCAGAAAGTTCTCTTGTATAATTCTAGATTGTATTTATTTCCTGGTAAGTTAAAATCTCGTTGGACAGGCCCATACTATGTCAAAGAAGTTTTCCCTCATGGGGCTGTCGAACTTGAGAACAGAGAATCTGGTAATGTGTTTAAGGTTAATGGACAGCGAGTAAAACCATTTTTAGAACTCCTTAATGCCGAGGTGGAAACTGTTCTCCTCGAAGATCCAGTCTATCAAGACTAAAACTGTTTGGATTCTTCTTGTTGTATAATAGATTTTTTTTGTTCCTTTTTATGTTTTGTTTTCTTTTTGCAGGGAAACAAATGCCAATTGCTCCACGGGAGTCAACCCATTGGATTCTGCTTCGTGGGAGTCAACCCACCAGATTTGTTCCCATTTTCTTTATCTCTTGTTTTTATTTGTTTGTTTGTGAATTTTCGCATCTTAACTTATACATTGGATGACTCAATTACATTGAGGACAATGTATTGATTAAGTGTGGGGGAGTGGTTTTCACTTCAGTTCTTTTTATATAG
Source organism: Papaver somniferum (assembly GCF_003573695.1). Lineage (NCBI taxonomy): Eukaryota > Viridiplantae > Streptophyta > Magnoliopsida > Ranunculales > Papaveraceae > Papaver > Papaver somniferum. The sequence goes on along the minus strand of NC_039360.1, from coordinate 156,788,155 downwards.
GTTTTCTCTTTAAAAAAAATGGTTTATTTGAGCTATTGCATTTCAGGACCAGCTGTGGAGCGGGTCTATCCCCATCTCCTATTTTATCCGGCTGTAGAGCGGATTCCCCTTTCTCCTATTTTATCCGGCTGTTGAGTGGATTCCCCTTTCTCCCATTTTATCCGGCTGTAGAGCGGATTCCCCTTTTTCCTATTATATCCAGTTGTAGAGCGGATACCCCTGTCTCATATTTTATCCAGCTGTTGAGCGGATTTTGTTTTGTTTTGCTCGGGACTAGCAAAATGTAAGTGTGGGGGAATCTGATAAGCACGCAAGTGCGACACTTTTATACACACATTTATACTAGCTAGGTCTCGATATCTCGCTAATAACTATGTTTTAGAGCTTTTACAGGAATTATAAGTGAAATCCGTTCGCCCGGAAAACTAATGGCCTAGAAGCTAAATTGGTGCTTGCGACTTGCAATGCCAAAGGAGTCGGAGCTTGTGGGCTAGCAAGCCAACAATATATGGGCCGCATCACTTAAGCCAGGAGGTCGAACAAAGAAATGATGTCCTCTACCAAACGTGTAAGCTGCACAAGGGGGCTTAGAAAGTGAGACGCGTCCCATTTTTCCACCTCTTCGGTCTTATCAAAACAAGAAAAAGAAATGTTCATTTTTCTTTCTCATTTCAAGCTGGTAACAACAGAGAAAGGGAATTTGAGATCGAGCTTCATACTTGAATGGAATTCGTCATCATCCAAACAGCTACAACCAAACCAAGGTGGTATCTTCTCCGTTACCTCTCGCTAGATGGAGTTCAAGCTCTTCTCTCCAATTCATGAGCACCAGATCTTGAGGCAACATCAATGGATCTGTGTGAGACTGTTGTAGTGTTGGAATTTATACGCAGCAGCAACGACAACAGAGCTACAAGGTTCGTTATCGGCTGAAATTGGTTTTGACCTAACTTTTGGTCTTGATTAAATGGTGACTGTTTGGGGCGGTTCTGAGTTGTAAACGAAGATGAAATCATGAAGATGCAGATGAAGTGTCAAGACTGAAACTTGGTTACAGCAAAGCTAGGTCGTGATGTTTGTTCGCTGTGAACGGAGATTGGGTTCATTCCATGAGCTTGATCGATGGAGATTTGGGGGTTTCAACATCAGTTGATATTGGGTCTTAATTTAATGGTGATGGACAACGAAAACAAATGATTCTGTTGGTATTCGATTGAACGCAGAAAGGTGTTGCTGCCATGAATGTTATGATTATGAAAAACAGGTCAGTGGCCGGAGTTGGGAAACAGTTTAGTTAAGAAAGTACTGGTTGCTTGAGTCGAGTGGTGTCTAAAGATCCGATAAAACCAACTCTCTGTGATATGTGGTACTGTTAAGTGGTTTTGAATGGTGAAAAACACTTGCTGCTGTTAATTTAACGGAGTTGGAGAAGGTGTATATGTTGACTGAATTTGGAAGTCGTCGAGCTGGTGTAGTCGGTGGTGGCTGGAAGTGCAGGGAAAGCAGCTGTGGCGAAGCTTGGTTCAGCTGTTGTGATCAATGGCTAGCTCTGTGGTTGGATGTGAACTGAAAGTAGTCAGGGAATTTGGCTGAGTTGATTGCAAATTGTATAAGGCAGTCTCATATGGAACAAGGAGATGGATTCCAATTGAGTTTTTCTATGGAGCTCAGATCAGATCTAATCGAGCTGTAATAGCCAGAGGGTGACGAGACTGTGAATATTCTGAAGTACAACTGTAGCCGATATGTAGAGTGGTTGTTTGCGATTCTGCACTTGAATGTTCTCGACTGAGAACACACACAGCAGTAACAACTGGTGAAGACGGTGGTATTGCCTGATTGCAAGTGATGATGGTGGTTGGGTAACCTGTGGTGGTGTTTTGTAACATGGAGATGCTGGTGTTGGCTGCATCAGTTCAGTGGATCTGAAATGGTCGTGACCAGTGGTGCTGAGATGATTGGACTGAGCTGGTTGTTGGTGGTATTGGTCATGGCTGTGAACAAGGAGGTGTAGACAGTGGCCAGACTTACTGTTGGCCTGAAGTTCTATTTTTGGACTGGGCTTTGGTGTGTGCTGGCGTCCGTCACCAGAGGAGAGTTTGGATGGCTATTTAACCTGGCGTGAAGAGAAGAAAAGATACGCCGAATACAGGGAAGAAACTAGGGTTTGCATTTATCTTTAATTTTCGATGTGCATAACTTGATTTATTCCTGAATCATTTTCTATGGCTTTTAAGAAATCTATGTCTATCTAAACTCTTCATTAGGGTGAAAGATGAACTTGTAGTTTTGATTTATTTGTGTTCTAAAACAGGGGTTTTCAACAACTAAAGCTTAATGTCAATTGTTTGAGTTTCTCTTAGTGTTTTATTTTCTTTTCAACTTCTCATGTTCTATGCCATGTATAGTTTATTGTTAGGTTGATAGAAATACTCATTTAAACCTTATTATTGATTGATTTATGAACATCCCGAGACTATGTATGCCATGTATGCTTAGTACTAGGGACTTTCACCTTAGGTTGAGAACAAACAATCTTTTATGATAACTCTTCTCTAAAGATCATTAATGAAATATCTTCCGTGTGTGAGTAGCTAGGTTTGACACTTCATACGAGTAAACTCGAGACCTTTTGTTATAGAACACAAGTAAAGCCTAGCTTACAACAGATTCTGTAGCCCTAATAATTCTACATCTTTGATTACAATCTTCATTATTTTGCTTTGGTTCACTTTGTTAGTTTATAAGAATTCTGAAATCTCCATTTTGAAATATTCTTGACTCGAAAGTAACTAGTATTGATTGGAAATAGTGTTTGTCACTCCTCGTGGGAACGATCCCTATTTGCCACTATTCACATGTAGTGCACCGTATACTTGCGGTTAATTAAAGTCGGTTCTCCGATTCATCAAATTTTTTTGGCGGCGCTGCCGGGGAGTGGTTGCAAAACCTTCTCTAATTGATATTTAGACTTTCTAGTCAGTAGTTTTGGATTTAATTTTCTGTAGTTTTGCTTTGTTTTTAGTTTTTATTTTAGATTTTGTTAGTTGCTGTTTGGTTTGACCTTTTTAGGTACCTTTCTTAGTTATTTTGGACTGCGACATAGGAATTGGTAACGAGCTCAAAGAGAGTAAGTGCTTGATTTATTTGCAAAGTAAGTACGATTCAACTCTTTTGCTTGTGGTTAGTGTATGCGTGATTTTCCGGTTGGTTGGGATAGAAATAAATTTGCTATACTCATATACGATTCATGGATGGAGGATAGAACTCTCTATTTAGGCTGGAACCGATGATGAGGTGAAAACCCTCCAGTTAAGAGTTTGAGAGACTATATGTATCCAACTAGAGTCTCTCAACCTTCATGCATTGTTTTGCCTGCTACTACAACAACTTATGAGATTAGGACCAATACCATTCAGGCTCTTCCCAACTATTATGGTAAGGAGAACGAAAATCCTTACTATCACATTAGAGACTTTGAAGAATTGTGTGGTACGGTTAAAATTAAGAATTTGTCTGATGAATACCTTAGACTTAGGTTGTTTCCTTTCTCATTAAAGATAAGGAAAAATCTTGGCTAGATGCTTTGCCTCCTTCGTCAATTAGGACTTGGGAATACATGACAAAACTGTTTTTGAACAAGTTTTTCCCTAGGCATAAGACTTCTGCCATTCGTCAAAAATTAAATAGTTTTGTGCAACAACAGGGAGAATCTCTCTATGACTACTTAGAGATTCCATGATCTTTTGCTGCAGTGTCCACACCATGGATTTGATACTCCTAGGCTTACGTTGATTCTTTACGAAGGGTTAGATCATAAAACTATGACCACGGTAGAGTCACTTTGTGGTGGTAAGTTTCAGGAAAAAAGTGCTGATGAGGGGTATACATTCTTGCAAGAGGTAGCTGAAAAAACCCAAGAGTGGGATGCTAAGAACCAGTAAGGTCAATTGCTAATAGCAAAGGAGCGCACATAGTTGATATTCAATTTGACTCTGACGCTAAAATAGCTTCGCTGACAAGAAGGCTTGAGTCGCTAGAACATAGTTCTAAAGCTAAGCCTTTTGTCGAGTCTTCAGACCAAACCTTTTATGACGATGGTAGTGAGCAAGTCAATGCTCTCTATCAAGATAATCGTCGTAAATATGACCCTTATTCCAATACTTACAACCCAGGTGGCAAGACACCCTAACTTTTCATGGTCTAGAGGTCAGTATGAAGGTCAGTCTAATAATGCTAGTGGTTACACACAGAAACCTTCCATTCTAATGATTCTTCTAACCAAAGAATGCCTAGTATGGAAGAAAGTCTAAGTTTGTTTATGCAGGCTACTCAAAAGTCAATAACAAACTTAGAGCAGACCACTGCAAGGTCCATAGCAAATATAGAACGACAAGTAGGTCAGCTTGCTAGTCAAATGAATGATAGAGACAAGGGACAGTTCCCAAGTCAAACCATGCCTAACCCTAAGGGTTCTTTTGAGGTCAGCACATCTGATGCTAAATCCTCCGATCAAGTCCAAGCCGTTACTTCCTTAAGAAGCGCGATCATTGATAATCATGTTAGTAATCCTAAGGAAAATGAGCATGAAGGAACACACCAATTGTGACGCAGGTTACACCTTCGGCACAAAAAGAAACCAATGAACCTGAAAAATATGAATCTGAAAATACTTATGTTCCTCGTGCTCTATTTCCTCAACGGTTACTACCCCGTAAGGAAGGAGCTAGTTCTAGTGACATCTTAGAAGTTTTTAAACAAGTTAAGATTAACATTCCTCTTTTAGATGCCATTAAACAAATTCCTTTGTATGCTAAGTTCTTGAAAGATATGTGCACTGTGAAACGTAATTTGAATGTGCAGAAAAGAGCTTTTCTTGCTGAACAGGTGAGCTCTATCATTACGCAGAAAACGCCGCCTAAATACAAAGATCCTGGTTGTCCTACTATTGCTTGCACTATAGGAAAACACAAGATTGAGCATGCTTTATTAGATTTAGGCGCTAGTGTGAATCTCTTGCCATATTCTGTGTATGAACAACTAGGACTTGGTGACTTGAAACCCACTAATGTCACACTCCAATTGGCTGATAGGTCTATTAAAATTCCTAGAGGAGTGGTAGAAGATATTCTTGTGCAGGTTGATAGCTTTGTTTATCCTGTGGATTTTATTATTCTAGATACACAACCTGTGGCAGACCCTAGTGGTCAAATTCCTATTATTTTAGGACGACCTTTCTTAGCAACCGCTAATGCGATCATAAACTGTAGGAATGGTATTATGGAACTTACTTTTGGTAGTTGGAAAATGGAAGTGAATGTCTTTACTGTTGCACGTTCTCCTCCTGATTTTAATGACCATGAAACTGTTTGTATGATTGATGAAATTGTTCATGATACTTTCTTGCAGAATCATTTAGAAGATCCATTAGAAGCATGTTTAACTCATTTTGGGCAGGATATAACTGATGATAGTGTTATTTGTGAAGTCAATGCATTGTTAGACTCCACCCCACTGCTGGACACTAGTAAATGGAAGCCTAAAATTGAACCTCTTGTACTGTCCGAATCTCGACTAGTTCCATCAGTCGAGAAAGCTCCGACCTCGACTCTTAAGCCATTGCCCGACACTTTAAAATATGTTTACTTAGGCTCTGAAAACACTTTACCTGTCATTATTGCTTCTAATCTCACACTAGAACAAAAGTAAGTTGGTAGATGTCCTTAGAGAACATAGAACGGCTATAGGTTGGTCCATTGCAGATTTGAAAGGTATTAGTCCTAGCGATTGTATGCATCATATCTACTTAGAAGAGAACTCTAAAACATCTAGAGATGCAACGTAGGCTAAATCCTAACATGAAAGAGGTAGTAAGAGAGGGTTCTGAAACTGTTGGATGCAGGTATCATTTACCCGATATCCGACAGTACTTGGGTCAGCCCTGTTCAAGTTGTACCCAAGAAATCAGGAATTACCGTAGTCAAGAATGATTGTAATGAATTGATTCCCACTCGGCAGACCACCGGGTGGTGTATGCATTGACTATAGGAGATTGAACAAGGTCACGAGGAAAGATCATTTTCCTCTGCCATTCATTGACCAAATGCTTGAAAGGTTAGCCGGCCATAGTTACTATTGTTTCTTAGATGGTTACTCCGGCTATAACCCGATCCCTATTGCCCCTGAAGACCAAGAAAAGACCACTTTTACCTGTCCATTTGGGACATTTGCATATAGACGCATGCCATTTGGGTTGTGTAATGCACCCGCCACTTTCCAGCGTTGTATGTTAAGCATATTTTCTGACATGGTAGAAAGGTTTATTGAAGTTTTCATGGATGATTTTTCTGTGTTTGGATCTTCTTTCGATGAATGTCTCCATCATCTCACTCTTGTCCTAGTGAGATGCAAGGAGAAAAATCTTGTGTTGAATTGGGAGAAATGTAACTTCATGGTTCAGTCGGAATTGTGTTAGGTCACATTGTTTCTTCCAAGGGTATAGAAATAGACAAGGCTAAGGTTGATTTAATTTCTAAGTTGAGACCTCCACGTACAGTTACAAAGTTAGATCATTCTTAGGTCATGCAGGTTTTTACCGTCGTTTTTAAAGATTTTAGTAAGATCTCACGTCCTTTTGCAATCTTCTTGGTAAGGACGTTGCTTTTGTCTTTGATGAAACTTGTGTTGCGGCTTTTGAGAAGCTGAAATTGTTGTTAACTTCTGCCCCTATTATACAACCGCCTAATTGGAATCTTCCATTTGAGATTATGTGTGATGCTTCTAATTTTGCAGTTGGAGCTGTTTTAGGACAGCGCAAGGATAAAGCACAACATGTTTTTACTATGCTAGTAAGACATTGAATGATGCACAATTGAATTATACCACTACTGAAAAAGAACTTTTGTCGATTGTGTTTGCTTTAGAAAAGTTCATACCTTATCTTTTAGGGTCTAAGATCATTATATTCTCTGATCATGCCGCATTAAAGTACCTTCTTTATAAGAAGGATGCTAAACCTAGGTTGATTAGGTGGATATTATTGTTGTAGGAGTTTAACTTTGATATTCAGGACAAGAAGGGATCTGAGAACGTAGTGGCAGATCACCTTTATAGGATCATTTCAGAGTCTTCTAATGATGCCTTACCTTTGCATGAATCGTTTCCCGATGAACAATTGTTTGTTGTTTCGCAGTTACCTTGGTTTGCTGATATTGTTAATTATCTTGCTATTGGTCAAATTCCTGAGCATTGGTCGAAACAAGATAGAACTAAATTTTAGCTGAGGTTAAGCATTTTTTTTTTGGGATGATCCATATTTGTTCAAATATTGTCTTGATCAGATTATTCGCAGATGTGTGCCTAATGATGAAATTATGAGTGTTATCACTTTTTGTCATTCTTATGCTTGTGGTGGCCATTTTAGCTCTAAGAAAACTGCTGCCAAAATTCTGCAATGTGTATTTTATTGGCCTACTTTGTTTCATGATACTCATGAGTTTTGTCGAAGTTGTGACAGGTGCCAAAAGCTGGGAAGGATTACTAGGCGCAACATGATGCCGCTGAACTCCATATTGATAGTGGAAATATTTGATGTATGGGGAATAGACTTCATGGGACCTTTCCCATCTTCAAACGGTAATGTATATATCTTTTAGCGGTGATTATGTGTCTAAATGGGTTGAGGCCGTAGCTACCAAGACGAATGATCGCAACGTTGTGATCAAGTTCGTTAGAGAATGCATATTTTCTCGATTTGGTACCCCTAGAGCCATTATCAGTGATGGAGGGTCACATTTTTGCAATAGTTCCTTTAAAACTCTTTTAAGTAAGTACTCCATTACTCATAAAGTCTCTACACCATATCACCCCCAGACTTGTGGTCAAGTCGAAGTTTCTAACCGACAATTAAGCAAATATTAGAGAAAACGGTGAATCCAAACCGTAAAGATTGGTCTGCACGATTATTGGATGCACTTTGGGCTTACCGAACTGCTTATAAGACACCTATTGGTATGTCCCGTATCGACTTGTCTATGGTAAGGCATGTCATTTACCGGTTGAGTTAGAACATAAGGCCTATTGGGCCATTAAGACCTTTAATGTTGATTTGTCTACAGCTGGGATCACCGTAAGCTTCAACTCAATGAGTTAGAAGAGATTAGGAATGATGCATATGAGAATGCAAAGCTTTACAAAGAGAAAACTAAAGTGTTTCATGATAAGTCGATTAGTCGTAAGTCATTTGAACCTGGGCAGAAAGTTCTCTTGTATAATTCTAGATTGTTTATTTCCTGGTAAGTTAAATCTCGTTGGACAGGCCCATACTATGTCAAAGAAGTTTTCCCTCATGGGGCTGTCGAACTTGAGAACAGAGAATCTGGTAATGTGTTTAAGGTTAATGGACAGCGAGTAAAACCATTTTTAGAACTCCTTAATGCCGAGGTGGAAACTGTTCCTCGAAGATCCAGTCTATCAAGACTAAAACTGTTTGGATTCTTTGTTGTATATAGATTTTTTTTGTTCCTTTTTATGTTTTGTTTTCTTTTTGCAGGGAAACAAATGCCAATTGCTCATGGGAGTCAACCCATTGGATTCTGCTTCGTGGGAGTCAACCCACCAGATTTGTTCCCATTTTCTTTATCTCTTGTTTTTATTTGTTTGTTTGTGAATTTTCGCATCTTAACTTATACATTGGATGACTCAATTACATTGAGGACAATGTATTGATTAAGTGTGGGGGAGTGGTTTTCACTTCAGTTCTTTTTATATAGGTTTTTCTTTAAAAAAAATGGTTTATTTGAGCTATTGCATTTCAGGACCAGCTGTGGAGCGGGTCTATCCCCATCTCCTATTTTATCCGGCTGTAGAGCGGATTCCCCTTTCTCCTATTTTATCCGGCTGTTGAGTGGATTCCCCTTTCTCCCATTTTATCCGGCTGTAGAGCGGATTCCCCTTTTTCCTATTATATCCAGTTGTAGAGCGGATACCCCTGTCTCATATTTTATCCAGCTGTTGAGCGGATTTTGTTTTGTTTTGCTCGGGACTAGCAAAATGTAAGTGTGGGGGAATCTGATAAGCACGCAAGTGCGACACTTTTATACACACATTTATACTAGCTAGGTCTCGATATCTCGCTAATAACTATGTTTTAGAGCTTTTACAGGAATTATAAGTGAAATCCGTTCGCCCGGAAAACTAATGGCCTAGAAGCTAAATTGGTGCTTGCGACTTGCAATGCCAAAGGAGTCGGAGCTTGTGGGCTAGCAAGCCAACAATATATGGGCCGCATCACTTAAGCCAGGAGGTCGAACAAAGAAATGATGTCCTCTACCAAACGTGTAAGCTGCACAAGGGGGCTTAGAAAGTGAGACGCGTCCCATTTTTCCACCTCTTCGGTCTTATCAAAACAAGAAAAAGAAATGTTCATTTTTCTTTCTCATTTCAAGCTGGTAACAACAGAGAAAGGGAATTTGAGATCGAGCTTCATACTTGAATGGAATTCGTCATCATCCAAACAGCTACAACCAAACCAAGGTGGTATCTTCTCCGTTACCTCTCGCTAGATGGAGTTCAAGCTCTTCTCTCCAATTCATGAGCACCAGATCTTGAGGCAACATCAATGGATCTGTGTGAGACTGTTGTAGTGTTGGAATTTATACGCAGCAGCAACGACAACAGAGCTACAAGGTTCGTTATCGGCTGAAATTGGTTTTGACCTAACTTTTGGTCTTGATTAAATGGTGACTGTTTGGGGCGGTTCTGAGTTGTAAACGAAGATGAAATCATGAAGATGCAGATGAAGTGTCAAGACTGAAACTTGGTTACAGCAAAGCTAGGTCGTGATGTTTGTTCGCTGTGAACGGAGATTGGGTTCATTCCATGAGCTTGATCGATGGAGATTTGGGGGTTTCAACATCAGTTGATATTGGGTCTTAATTTAATGGTGATGGACAACGAAAACAAATGATTCTGTTGGTATTCGATTGAACGCAGAAAGGTGTTGCTGCCATGAATGTTATGATTATGAAAAACAGGTCAGTGGCCGGAGTTGGGAAACAGTTTAGTTAAGAAAGTACTGGTTGCTTGAGTCGAGTGGTGTCTAAAGATCCGATAAAACCAACTCTCTGTGATATGTGGTACTGTTAAGTGGTTTTGAATGGTGAAAAACACTTGCTGCTGCTGTTAATTTAACGGAGTTGGAGAAGGTGTATATGTTGACTGAATTTGGAAGTCGTCGAGCTGGTGTAGTCGGTGGTGGCTGGAAGTGCAGGGAAAGCAGCTGTGGCGAAGCTTGGTTCAGCTGTTGTGATCAATGGCTAGCTCTGTGGTTGGATGTGAACTGAAAGTAGTCAGGGAATTTGGCTGAGTTGATTGCAAATTGTATAAGGCAGTCTCATATGGAACAAGGAGATGGATTCCAATTGAGTTTTTCTATGGAGCTCAGATCAGATCTAATCGAGCTGTAATAGCCAGAGGGTGACGAGACTGTGAATATTCTGAAGTACAACTGTAGCCGATATGTAGAGTGGTTGTTTGCGATTCTGCACTTGAATGTTCTCGACTGAGAACACACACAGCAGTAACAACTGGTGAAGACGGTGGTATTGCCTGATTGCAAGTGATGATGGTGGTTGGGTAACCTGTGGTGGTGTTTTGTAACATGGAGATGCTGGTGTTGGCTGCATCAGTTCAGTGGATCTGAAATGGTCGTGACCAGTGGTGCTGAGATGATTGGACTGAGCTGGTTGTTGGTGGTATTGGTCATGGCTGTGAACAAGGAGGTGTAGACAGTGGCCAGACTTACTGTTGGCCTGAAGTTCTATTTTTGGACTGGGCTTTGGTGTGTGCTGGCGTCCGTCACCAGAGGAGAGTTTGGATGGCTATTTAACCTGGCGTGAAGAGAAGAAAAGATACGCCGAATACAGGGAAGAAACTAGGGTTTGCATTTATCTTTAATTTTCGATGTGCATAACTTGATTTATTCCTGAATCATTTTCTATGGCTTTTAAGAAATCTATGTCTATCTAAACTCTTCATTAGGGTGAAAGATGAACTTGTAGTTTTGATTTATTTGTGTTCTAAAACAGGGGTTTTCAACAACTAAAGCTTAATGTCAATTGTTTGAGTTTCTCTTAGTGTTTTATTTTCTTTTCAACTTCTCATGTTCTATGCCATGTATAGTTTATTGTTAGGTTGATAGAAATACTCATTTAAACCTTATTATTGATTGATTTATGAACATCCCGAGACTATGTATGCCATGTATGCTTAGTACTAGGGACTTTCACCTTAGGTTGAGAACAAACAATCTTTTATGATAACTCTTCTCTAAAGATCATTAATGAAATATCTTCCGTGTGTGAGTAGCTAGGTTTGACACTTCATACGAGTAAACTCGAGACCTTTTGTTATAGAACACAAGTAAAGCCTAGCTTACAACAGATTCTGTAGCCCTAATAATTCTACATCTTTGATTACAATCTTCATTATTTTGCTTTGGTTCACTTTGTTAGTTTATAAGAATTCTGAAATCTCCATTTTGAAATATTCTTGACTCGAAAGTAACTAGTATTGATTGGAAATAGTGTTTGTCACTCCTCGTGGGAACGATCCCTATTTGCCACTATTCACATGTAGTGCACCGTATACTTGCGGTTAATTAAAGTCGGTTCTCCGATTCATCAAATTTTTTTGGCGGCGCTGCCGGGGAGTGGTTGCAAAACCTTCTCTAATTGATATTTAGACTTTCTAGTCAGTAGTTTTGGATTTAATTTTCTGTAGTTATTGCTTTGTTTTTAGTTTTTATTTTAGATTTTTGTTAGTTCTTTTTGCTGATTTGGTTTGACCTTTTTTAGGTACCTTTCTTAGTTATTTTGGACTGCGACATAGGAATTGGTAACGAGCTCAAAGAGAGTAAGTGCTTGATTTATTTGCAAAGTAAGTACGATTCAACTCTTTGCTTGTGGTTAGTGTATGCGTGATTTTCCGGTTGGTTGGGATAGAAATAAATTTGCTCATCTATTTATGGCTGGAACCGATGATGAGGGTGAAAACCCTCCAGTTAAGAGTTTGAGAGACTATATGTATCCAACTAGATTCTCTCAACCTTCATGCATTGTTTTGCCTGCTACTACAACAACTTATGAGATTAGGACCAATACCATTCAGGCTCTTCCCAACTATTATGGTAAGGAGAACGAAAATCCTTACTATCACATTAGAGACTTTGAAGAATTGTGTGGTACGGTTAAAATTAAGAATTTGTCTGATGAATACCTTAGACTTAGGTTGTTTCCTTTCTCATTAAAAGATAAGGAAAAATCTTGGCTAGATGCTTTGCCTCCTTCGTCAATTAGGACTTGGGAATACATGACAAAACTGTTTTTGAACAAGTTTTTCCCTAGGCATAAGACTTTTGCCATTCGTCAAAAATTAAATAGTTTTGTGCAACAACAGGGAGAATCTCTCTATGACTACTGAGAGAGATTCCATGATCTTTTGTTGCAGTGTCCACACCATGGATTTGATACTCCTAGGCTTACTTTGATTCTTTACAAAGGGTTAGATCATAAAACTATGACCACGGTAGAGTCACTTTGTGGTGGTAAGTTTCAGGAAAAAAGTGCTGATGAGGGGTATACATTCTTGCAAGAGGTAGCTGAAAAAACCCAAGAGTGGGATGCTAATGAACCAGTAAGGTCAATTGCTAATAGCAAAGGAGCGCACATAGTTGATATTCAATTTGACTCTGACGCTAAAATAGCTTCGCTGACAAGAAGGCTTGAGTCGCTAGAACATAGTTCTAAAGCTAAGCCTTTTGTCGAGTCTTCAGACCAAACCTTTTATGACGATGGTAGTGAGCAAGTCAATGCTCTCTATCAAGATAATCGTCGTAAATATGACCCTTGTTCCAATACTTACAACCCAAGGTGGCCAAGACACCCTAACTTTTCATGGTCTAGAGGTCAGTATGAAGGTCAGTCTAATAATGCTAGTGGTTACACACAGAAACCTTCCATTCCTAATGATTCTTCTAACCAAAGAATGCCTAGTATGGAAGAAAGTCTAAGTTTGTTTATGCAGGCTACTCAAAAGTCAATAACAACTTAGAGCAGACCACTGCAAGGTCCATAGAAAATAAAACGACAAGTAGGTCAGCTTGCTAGTCAAATGAATGATAGAGACAAGGGACAGTTCCCAAGTCAAACCATGCCTAACCCTAAGGGTTCTTTTGAGGTCAGCACATCTGATGCTAAATCCTCCGATCAAGTCCAAGCCGTTACTTCCTTAAGAAGCGACGGATCATTGATAATCATGTTAGTAATCCTAAGGAAAATGAGCATGAAAGGAACACACCCAATTGTGACGCAGGTTACACTTCGGCACAAAAAGAAACCAATGAACCTGAAAAAGATGAATCTGAAAATACTTATGTTCCTCGTGCTCCATTTCCTCAACGGTTACTACCCCGTAAGAAAGGAGCTAGTTCTAGTGACATCTTAGAAGTTTTTAAACAAGTTAATATTAACATTCCTCTTCTAGATGCCATTAAACAAATTCTTTGTATGCTAAGTTCTTGAAAGATATGTGCACTGTGAAACGTAATTTGAATGTGCAGAAAAGAGCTTTTCTTGCTGAACAGGTGAGCTCTATCATTACGCAGAAAACGCCGCCTAAATACAAAGATCCTGGTTGTCCTACTATTGCTTGCACTATAGGAAAACACAAGATTGCATGCTTTATTAGATTTAGGCGCTAGTGTGAATCTTTGCCATATTCTGTGCATGAACAACTAGGACTTGGTGACTTGAAACCCACTAATGTCACACTCCAATTGGCTGATAGGTCTATTAAAATTCCTAGAGGAGTGGTAGAAGATATTCTTGTGCAGGTGATAGCTTTGTTTATCCTGTGGATTTTATTATTCTAGATACACAACCTGTGGCAGACCCTAGTGGTCAAATTCCTATTATTTTAGGACGACCTTTCTTAGCAACGCTAATGCGATCATAAACTGTAGGAATGGTATTATGGAACTTACTTTTGGTAGTTGGAAAATGGAAGTGAATGTCTTTACTGTTGCACTTCTCCTCCTGATTTTAATGACCATGAAACTGTGTATGTTGATGAAATTGTTCATGATACTTTCTTGCAGAATCATTTAGAAGATCCATTAGAAGCATGTTTAACTCATTTTGGGCAGGATATAACTGATGATAGTGTTATTTGTGAAGTCAATGCATTGTTAGACTCCACCCCACTGCTGGACACTAGTAAATGGAAGCCTAAAATTGAACCTCTTGTACTGTCCGAATCTCAACTAGTTCCATCAATCGAGAAAGCTCCGACCTCGACTCTTAAGCCATTGCCCGACACTTTAAAATATGTTTACTTAAACTCTGAAAACACTTTACCTGTCATTATTGCTTTTAATCTCACACTAGAAAAGGAAAGTAAGTTGGTAGATGTCCTTAGAGAATATAGAAAGGCTATAGGTTGGTCCATTGCAGATTTGAAAGGTATTAGTCCTAGCGATTGTATGCATCATATCTACTTAGAAGAGAACTCTAAAGCATCTAGAAAGATGCAACGTAGGCTAAATCCTAACATGAAAGAGGTAGTAAGAGAGGAAGTTCTGAAACTGTTGGATGCAGGTATCATTTACCCGATATCCGATAGTACTTGGGTCAGCCCTGTTCAAGTTGTACCCAAGAAATCAGGAAGTACCATAGTCAAGAATGATTGTAGTGAATTGATTCCCACTCGGCAGTCCACCTGGTGGTGTGTATGCATTGACGATAGGAGATTTAACAAGGTCACGAGGAAAGATCATTTTCCTCTGCCATTCATTGACTAAATGCTTGAAAGGTTAGCCGACCATATTTACTATTGTTTCTTAGATGGTTACTCCGGCTATAACCAGATCCTTATTGCCCCTGAAGACCAAGAAAATACCACTTTTACCTGTCCATTTGGGACATTTGCATATAAACACATGCCATTTGGGTTGTGTAATGCACCCGCCACTTTCCAGCGTTGTATGTTAAGCATATTTTCTGACATGGTAGAAAGGTTTATTGAAGTTTTCATGGATGATTTTTCTGTGTTTGGATATTCTTTCGATGAATGTCTCCATCATCTCACTCTTGTCCTAGTGAGATGCAAGGAGAAAAATCTTGTGTTGAATTGGGAGAAATGTAACTTCATGGTTCAGTCTGGAATTGTGTTAGGTCACATTGTTTCTTCCAAGGGTATAAAAGTAGACAAGGCTAAGGTTGATTTAATTTCTAAGTTGAGACCTCCACGTAAGTTACAAAGTTAGATCATTCTTAGGTCATGCAGGTTTTTACCGTCGTTTTTTAAAGATTTTAGTAAGATCTCACGTCCTTTTGCAATCTTCTTGGTAAGGACGTTGCTTTTGTCTTTGATGAAACTTGTGTGCGGCTTTTGAGAAGCTGAAATTGTTGTTAACTTCTGCCCCTATTATACAACCGCCTAATTGGAATCTTCCATTTGAGATTATGTGTGATGCTTCTAATTTTGCAGTTGGAGCTGTTTTAGGACAGCGCAAGGATAAACACAACATGTTATTTACTATGCTAGTAAGACATTGAATGATGCACAATTGAATTATACCACTACTGAAAAAGAACTTTTGTCGATTGTGTTTGCTTTAGAAAAGTTCAGACCTTATCTTTTAGGGTCTAAGATCATTATATTCTCTGATCATGTCGCATTAAAGTACCTTTTTCTAAGAAGGATGCTAAACCTAGGTTGATTAGGTGGATATTATTGCTGCAGGAGTTTAACTTTGATATTCAGGACAAGAAGGGATCTGAGAACGTAGTGGCAGATCACCTTTCTAGGATCATTTCAGAGTCTTCTAATGATGCCTTACCTTTGCATGAATCGTTTCCCGATGAACAATTGTTTGTTGTTTCGTAGTTACCTTGGTTTGCTGATATTGTTAATTATCTTGCTATTGGTCAAATTCCTGAGCATTGGTCGAAACAAGATAGAACTAAATTTTTAGCTGAGGTTAAGCATTTTTCTTGGGATGATCCATATTTGTTCAAATATTGTCCTGATCAGATTATTCGCAGATGTGTGCCTAATGATGAAATTATGAGTGTTATCACTTTTTGCCATTCTTATGCTTGTGGTGGCCATTTTAGCTCTAAGAAAACTGCTGCCAAAATTCTGCAATGTGGATTTTATTGGCCTACTTTGTTTCATGATACTCATGAGTTTTGTCTAAGTTGTGACAGGTGCCAAAAGATGGGAAGGATTACTAGGCGCAACATGATGCCGCTGAACTCCATATTGATAGTGGAAATATTTGATGTATGGGGAATAGACTTCATGGGACCTTTCCCATCTTCAAACGGTAATGTATATATCTTTTTAGCGGTTGATTATCTGTCTAAATGGTTTGAGGCCGTAGCTACCAAGACGAATGATCGCAACGTTGTGATCAAGTTCGTTAGAGAATGCATATTTTCTCGATTTGGTACCCCTAGAGCCATTATCAGTGATGGAGGGTCACATTTTTGCAATAGTTCCTTTAAAACTCTTTTAAGTAAGTACTCCATTACTCATAAAGTCTCTACACCATATCACCCCCAGACTTGTGGTCAAGTCGAAGTTTCTAACCGACAAATTAAGCAAATATTAGAGAAAACGGTGAATCCAAACCGTAAAGATAGGTCTGCACGATTATTGGATGCACTTTGGGCTTACCGAACTTCTTATAAGACACCTATTGGTATGTCACCGTATCGACTTGTCTATGGTAAGGCATGTCATTTACCGGTTGAGTTAGAACGTAAGGCCTATTGGGCCATTAAGACCTTTAATTTTGATTTGTCTACAGCTGGGTATCACCGTAAGCTTCAACTCAATGAGTTAGAAGAGATTAGGAATGATGCATATGAGAATGCAAAGCTTTACAAAGAGAAAACTAAAGTGTTTCATGATAAGTCGATTAGTCGCAAGTCATTTGAACCTGGGCAGAAAGTTCTCTTGTATAATTCTAGATTGTATTTATTTCCTGGTAAGTTAAAATCTCGTTGGACAGGCCCATACTATGTCAAAGAAGTTTTCCCTCATGGGGCTGTCGAACTTGAGAACAGAGAATCTGGTAATGTGTTTAAGGTTAATGGACAGCGAGTAAAACCATTTTTAGAACTCCTTAATGCCGAGGTGGAAACTGTTCTCCTCGAAGATCCAGTCTATCAAGACTAAAACTGTTTGGATTCTTCTTGTTGTATAATAGATTTTTTTTGTTCCTTTTTATGTTTTGTTTTCTTTTTGCAGGGAAACAAATGCCAATTGCTCCACGGGAGTCAACCCATTGGATTCTGCTTCGTGGGAGTCAACCCACCAGATTTGTTCCCATTTTCTTTATCTCTTGTTTTTATTTGTTTGTTTGTGAATTTTCGCATCTTAACTTATACATTGGATGACTCAATTACATTGAGGACAATGTATTGATTAAGTGTGGGGGAGTGGTTTTCACTTCAGTTCTTTTTATATAGGTTTTCTCTTTAAAAAAAATGGTTTATTTGAGCTATTGCATTTCAGGACCAGATGTGGAGCGGGTCTATCCCCATCTCCTATTTTATCCGGCTGTAGAGCGGATTCCCCTTTCTCCTATTTATCCGGATGTTGAGTGGATTCCCCTTTCTCCCATTTTATCCGTCTGTAGAGCGGATTCCCCTTTTTCCTATTATATCCAGTTGTAGAGCGGATACCCCTGTCTCATATTTTATCCAGCTGTTGAGCGGATATCCCTAACCCCTCTTATCCAGCTGTTGAGCGGATTTTGTTTTGTTTTGCTCGGGACTAGCAAAATGTAAGTGTGGGGGAATCTGATAAGCACGCAAGTGCGACACTTTTATACACACATTTATACTAGCTAGGTCTCGATATCTCGCTAATAACTATGTTTTAGAGCTTTTCCAGGAATTATAAGTGAAATCCGTTCGCCCGGAAAACTAATGGCCTAGAAGCTAAATTGGTGCTTGCGACTTGCAATGCCAAAGGAGTCGGAGCTTGTGGGCTAGCAAGCCAACAATATATGGGCCGCATCACTTAAGCCAGGAGGTCGAACAAAGAAATGATGTCCTCTACCAAACGTGTAAGCTGCACAAGGGGGCTTAGAAAGTGAGACGCGTCCCATTTTTCCACCTCTTCGGTCTTATCAAAACAAGAAAAAGAAATGTTCATTTTTCTTTCTCATTTCAAGCTGGTAACAACAGAGAAAGGGAATTTGAGATCGAGCTTCATACTTGAATGGAATTCGTCATCATCCAAACAGCTACAACCAAACCAAGGTGGTATCTTCTCCGTTACCTCTCGCTAGATGGAGTTCAAGCTCTTCTCTCCAATTCATGAGCACCAGATCTTGAGGCAACATCAATGGATCTGTGTGAGACTGTTGTAGTGTTGGAATTTATACGCAGCAGCAACGACAACAGAGCTACAAGGTTCGTTATCGGCTGAAATTGGTTTTGACCTAACTTTTGGTCTTGATTAAATGGTGACTGTTTGGGGCGGTTCTGAGTTGTAAACGAAGATGAAATCATGAAGATGCAGATGAAGTGTCAAGACTGAAACTTGGTTACAGCAAAGCTAGGTCGTGATGTTTGTTCGCTGTGAACGGAGATTGGGTTCATTCCATGAGCTTGATCGATGGAGATTTGGGGGTTTCAACATCAGTTGATATTGGGTCTTAATTTAATGGTGATGGACAACGAAAACAAATGATTCTGTTGGTATTCGATTGAACGCAGAAAGGTGTTGCTGCCATGAATGTTATGATTATGAAAAACAGGTCAGTGGCCGGAGTTGGGAAACAGTTTAGTTAAGAAAGTACTGGTTGCTTGAGTCGAGTGGTGTCTAAAGATCCGATAAAACCAACTCTCTGTGATATGTGGTACTGTTAAGTGGTTTTGAATGGTGAAAAACACTTGCTGCTGCTGTTAATTTAACGGAGTTGGAGAAGGTGTATATGTTGACTGAATTTGGAAGTCGTCGAGCTGGTGTAGTCGGTGGTGGCTGGAAGTGCAGGGAAAGCAGCTGTGGCGAAGCTTGGTTCAGCTGTTGTGATCAATGGCTAGCTCTGTGGTTGGATGTGAACTGAAAGTAGTCAGGGAATTTGGCTGAGTTGATTGCAAATTGTATAAGGCAGTCTCATATGGAACAAGGAGATGGATTCCAATTGAGTTTTTCTATGGAGCTCAGATCAGATCTAATCGAGCTGTAATAGCCAGTGGGTGACGAGACTGTGAATATTCTGAAGTACAACTGTAGCCGATATGTAGAGTGGTTGTTTGCGATTCTGCACTTGAATGTTCTCGACTGAGAACACACACAGCAGTAACAACTGGTGAAGACGGTGGTATTGCCTGATTGCAAGTGATGATGGTGGCTGAGTAACCTGTGGTGGTGTTTTATAAGATGGAGATGCTGGTGTTGGCTGCATCAGTTCAGTGGATCTGAAATGGTCGTGACCAGTGGTGCTGAGATGATTGGACTGAGCTGGTTGTTGGTGGTATTGGTCATGGCTGTGAACAAGGAGGTGTAGACAGTGGCCAGACTTACTGTTGGCCTGAAGTTCTATTTTTGGACTGGGCTTTGGTGTGTGCTGGCGTCCCTCAGCAGAGGAGAGTTTGGATGGCTATTTAACCTGGCGTGAAGAGAAGAAAAGATACGCCGAATACAGGGAAGAAACTAGGGTTTGCATTTATCTTTAATTTTCGATGTGCATAACTTGATTTATTCCTGAATCATTTTCTATGGCTTTTAAGAAAGCTATGTCTATCTAAACTCTTCATTAGGGTGAAAGATGAACTTGTAGTTTTGATTTATTTGTGTTCTAAAACAGGGGTTTTCAACAACTAAAGCTTAATGTCAATTGTTTGAGTTTCTCTTAATGTTTTATTTTCTTTTCAACTTCTCATGTTCTATGCCATGTATAGTTTATTGTTAGGTTAATAGAAATACTCATTTAAACCTTGTTATTAATTGATTTATGAACATCCCGAGACTATGTATGCCATGTATGCTTAGTACTAGGGACTTCTACCTTAGGTTGAGAACAAACAATCTTTTATGATAACTCTTCTCTAAAGATCATTAATGAAATATCTTCCGTGTGTGAGTAGCTAGGCTTGACACTTAATACGAGTAAACTCGATACCTTTTGTTATAGAACACAAGTAAAGCCTAGCTTACAACGGATTCTGTAGCCCTAATAATTCTACATTTTTGATTACAATCTTCATTATTTTGCTTTGGTTCACTTTGTTAGTTTATAAGAATTCTGAAATCTCCATTTTGAAATATTCTTGACTCGAAAGTAACTAGTATTGATTGGAAATAGTGTTTGTCACTCCTCGTGGGAACGATCCCTATTTGCCACTATTCACATGTAGTGCACCGTATACTTGCGGTTAATTAAAGCCGGTTCTCCAATTCATCAGCGAGTTGCTGAGAATGTGCGCAAGGAGGATGATGAAATTTTGGATGATCTAGAGATGGAGGCTTTTCAGAACTATGAGGCTATGAAAGAGGTAGCTACGCAACGTGAAGTTGATGCTGAAGTTGCTAGGATTCAGCAAGAGATGGCTAAGACAAGGCTTGATAATTTGAGAAAGAAGGCTCTTGAGAAGAAAAAACAAGCCGAAACACCACCTATTATGGTCAATATCATTGAAAGTGATGAACCTGTAGATAATGAAACAACAACTTGTTCTCCAACTGCTAATATACCAGCACCTATAGATAGCAATGATGATGATAGTTTTAGTGAGGCTACTAAAACTTCAAGAAGATCTACTCCAGTGCAATCTTTGGAGAACATTTCGCTTTCTAATAGATTTGAAACTGGGAATGAAGAAATTGATGATTTAGATGTTGACAGAGAGGAGGAAGTTGCTGGTGTGGAAACTCTGGGTCTAACGTAATCGACTAATACTTCAAATGTTGCTGAAGATGATGCAAATACTCTGAATTTAATTGCTTTGAAAGAACAAGAAGAGCGTGAGAAGAAGGAGGCTGAAAAGAAGAAAATTAAACCAAAAAATCCGAAAAAGAAGCCTGTCAATGTGGCTGCTGTTAGCCAAGTTACTACTCGAGGTGCTAGGGGTTCCAGAAAGGGTTCGGCAAGCCCTGAAAAAAACCGTGTTATTTAATGCGTGTCTTTTACTGGAATGCTCAGGGCTTGGCTAAAGATGGTGCAAGGGCCAAGTTGGAGGAGCTCTATCACTTGCATAGTCCGGATGTAATCTGTATTGCGGAACCGCAGGTTTTCTGCATTGCAAGTTTTGTTAGGAAGATGAAACTAATTGATTTCTGTGAAGATGTTATCACAAATGAGGCTGGTGGAGAGAAAGGTAATATTTGGGTCTTGTGGAGAAAGACTTTAGCTAGGACGAATATCTTATCTTCTTCAAAACAAGCCATCATTCTAGATTTTGCTGGAGATTTAATCACGACAGTTCATGCTTCTTATGATCCAGTGGCACGACAAAGACTTTGGCGTCAATTGGGGTTGGGTTTTATATCTATGCCGTGGTTGGTGTTGGGGGATTTTAATTGTGTTTTACGTTTGGATGAGAAGAAGGGTGGCAAGCCGATAAAAGAAGTTTATATGAATGAGTTTAGAAGTTGGATTTCTGACAATGGTTTGGTAGAAGCTGATGCTCTTGGGAAGAAATATACTTGGACTAATTGTCGGAGTGGAATTCATAGAATCGTTTCTAAACATGATAGGGCGGTTTTAAATGATGCTTGGTATGACAAATATACAAAGTGGAGGTGTAAGGTATTGCCAAGGGTTTGCTTGGATCATTGCCCTTTGTTTGGCTATGCCTTTGAGAATCCAAGGCCGAAGAGGGTTCCTTTCAGAATTAAAAAAATGTGGCTCTTGCATCGGGTTTTTGAGTTTGTGGAGGAAAATTGGGGATTAAGGCTTGATGGTGCTCCTCCTTTTGTGTTTACTTCTAAATTGAAGATATTGCGTGAAGCTTTGAAGATTTGGAATAGAACTGTATTCGGCGATGTCCAGTTTCATTTGAAGCAAGCTGAATTAAGACTTGAATCGGAGAATGATCTTCTTGATCAAGATCCGAGAAGTGAGTATCAATTTTTGAAAGTGGCGGATGCTAAGAAAACTGCTGAGGAAGTGCGCATTGAGTTGGCTACCATGCTTAAGCAAAAATCGAGAGAGTCTTGGTTGGAAGATGGAGATCAAAATACTCGATTTTTTCATAATAACATTCGCATGAGGAGGAGTCACAACACTATCTCTGAACTGAATTTCTACTAACTCTACTTTGGTTTTGCAGGATGAAATAAAGAACTACATTGTTGATCATTACCAAGCAAAATTCAATGGTGGAGAGGTTAATATTGATCCAAATTTGTTTGATTATGCGCATGAAAGTATTTCGGCTGCTGAGAGTGCTTTTATGGATGCCATTCCATCTTTGGAAAAAGTGAAAGAAGTTGTTTTTGACTTGGGCGCGGATTCTGCTCCTGGCCCTGACAGCTTTACAGGTTCTTTTTATAGAAAATGTTGGAACATTATTTCTAGAGATCTTTTTAATGCTATTGCAAACTGTTGGGCGATGCGGAGAATTCCAAATGGCATTAACTCTAGTTTTATCGTTCTTATTCCTAAGAATAATAAGTTTGATGCTATCAAAGATTATATACCAATTGGTTTAAGAAATTTCTTCTTCAAGATCATTACAAAGATTTTGGCTACCAGGCTTGGTACAGTTCTTAACAAACTGATTTCTGAAGAAAAAATTGCGTTTATGAAAGGAAGAAATATTCATGAGAATATATCTTTGGCGTCTGAATTGATCATTGAGATCAGCACTAATTGGAATTTTGGGAATATCGGCCTCAAATTGGATATTTCCCAAGCTTTTGTTACGGTCAGTTGGGAGTTCGTTATGGAAGTTTTTCGCCATTATGGATTTTCTGCGACTTGGTGTAAGTGGCTTCTCAGCATCCTTAATTCTGCTAGGATTTCTATTATGATTAATGGTTGTCCTGAAGGTTTTTTCAGTATCAGTAGAGGTTTGCGTCAAGGTGATCCCCTTTCATCTTTGATTTTTGTTCTTATTGAAGATGTTTTAAGTTGCAATCTCTCAAAGTTGTTTGCTGCGCGAAATATGCATCATATGGTAAGCAAGAAGGGTGTAGCGCCAACGCACCTACTCTTTGCGGATGATATTCTTATCTTCTGCAGGGGTAACTTGCATGGTTTGCGGAATTTGAAGAATATGCTTGGTATGTATCAACGTGCTTCTGGTCAATACGTGAGTTATGCCAAAAGCAAGTTTTATTATGGAGGTGATAGTAAATCTCGTTCCATTGCTATTGCAAATTTTATGGGAATGGAAAGGGATTTATTCCCGGATAAATATTTGGGAATCCAATTGAAGCCTGGTATTGTGCGACATATTCATGTTCTCCAAGTGGTGGAGAAGATTATGGACAAACTGGCAGGTTGGAAGGGTAAGCTTTTATCTTTTCAAGTTAGATTGGTTTTGATTAAGTCGGTTATTTCAAGTTATGTGCTTCATTCCATGGAGGTTTACAAATGGCCATGTACAATTATTAAACAAGTTGAAAGGGCCATTAGGAATTTTCTATGGTCTGGCGATACTGAAAAACGTAAGTATTTTACGGTTCTTTATGATGATTTATGATGTTCGAAACGTGAAGGTGGTCTTGGCCTTAAGAAATTGGTTGATGTAAATAGGTCCATGCTCATGAAGTTGTGGGTCTCTATTCGTGACTCAAACAATACTTGGGCCAGGTTTTTGAGGGCTAAATACTTCAAGTTAATTGGCAATTTAATTGATTATAAGCTAGGTTCTTCGATTTTTCCAGGAATCAGATTGGTTTACAATTTTGTGCAAAAGCATACACGTTCAATTATAGGTAATGGTGCAAATACTTCCTTATTCTTTGATAATTGTTGTGGTGATTTTTCGATTGCACAGAAGCTTGGCATCACTTCCAAATGCCCTAATGATTTTCAGGCCAAGGTGAGTGATATTATTGTTGATGGTGCTTGGGTTATCCCTTTGAAGACAAGATACTTGATGTTGCGTTGCCATATTGATATTGACAATCTACCTCCCATTGCTGGTGGTGAGGATTACAAAATTTGGAATCTTGATACTAAAGGAGTTTTTTCTATCAAATCGGTTAAAGCTGCAATTAAAGCTCCGGCGGAGATTGCGCCTGCTGCGGTTCTTTTCACTAGACATGTTTTGCATCCTACTTTGAGTGTACAATTCTGGAAGATTTGGAAGAAGCAATGTTGTGCTACTGAAGATAACATCATTAAGAAGACAGGCAGGGAGATGCCTTCTATGTGCCGCCTGTGTAGAGTGAGTTGTGAAGATGTTAGCCATATCACTTGGCATTGCAGAATTGCTAAGCGAATTTGGGCTTGGGCGGCTGGAATTTTTAATCTGCAAGCAAAAGAAGATCTCGTGGCCCTGGCTGCAAAGGGGCGCATCAGGACGGTGAAGGATCTATGGCTTGTTGCAAATCTTGCAATAGTCACGGAATTATGGAAAATGCACAACAAAGCTTATTTTGATGATATGCGAGTTCGATAGCTTGGCTTTAAATGGAGATTTTATCAGGTAATACGTGATAACTCAATTAGAATGAAGGGCCATATGTATAATAATATGGAGGATTGGCGCATTTTGGATTTTTTCAGAGTTAAGCATAGATTATGCAAGAATTCTACTCCTCTTGAAGTTAGTTGGACACCACCTAATCCTGGTGAGATTATGATATGTTGTGATGGTGCTTCACGTGGCAACCCAGGCCAAGCTGGTTCTGGAGTTATTTTCGAGATTCAAACTCGACAGTTCTTGGCGTTCTTTGTGTTGGTCTTGGTTGGCAGACCAATTATTTTGCGGAGGTTAGTGCGGTGATTTATGGTGCCATGGTTGCCAAAAGGTGGAATATTACAAATCTATGTGTTAGGTCGGACTCTATGAGTTGCATCCTAGCTCTTAAGAATGGTGAATTACCGTGGCAGCTGATGCAGAAGTGGAAGATGGCGAGAAATTTCTATACAAATATACGCTATGTGCATAGCTATAGGGAAGTTAATTTTTCAGTAGACGCTTCGGCCAAACAAGCATGTTTGTTCGCTGAAGATGTTTATGAGTTTTATGAGGGTAGGCCAGGATTTATTCTTTCTGTAGAATGGCCTGGAGAATTTTATTTTCGTTTCAAATAGGTCTTATTGGCGTGTAGCCTAACGGCTAGGCGCTAATATGACCTCGACCCTGTACAGTTCTGTTTTTTCTTTTATTTTATTGTTGACCGAGTAAAAAAAAATCTAACTTATATGTGTTGCACATGTCCACAGGATCGGTTCCCCTTTGCCTAAAACGTTGTTGCACATGTTCATAGGATTGATTCCCCTTTCTGCTATAAACCTTGCTGCACCTCATACAATGATCGGTTCCGCTTTGTGATGTACTGCACCTCTTACTAGGATCGGTTCCCCTATCCCATATTTTGTCAGATAAAAAATCACAAACCCGATCATACCATCTCATGTGATTACTTAAGATCGGTTTCACTAATAAAAGTCATACCAATACATAAGTCATGCCTTTGTGAATAGTTCTACCAAGAACACAACAAGTCGTGAACGGTTATACTCAATCACACATATTGGTTGTTCATAAGATATGCAATGAATAAACCAATAACGCCTGGCGATTTCCTTTTCGATTCACAAACAAGTTTATGAACTTACTTCCTTAGAACACATGTAAAACATTGTTCCCTAGGATGAAATCCTCACCTCATACCCATACATAATCACAATAGCATTCAAATGATTATGGCGATGTCTTATCTACAAAGTTAAATGGTTAAGCAATAAACCTCGTATTGTATTCCGTAATACTATGTCTATCTAGAGTTCAAATATTCTTCGCAGTTTTTGTTTTCAATATGCACGACTTGAAAGATACATTAGGGAATGAAACAGTTCAAGTCAAATATCACTAACCTCAAGTGGAAGGATGATTGTTGTCGTTGTACCTCCTTTCTCTTCACATCTTCAAGTCTTCGCAATACTTGTAAAGTCTCAAATCCTAATACTTTCAAGCTAACCTATACAAAGTTGACTCTAGTACATAATCAAGTGACTCTTATCATGAGTTTTGATTCACTAAAATATGACAACCAAACTTAACATAGCAACGCTTGGTGGGTTCAACCGAGCTATGCTTTAACAATCTACCCTTTGTCAATTTTAGTGACAAAACTCTTATATCATATGGATAAATAAATTACAATAATTCATTACACATACGCTTGATTCCCGAATTCAACAGCACAGTAAACTGATTACATTCAATCCTTGAAAATGCAACAACGGCATTATAATAACAAAGCTAATACTCCCCCTAAGGAAGATAGGTAGATATTCAATCCGCACGTCTTTGTTATACCAATTCATATGATATGTTACTCCCCCTTAGTATGTGCATTCACTCTTTCGTTTAGATAAAACGTTTAAGCACCAATTTTCTTTTCCTTAGCGATACCAATCAATATAAAATCAATGCCAGTATCACTTGTTTACTCCATATATTTCTCACCCTTTTTGTCACAAAATGACAAAGAAACGAAAAAATAAAGGACAACACAAAAAGAATCTTACAAATCTCAAAAGACTTGCAACCTGTAGAGTTAGGCACGGGGGTTCCACACATCATGTTCTGATAACCAATATCAAAACCGAAACTACAAGTAGTTTTATTTTGATATGTTACCAAGGAAACAATTGTCCGAAACAATTTTTCCATTTTAGTTTATCAAACCAAAAACTACTAAGCACCTTAGTCCCTTTGCTAAACCGATTGTACAAAAACAATCGCTTAATTCGATAAGACCAAAATAAAGATAACTCTATTTTTCTTATCGGGTTCTAATTATCCATAAACTTAGACCTTTCAATTTTAAACAAGACAAATACTAGGTTAGTTAACTAGCATTTCTTGTTAAGGCATTCGATTAGACTTGAATAACCGAAATCTCACTTCGATAAGTCTAACTAAGATCAGAATTAACTTAGTTTCTCTTATCCGGAATCGAATTGGACTAAACAACTCATCACGTACACCTTTTATTTCGTTAAGCCATAAATAATTCATACAAATCAACATAAATCAACTTGCATAATTATTCACCTCAACCGGAAGAAATTGAAATAACATAGACATTAAAAGCACCACAATTGCACCGAAATTTTGTAAGCCTAATCAATTGATACCACACAATAAAGCAAGATAACAATTGTTTTTCTTAACCGGAACCAATTGAATCACACACATCCACACATACATCATGGAATAAAACATTAATTGAACCGAAATTTTGTTAAGCAAAAGCAATAAATATATATGAAATAAACTCAGGCTTTTCTTAAAAAGCAAAACAATTAACTAACAAGATTGTTACCTCAAATTTCACATCCACTTCTCCAATATGATTGCATCTTCGTCCAGGGAGAATTGATATCGAAATATCATCATGTTGTCATCCTTACGCCAAAACAAAAGAATAACAACAACCAACCTTTACCAGAGAAAGGTTGAAAATCGGTTTTAATAATTGCAAGCAAAAGATGAAAACCGTCGAAGCACATATGCTTTTATGCTAAACCAAAACTGATTCAACATACTGTGACTTTTTCACATATTGTTTCTACCAGAACCCCTCATGATTCTTTGATAAAGCCTACCAACATGGGCTAGAACTTAATCCTTCTAAATCAAAAAGTCACCCAAACCACAAGGGTTCACCATATATGAGATCAAACATTAAGGTAGTAAAACCGAAATCAAACATCCCATAAACATACATAGCAATAAGATAAAGGCATTCAAGCACATGCTATGTAAACCGAAAACTATCACAAGAAAAATTATAAATCAAATAATTTTATTCATAATAGTTTTATTCATAATAGACCAATACAATCAACGAAAGAAATCAAAAATTGATGTCTATTATTCTAGATTAAGTAATACAACAAATAACTTAATCTCTAGTGGTGCTCTTGTTGTTCACTGAGGTCTCTTCAGTGTTCAAACTCTTAAAGCATGTCTCAAGAGATTTGTCCGCAACCACTTCTTGTTTTTCAAGTTCCTCAAAAAGAAATTTGAGCTCAGTAGGAATTCCTCTCGTTCCTTCATACTTTTCTTTTACCCAATCTTGATGTCGAATAGTCATAGCAAGATTGGTTTCCAATTCATGAAAACCTTGGATATATTGAGACATACTATCAGAATGAATCTATTGGGTTTTGGTTGGATCTTGTTTGTTGTAGGCCAACAGACATGACTCATCTTGTGATCCAAAAGAACTATCAGAATCATAATCAAACATGATATTTGATATGCTCTTCTTCTTCCTCTATTTATTGATTCCTTGACAATCCTTAACCTTTTTTGCTTCCTCCTTATTAGCCTTTGAGACACTGCGAGTTATTGGACGCATGCTCGTTTATGAATAAATAAATATAAAAGGATTGATCAGGGTTTCCGAATACAGGTAAGACAAAGTTTCTCCTTTTAAAATAGATACAACTTTCGGACCAAAAGACATCTGGAGAATCCGAAAATATAAAAGAATATATTTCGTTTCCTTAGTCCGAATTTCTCAAGCATAAAGGTTTACTAAAATTAGAAAATTCTAAATAAAACCTCTTTTTGGAAGATCATGTTAAACATGAACATTTTTCTGACAACCATGGATTCGCAGCTATACATATACTGTCACAGATTATTTCTGATAAACAACTACACAAAACAAATGTGCTCCTGTTTTATTGTGCCTTTCCCATCCAAGATTATGAGCACGAAAGAGATGAGAATGCACAATTATGATACAACTAAGTTGTATCGGAGTAAGCTTTTTCCAGCTTACAGTGAATATCAGAAACATAGTTCATGTTTCTCTTCGGGAATTTCTGTCCAAAATATTTTCTCCCAAGACGATGATATTTTCTAACTAGAGAGATATGATCATGTGGAGAAAATGTACTAATGTGAGAATTTTCAGAGATAGATAAATCTCTCTTAATTCTTTGAATGAGATTTTCATAAGATTTTCTCATTCTAAGGACTTCCTTATGATCCACATTAGCATGATCATCTGAAACAACTATATGAAATTCCTGATTGTTTCTTCTGGCAGAGATTCTCTCTTTCCCTTCCTTCTGAAGTCGTTCCTTATCAAAACAAGAACTGTTTCAATATGGGTGCGGAGGAACCTTTTTCCAGAAGCGATTATCAACTCTTTCCTCTGACTCTTTTGAGTTGATCTTATTGGGATGTGGTATAATTTGTCTTTTTACTGAGGAATAATCTTTCAGTTTTCTAAGACAAGAAACTTCCTTCAAAAACTTTACCACCGTATGTTGAAGAAGTATAAGTTTCCTGTCAGGTGACTGAAAATTGTATTCCTTACAATCACCACGGAATCGGTTCAAAGTTTCCTTTGAACAAGATTTCGTTTGATCATCAGTAGATCTAGAAGCTGGTTTCTCATCCTCTTCCAACTTGATGTAGTTAGGCAAACTACCATCATCTTAATCTTTTTCAGATGTGATTAAACCGATTTTGTCACAATCTGTAAAAGTCGAGCAAGGACTTTTAGTTTCCTCATCAGAAGAAATCACAACAACATCATTAGTTAGAACCATATGAGGTGTCTCTTTATCTGTAAGAGATTTACCAATATCCTCTAGTTTGATAGTGAGATCCATTTTATCTTTGGATAGACAATTCAGTTGAATGTATTTTTCTCTGATCTCCTGTTTAAGAAGATTTGACTCTGTCTTTAAAATAAGTACTTTAGAAGACAAAGATTGCACAGGATTTAGGAGTTTTACCAACTCTTTATCAGCATCTTCTCTTTCATTGGAGATAGACATAGATGTTTTCGTCACTCCTGGATCATGAGTCAACGAAGTAGTAACATCTTCAACTTTTGAGTATTCATACTCTTGCAAAACGTTAACTGAATCAGACATTAGATTCAATTCTTATAAGTTGGATCGCATCATGCAAAAATTGTTAGATCTTTTCGTTTTTTCCTGCTCTGATATCAATTGAAAAGGCGAGGGTACCCAAATATACCTCAAGCTAAAACTTTTCCCACTTATAAGTCTTTTCTCTGAAAGTGATTGTCTATGGACTGAGTCGAGACAATACAACTAATAGGTTCATACTTCGTGTGATCGTCTATGGATACGAGATCGAGACAATACATCAACGAAGTATGTTACTTGATAAAAAGGTTCGGACTTAACCAAACACAATAGGATTCACTTATCAAGTAAATAGGAATTAACGTTTGTATAATTTACTTTAATTATAGTAAAACAATTATAATGCGGAAATATAATGTAAATGACACAGCAAGATTTTGTTAACGAGGAAACCGCAAATGCAGAAAAACCCCGAGACCTTGTCCAGAATTGAATACTCTCAGGATTAAGCCGCTACACAAAATTACACCTAACTTTGTATAGTTGAGACCAAGCAACTAAACCTATAGTTCACCTAGTTCCGTATGTATTCCCAAGACTCCGACCTTAGTCACGTACTTGGAACAATTCCTTTGGTTCATATTCCAAACAGTAAAGGAACAACAAATATGTTTGGTATCAACTCTATTCAACCAAGTGATATGAGTCGGACAAAGGCTCTTCCGTTTATCTTAACATAAACTCCTTCGTCAGGTTCTTAGATCTATCTTATGTTCAATTAATGAAGTAATCGTTTAAGATTAAGCCAACAACACTATTAATCCAAAGAATTGTGTTGATGCCGATCTACTCAATTAATCAATCCAATCGATCACAAAGATAAACCGATTATTAATTGGATCCTCTTTTATCGAAACAAGTATTGTGCACACCAAAGATTATGAACCCACAAATCAGAAATCTTCAATATCTTCTTCGTCTTCAAATCTTCTTAGATCTTCAATAAACACCTGCACACAATCACTTGAATCTTTTGTGATCAATCACGCACGGAACGGAGTCTGTTAACAACGGATTATCACAAGATCGTCTTTAGAACTAACAACAGTCTAAAGATCCCTGTAGAAACTCTGAATTAGTTTGAGTGAATCTTATATCAGAAGAGAAGATTCTCAAGCATAAACAAACTAGGTGCAATCAAAGTTCAACCACCGTTAGTCAATCAAATCAAAGAAAACAAAAGATAAACCGCAATTATCTAGTTTCCCACCAACGGTACATGATAGAGCTTCTCAATCTCAAAGAAGACTTTAAACTGAGCGTCCGTGAGAGGTTTCTCCTAATTAGGTTACTCTCCTCTCTGAATAGGCGGCTACACCAGTAACAACACAACAAATAGGAAGTCTGTTGTTATGAAGGATTAGTTTGCAAAAAAGGCAAACTTCAAGTATTTATAGAAAAGGAAGTTTGAACACCAAGGAATTTCCAAAACCGAAAAAATTCTCAAGATATTCATTAAAGCACAAATTCGGTTTCCATAATTCCTGGAAATGCTGTGTCTAAAAATAATGATCGAAATCTCTCGGAAAATCTCTAATTAGTAAATGCACATTACTAATTCTTATTTCCCTACAAAATGAAGTTAAATACCATAATTAAAAGAATCTTAACTTATTTATGTTTCGATCCTGGGATTATTTTCCCTTAGCTATTAAGGAATAACTTTGAACAATTAAAGAAATAAACATTCATAGCACGTGTTCAAAGTATGTGGACATCTTAACTTTGTAAGTTCTCTTTCACACTTACAACCTTGAAACTGATTTTCCATACTTCCAAACAAGTTTAGAATTGGTTCATCTGACTTTCAAGAACTATGCAATTGATAAAATAACATTGAATCACAATCATGGGTTTAACGATTCTACCAAAACAAGTTTCGGTTCTACCTTCCATGTTAGTGTTGTGCATAATCACACTAGCTTTCCAAAGTTCGGTTGATTAGGTACTAGGATCGGTTCCCCACATATATATGGTATCTAACTTATATGTGTTGCACATGTCCATAGGATCGGTTCCCCTTTGCCTAAAAACGTGTTGCACATGTTCATATGATCGGTTCCCCTTTCTGCTATAAACCTTGTTGCACCTCATACAAGGATCGGTTCCGCTTTGTGATGTGCTGCACCTCTTACTAGGATCGGTTCCCCTTTCCCATATTTGGTCAGACAAAAAATCACAAACCCGATCATACCATCTCAGGTGATTACTTAAGATCGGTTTCACTAATAAAAGGCATACCAATACATAAGTCAGGCCTTTGTGAATAATTCTACCAAGAACACAACAAGTCATGAATGGTTATACTCAATCACACATATTGGTTGTTCATAAGATATGCAATGAATAACAAAACCAATAACGCTTGGCGATTTCCTTTTCGATTCACAAAGAAGTTTATGAACTTACTTCCTTAGAACACATGTAAAACATTGTTCCCTAGGATGAAATCCTCACCTCATACCCATACATAATCACAATAAAATTCAAATGATTATGGCGATGTCTTATCTACAAATTTTAATGGTTAAGCAATAAACCTCGTATTGTATTCCTTAATACTATGTCTATCTAGAGTTCAAATATGCTTCGCAAATTTTTTCCTTCAATATGCACGACTTGAAAGATACATTAGGGAATGAAACAGATCAAGTCAAATATTACTAACCTCAAGTGGAAGGATGATTGTTGTCGTTGTAGCTCCTTTCTTCTTCACATATTCAAGTCTTCGCAATACCTGTAAAGTCTCAAATCCTAATACTTTCAAGCTAACCTATACGAAATTGACTCTAGTACATAATCAAGCGACTCTTAACATGAGTTTTGATTCACTAAAATATGACAACCAAACTTAACATACCGACGCTTGGTGGGTTCAACCGAGCAATGCTCTAACAATCTCCCCCTTTGGCAATTTTAGTGACCAAAATCTTACATCATATGGATAAACAAATTACAATAATTCATTACGCGTACGCTTGATTCCCGAATTCAACAACACAATAAACTGATTACATTCAATCCTTGAAAATGCAAAAACGACATTATAATAACAAAGCTAATACTCCCCCTAAGGAAGATAGGTAGATATTCAATCCACACGTCTTTGTTATACCAATTCATATGATATGTTACTCCCCCTTAGTACGTGTTTCACTCTTTCGTTTAGATAAAACGTTTAACCACCAATGTTCTTTTCCTTAGCGATACCAATCAATATAAAATTAATGCCAGTATCACTTGTTTATTCCATATATTTCTCCCCCTTTTTGTCACAAAATTCAAAAGAAACGAAAAAATAAAGGACAACATGAAAAGAATCTTACAAATCTCAAAATACTTGCAACCTGTAGAGTTAGGCACGAGGGTTCCACACATCATGTTCTGATAACCAATATCAAAACCGAAACTACAAGTAGTTTTATTTTGATATGTTACCAAGGAAACAATTGTCCAAAACAATTTTTCCATTTTAGTTTAGCAAACCAAAAACAACTAAACACCTTAGTCCCTTTGCTAAACCGATTGTACAAAAACAATCGCTTAATTCGATAAGACCAAAATAAAGATAACTCTATTTTTCTCATCAAGTTCTAATTATCCATAAACTTAGACCTTTCAATTTTAAACAAGACAAATACTAGGTTAGTTAACTAGCATTTCTTTTTAAGGCATTCAATTAGACTTGAATAACCGAAACCTCACTTCGATAAGTCTAACTAAGATAAGAATTAACTTAGTTTCTCTTATCCGGAATCGAATTGGACTAAACAACTCATCCCATACACCTTTTATTTCGTTAAGCCATAAATAATTCATACAAATCAACATAAATCAACTCGCATAATTATTCACCTCAACTGGAAGCAATTGAAACAACATAGACATTAAAAGCACCGCAATTGCACCGAAATTTTATAAGCCTAAACAATTGATATCACACAATAAATCAAGATAACAATTGTTTTTCTTAACCGGAACCAATTGAATCACACACATCCACACACACATCATGGAATAAAACATCAATTGAACCGAAATTTTGTAAAGCAAAAGCCATAAAGATATATGAAATAAACTCAGGATTTTCTTAAAAAGCAAAACAATTAACTAACAAGATTGTTACCTTAAATTTCGCATCCACTTCTCCAATATGATTGCATCTTCGTCCAGGGAGAATTAATATCGAAATATCATCATGTTGTCATCCTTATGCCAAAATAAAAGAATAACAACAACCAACTTTTACCAGAGAAAGGTTGAAAATCGGTTTTAACAATTGCAAGAAAAAGATGAAAACCGTCGAAGCACATATTCGTTTATGCTAAACCAAAACCGATTCAACATACTGTGACTTTT
Organism: Papaver somniferum; assembly: GCF_003573695.1. Classification (NCBI taxonomy): domain Eukaryota; kingdom Viridiplantae; phylum Streptophyta; class Magnoliopsida; order Ranunculales; family Papaveraceae; genus Papaver; species Papaver somniferum. The sequence continues at coordinate 156,753,666 of NC_039360.1, read as the reverse complement.
TCACATATTGTTTCTACCAGAGCCCCTCATGATTCTTTGTTAAAGCCTACCAACATGGGTTAGAACTTAATCCCGCTAAATCAAAAAGTCACCCAAACCGCAAGGGTTCACAATATATGAGATCGAATATTAAAGTAGTAAAACCGAAATCAAACATCCCATAAACATACATAGCAATAAGATAAAAGCATTCAAGCACAAGCTATGTAAACCGAAAATTATCACAAGAAAAATTATAAATCAAATAATTTTATTCATAAGAGTTTTATTCATAATAGACCAATACAATCAATGAAAGAAATCAAAAATTGATGTCTATTATTCTAGATTAAGTAATACAACAAATAACTTAATCTCCAGTGGTGCTCTTGTTGTTCACTGAGGTCTCTTCAGTGTTCAAACTCTTAAAGCATCTCTCAAAAGACTTGTCCGCAACCACTTCTTGTTTTTCAAGTTTCTCAAAAAGAACTTTGAGCTCAGCAAGAATTCCTCTTGTTCCTTCATACTTTTCTTTTACCCAATCTTGATATCGAATAGTCATAACAAGATTGGTTTCCAATTCATTAAAACCTTGGATATATTGAGACATACTATCAGAACGAATCCATTGTGTTTTGGTTGGATCTTGTTTGTTGTAGGCTAACATATATGACTCATCTTGTGATCCAACAGAACTATCAGAATCATAATCAGACATGGTATATGATACGCTCTTCTTCTTCCTCTATGTATTGATTCCTTGAAAATCCTTAACCTTTTTTGCTTCCTCCTTATTAGCCTTTGAGACACTGCGAGTTATTGGACGCATGCTCGTTTATGAATAAATAAATATAAAAGGATTGATCAGGGTTTCCGAATACAGGTAAGAAAAAGTTTCTCCTTTTAAAAGAGAGACAAATTTCGGACCAAAAGACCTCTGGAGAATCCAAAAATAGAATATATTTCGTATCCTTAGTCCGAATTTCTCAAGCAGAAAGGTTTATTAAAATTTGAAAATTCTAAATAAAACCTCTTTTTGGAAGATCATGTTAAACATGAACATTTTTCTGACAACCACGGATTCGCATCTACCAATATACTGTCACAGATTTTTTTTTGATAAATAACTACACAAAACAAATGTGCTCCTATTTTATTGTGCCTTTCCCATCCAAGATTATGAGCACGAAAGAGATGAGAATGCACAATTATGATACAACTAAGTTGTATCGGAGTAAGATTTTTCCAGCTTACAGTGAATATCAGAAACATAGTTCATGTTTCTCTTCGAGAATTTCTTCCCAAAATATTTTCTCCCAAGACGATGATCTTTTCTAACTAGAGAGATATGATCATGTGGATAAAATGTACTAACGTGAGAATTTTCAGAGATACATAAATCTCTCTTAATTCTTTCAATGAGATTTTCATAAGATTTTCTCATTCTAAGGACTTCCTTATGATCCACATTAGCATGATCATATGAAACAACTATAGAAAATTCCTGATTGTTTCTTTTGGAAGAGATTCTCTCATTCCTTTCCTTCTGAAGTCGTTCTTTATCAAAACCAGAACTGTTTTAATATGGGTGCGGAGGAACCTTTTTCCATAAGCGATTATCAACTCTGTCCTCTGACTCTTTTGAGTTGATCTTGTCGGGATGTGGTATAATCTGTCTTTCTACTGAGAAATAATCTTTCAGTTTTTTAAGACAAGAAACTTCCTTTAAAAAATTTACCACCGTATGTTGAAGAAGTATAAGTTTCCTGTCAAGTAACTGAAAATTGTATTTCTTACAATCACCACGGAATCGGTTCAAAGTTTCCTTTGGACAAGATTTTGTTTGATCATTAGTAGATCTAGAAGCTGGTTTCTCATCCTCTTCCAACTTGATGTAGTTAGGCAAACTACCATCATCTTAATCTTTTTCAGATGTGATTAAACCGGTTTTGTCACAATCTGTAAAAGTAGAGTAAGGACTTTTAGTTTTCTCATCAGAAGAGATCACAACAACATCATTAGTTAGAATCATAGGACGTGTCTCTTTATCTGTAAGAGATTTACCAAGAGCCTCTAGTTCGATAGTGATATCCATTTTCTCTTTGGCTAGATAATTCAGTTGAATGTATTTTTCTCTTATCTCCTGTTTAAGAAGATTTGACTATGTATTTAAAATAAGTACTTTAGAAGACAGAGATTGTATAGGCTTTAGAAATTTTACCAACCCTTTAACAACATCTTCTCTTTCATTAAAGATAGACATAGATGTTTTCGTCACTCATGGATCATGAGTCAACGAAGTAGTAACATCTTCAGCTTTTGAGTATTCATACTCTTGCAAAACATTAACTGAGTCAGACATTAGATTCAATTATTATAGGTTGGATCGCACCAAACACATATTGTTAGATCTTTTCGTGTTTGCCTGCTCTGATACCAATTGAAAAGGCGAGGGTACCCAAATATACCTCAAGCTAAAACTTTTCCTACCTATAAGTCATTTCTTTGAAAGTGATTGTCTATGGACTGAGTCGAGACAATACAACTGATCAGTTCACACTTCGTGTGATCGTCTATGGATACGAGATCGAGATAATACAACAACGAAGTATGTTACTTGATAAAAAGGTTCGGACTTAACCAAACACAATACGATTTACTTATCAAGTAAATAGGAATTAACGTTTGTGTAATTTACTTTAATTATAATAAAACAATTATAATGCAGAAATATAAAGTAAATGACAAAGCAAGATTTTGTTAACGAGGAAACCGCAAATGCATAAAAACCCCAGACCTTGTCCAGAATTGAATACTCTCAGGATTAAGCCGCCACACAAAATTACACCTAACTTCATATAATTGAGACCAAGCAACTAAACCTATAGTTCACCTAGTTCCGTATGTATTCCCACGCCTCCGACCTTAGTCACGTACTTGTAACAATTCCTTTGGTTCGTATTCCAAACAGTAAAGGAACAACAAATCTGTTTGGTATCAACTCTATGCAACCAAATGATATGAGTCGTACAAAGGCTCTTCAGTTTATCTTAACATAAACTCCTTCGTTAGATTCTTAGATCTATCTTATGTTCAATTACCGAAGTAATCGTTTAAGATTAAGACAACAACACTATTAATCCAAAGAAGTGTGTTGATGCCGATCTACTCAATTAATCAATCCAATATATTACAAAGATAAGCCGATTATTAATTGGATCCTCTTTGTTTATGGGTGAAAACTGTTTCTGCGGTTTTTGGTAAATTTGGGTGTGTGAATGAGAAACGAATCTAAACCCTAAAAAAATGCACTGCATGAGAATGCTTTCTGATTCGAGAGATCAATCTGTACAATTGTGGCCTAAACCAAGAAATGGCCGTTCCAGACTTGTATCAGAAACATGAACCGGCTTCCAAAAATGTAAGCAATCAGCTCTGAGTGTTTGAATACGTTATATCAACACTTGGTTTTTGTCTGTTTTGGAAATAGGGAGGATAACCTATTTATACAAGCCATTGAGCATAACCCTCGTCTCTCGTGGGAAGTGAAGGAAGTGGAGTGATGAGATAGTGGGGTCGTGTGTTAATGTCACACGATCAGTCTTTGCCCACTTCCTCCATCATCACTAACCGTCCATGTCTTCCTGACACGTTCTTGTGATGGCGTGTTGCACGCTGCACGTTGTAAACCGCCAGACCAATACCCCAGTAAGTATCCCCCAGTTTGTGACATGCTTGATGTCTCGAATGTGCGGATCGTGGGACCCACATGAAGTAGCATGCGGTGCTAGGCTAAATAACTAAGTTATTTAGGGAATTGATATTTATAAAATATCGTGTGTATTATATGCATGTAATGCATCGGGTATAATCAATACATATGAAGCATCGCTGTTTTAAGGCTTAACCGAATAAGTCGCGGATTTAAGCGTCTTAAAACATCAACACGTCTAGTCATCTTCGAGCGATCGTTTATAAGCCTCATGGGCGAGCCATATCATGGACGATCGCTCCATGTGGCAGAGTGGGGGACGGTGATCACAAAGACGCTTCATTAGTCGTCTAGCTCTTAACCTACGTTGTCCGACCAAGCTAGCGAAGTTGGACGGACGAGATGGCTTAAGACCCTCATCTGCGACCGTTGATGGAACATTAGGTTTTAAAGAGGTGCGCAATCATCACTCTTTGGCTTGATCGAACTCAAGCATGGGAGCCAGTTTTGGTGGGACCGATCGGTCCTGCATGGAGGCGTCCCGTCAATGTACATGTCCATGCTGGCTCGTCTCGCGAAGGTGCGATCTAGGACACTCAGTTTGACCGGCAAAGGTGAGTGGTTGAGATCGGTTTTTCGACAGAAATCCGTTGCCGCAAAGGAATTGGAAACCGCGCGACATGCCTATTTTGGGCGCGCGTTTCGAGGTGTTCGGCCATGGTTGGCCTAGGCCGATCGGTCATACGTGTAGACGGGACCACAATGATCATGTTGACATGCTTGGGATATTTTAAGTCTATATCTACACCCTCCATCCAAGCTTGCGAAGATCGACGCTCGTGATCGATTAACGACACGTAACATGCCGCAAACCCTAATTAGGGTTTTGTATAGTTCACGCCCGTGCAACTTCAACCGATCGGTTTAGCAAGATGTACTCCTCCTTTGGGGAGACCGATCGTGTGGGTCCCACGTTAGGCCGGCGGTGAGCATGTGTGCACTTGTTCCACGGTCCTAGGTGTGATCTAAGCCATCCATCCATCAATTTAAGACGCTAGTTGTGCTTCCACGGCTTTTAAAGCATCACGCCAGCCATGTTTTGAGCAAACGTTTATTGCTCCATGGCTTGGTCGTGAGAGAGCCGATCATGTAGGTGAAAAGTGGGCCCGCTAATGTGCATGCCATCGCTTCTCCGGTCAATCGCGGGACGATCCAAGCCGTCCAACTTGGCTTGCGAAGTTGGATGGTCGCGACTTCTTTGAGACTGTTTTTGACAGCCTTGCGCATACTAGCCACTCCATACCAGCTCGACCATCATTCTTCAGGGCTGGCGTTTGGTGGCTATTTGGGGGCAAAGCATGTGTTCGACCGTCCAGGGCATAAACGGGCCCGCTGGTGGTCATTGCGGTGATAGACTGCTCCTGCTGAGGATCGTCTAGGATGGTTAAATCATGTGGCCAACCTGCGTGGTCGTGATAGTTTCTGAGACTGACATGGGAAGTCCAGATCTCCCTTAGGAAATATGCTCAATAGGGCTAGTATAACACACCGAGAGATGCTCAATCGGGCTAGTATAACACACCGAGAGATGTAGCCTGTATGGGTATTTCGTGCATGCCTCACTATTGACACTTGGAGATTCGTGTTACTCTGCTAAGAGCAACACTCAGTCGTCATGCCGCACCAGTAATGGGAGTTCTGCGGGAACAACACAGGAAATACAAGGATAATCATGCATTAATTAATAATGCTATAAATCCACAGAATATCGGGATTGTTGCTACATGCTCCGTTCTGGGTGTATTTAATTCACAGAATACTGGGATTGTTGCCACATGCTCCATTCTAAGTGAATTAGTAAAGTGAAGAAGTATGCATCACTCGGATAGCTTTATCCTCCGCAGGATGTTGGCGTATTAAGTTCGGCTTTTACAATTTTAGCCTTGAACAAAAATCCACCATCAACACTCTTTTACCGAAACAAGTATTGTGCACACCAAAGATATGAACCCACATATCAGAAATCTTCAATATCTTCTTCGTCTATAAATCTTCTTGGATCTTCAATAAACACCTGCACATAATCATTGAATCTTTTGTGATTAATCACGCAAGGAACGGAGTCTGTTAACAACGGATTATACAAGATCGTCTTTAGAACTAACAACAATCTAAAGATCCCTGTAGAAACTCTGAATTAGTTTGAGTGAATCTTATATCAGAAGAGAAGATTCTCAAGCATAAACAAACCAGGTGCAATCAAAGTTCAACCACCATTAGTCAATTAAATCAAAGAAAACAAAAGATACACCGCAATAATCTAGTTTCCCACCAACGGTACACGTTAGAGATTCTCAATACCAAAGAAGACTTTAAGCTGAGCGGCCGTAAGAGATTTCGCCTAATTAGGTTACTCTCCTCTCCGAATAGGCGGCTACACCAGTAACAACACAACAAAGAGGAAGTCTGTTGTTACGAAGGATTAGTTTGCAAGAAAGGCAAACTTCAAGTATTTATAGATAAGGAAGTTTGGACACCAAGGAATTTCCAAAACCGAAAATATTCTCAGGATATTCATTAAAGCACAGATTCGGTTTCCATAATTCCTGGAAATGCTCTGTCCAAAAATAATGATCGAAATATCTCGGAAAATCTCTAATTAGTAAATGCACATTACTAATTCTTATTTCCCTACAAAATGAAGTTAAATACCTTAATTAAAAGAATCTTAACTTATTTATGTTTCGATCCTGGGATTCTCTTCCCTTAGCTATTAAGGAATAACTTTGAACAATTAAAGAAATAAACATTCATAGCACGTGTTCAAAGTATGTCGACATCTTAACTTTGTAAGTTCTCTTTCACACTTAAAACCTTGAAACTGACTTGCCACACTTCCAAACAAGCTTAGAATTAGTTCATCTGACTTTCAAGAACTATGCGATTGATCAAATAACATTCAATCACAATCATGGGTTTAACGGTTCTACCAAAACAAGTTTCGGTTCTACCTTCCATGCGAGTGTTGTGCATAGTCACACTAGCTTTCCAAAATTCGGTTGACTAGGTACTAGGATCGGTTCCCCACATATATATGGTATCTAACTTATATGTGTTTCAAATGTCCATAGGATCGGTTCCCTTTTGCCTAAAAACGTGTTGCACATGTTCATAGGATCGGTTCCCCTTTCTACTATAAACCTTGCTGCACCTCATACAAGGATCGGTTCCGATTTGTGATGTACTGCACCTCTTACTAGGATCGGTTTCCCTTTCCCATATTTGGTCAGAAAAAATCACAAACCCGATCATACCATCTCAGGTGATTACTTAAGATCGGTTTCACTAATAAAAGTAATACCAATACATAAGTCAGGCCTTTAATAGTTCTACCAAGAACACAACAAGTCGTGAACGGTTATACTCAATCACACATATTGGTTGTTCATAATATATGCAATGAATAACAAAACCAATAACGCCTGACGATTTCCTTTTCGATTCACAAACAAGTTTATGAACTTACTTCCTTAGAACACATGTAAAACATTGTTTCCTAGGATGAAATCCTCACCTCATACCCATACATAATCACAATAGCATTCAAATGATTATGGCGATGTCTTATCTACAAAGTTTAATGGTTAAGCAATAAACCTCGTATTATATTCCTTAATACTATGTCTATCTAGAGTTCAAATATGCTTCGCAGTTTTTGTTTTCAATATGCACGACTTGAAAGATGCGTTAGGGAATGAAATAGTTCAATTCAAATATCACTAACCTCAAGTGGAAGGATGATTGTTGTCGTTGTAGCTCCTTGCTTCTTCACATCTTCAAGTCTTCGCAATACTTGTAAAGTCTCAAAACCTAATACTTTCAAGCTAACCTATACGAAGTTGACTCTAGTACATAATCAAGCGACACTTAACATGAGTTTTGATTCACAAAAATTTGAAAACCAAACTTGACATACCAACGCTTGGTGGGTTAAACCGAGCTATGCTCTAACAATAACATTTATTGAAATTGATTTGAATCGATATCTCCAGTAAGATTAAGTCCCTAGTGTAAGTTGAGGAGTTTGGGCCATCCATGGATGAATGATGTTGCATCTGCTTCAGAAGTCTTATCATGGGATAATGAAGACTTATCGATTGTAGTTTAGTTACACTTTGATTGCGCTGGTGTTGAATCAGTGTGTCATCGTCAAGATATTTGTGATGAAGCTAGATGCGCCATTATAGGAGGTGTACTATTTGATTGGGAGTATAATTTGAAGGCTTCTTATATGATTGAGCGTTGAAGCGTCATATCAGCTTTGATCGTCTCGACCCTGAGTATCTTCTGTTGATTCAACGTCCTTTTCATTGCGGTAGTGGGATTCAACACTTGTGTAGTCATCAGAGATTTCTGATTTTGTGGCACACATGGACACTCCTGCAAAGCTATGGAGAAACGCCCAAAGTGTTCTTTGTCATGCTTGGACATTATCTCAGTAATGAACGTCTCAGTGATCGATTCAGAGAAATGTCAGATTCAACAACTTAGTAAAATACTAATGCGATGAAGCTACCATTCGTCTTGCAATAGCGGAGTTGCTAGAAGAATTGAGTCCCATGCTAGGATAGCATGTGAGAAAGTAAATGACATAGACATGGAAGGAATGAGACTTTCTTGAGTGCGAAACCTCTTGATGAATGTCTATGCATCTTTTGCAGGTTCTTGTTTCAAGCTCGTCAAAGTTCGAACTTCCTCCAAGTGCTCTGATGATGGAACGTCCGCCAAATCTTCTGGATCAAAACTTTCTTCGTTGGAGAGATGTGCAACCAAAGGTGCCCTGTCAGTATCCATCTTTTCAGCGTGGATCCACGCTCATCTGAAGAACATGTCATATCCTGGATCTTCCTGATTATGTGAAACTTGGTTTATGTCCAGGTTGAACTTATGTTCACTTTGAGAGCGATGTAGACATAAGTATTTCTGAGCGTTTCTTCGAGGTCTCTGATTGAGATGGGATCACGAGTAGCTTCTTACCGAGTGATGCCTGCGGCTCAGAGGGTTTTCAGTGGAATGATGTTGATGGTGATGTCAGCATCGATCAACATTCTTCCGAATTCATTTCCTCTGAGATGGACTGTGGTAAGCAGTCCCCAGTCGAACATCTCCTTGTTTGTGGATGAAGGTTCAAGGAGTATCTCTGGGATGGACAGACGTCTGACACAATGTAATTCGATGATGTGAACATTTCTTTCCTTTGTGCCTTAGACAGATAGAGCAATTTCACAGATATGCTCGATCAACGATTGAACTGCCCTTTGACTGGTTGTTCAGAGAGTGTAAAGGTTCTGACTGGGAGAGGATTCTTGTGTACTCATTCAGTCCCCAGTTGAAGCTATTGTGGATCAACCTTATCTTTGAAAATGTGCTTCAAAAAATATTGCAGTTACTTCTTGGATGATCGATGAACCTATGAAGGAAGTACCTGTGATTATCCATTTCTTCTTCAGTTGGCTTTCTCCTGATGAACGACAATATGATTGCACCATCTTGAACCCAGACTTCCAGAAGAGAGAAGTTCGAGTCTTTCTGATAATTTCCCCGTTCGTTGATGCCGGATCGAGGTTTGTGTATTTCAGGATTGGTTATCTTTTCTTCGCGCCTTCAGAGGAGTCTGGGATGTTGGAGAAGCGCTCTGATGTTGTGTCTCGGCTTTCCTTTCATTCCTTTCGGTAACAACGTTTGTTAAAGGATGGAGATTGTACTGATTGTTGACGACTAGGCATCGGCTGTTTCGAGGTTCCTCTACCCTGCAGACTTTGCTCTTTCCAGTAAAGTAGGTGCAGTAGTTGCGATCGCTTGGTCGCTTCGTGAAGTTTTGAAAAGGTTTGGAAAAGGTTCAGAGTCCAAGCGATCAAAGCTTGGACTCTGAACCTCTTCACATTCGGGATTATCCCATTGATGCACAAGCGATCAAATTAGGCCCACCAGTTTTTTTCAGTGACATTCGGGTCATGACAATCCAAAGCTTGGACTCTGAACCTCCTCACATGACCGTTCGGATGTTCATTGCTCTTCTGGGACATTCTTGCTAAGTCGGAGAGAGTAATATGCTCTGAGACGAAGAAGTGTTTCCTGTAGAAGGCATTAACCATTTCTCTCCAACTAGCGATGCTCCCAGGTGCAATGTTGTTGTACCAGGTGTATGCTCTGCCTGTCAGAGATTTCAAGAATTCCTTCAGACGAACGACATGATTGTGTTCGTGCTCTCCTAGTGCCTCCATGAATCGAGAGACGTGTTCTCGAGCGTTCCCTGTTCCGTTGTATAGTGTGAACGTTGGGGAAGTGTAGCCCTTCGGGAGAGGAATTCTTTGCGTAGCAGCAGGATATGGAGGTTGATGACGATGAACAGATGATGCTTTGTCTTTTCCTCGATCCTTCATGAAGCGTTCCAGGTCCTCACGAATGATGAGGCTGCAATTTCTTTTGTTGGTGGGTTATCTGCAGCCTTGTGCACCTCATCATCATGTGCTACATGGATCAGAGTGACTTCAAGATCAGCAACAATGTTTCTTTGGATTTTCCTTTCTCCTGAGCTTTCTCTGACATCTTATCAGGGAGAGTTTTGAGATAATTGCACAACTCTTTCTGAGTGGAGGCCATATCAATCTGATTTTTGGAGAGAGTCTCTTGCACCTTCATGAGATCAACTATGGTAGGCGGATTTTCTCTGATTTCTTCGGGAGAGCGGCCGAACAGGGGATGGTATCCAATGTTGGTTTGAGGAGGAGTGGTATCAACAACACCGGTGTTAGAAGCAGGAGTAGTTTATGGAGTACCACCATTGTTGCTAGTGCTAGCGTTGTTTGTGTTAGGATTTGTAACCTAACCTGACCTAAGATCAACCATTTTGTGAAAGTTGAGATTGCAACCAAGCGATTAATCTCCCACTGTGGTCGTCAATCTGTAGATGGGGAAAAACGGTTCGCCGATTTTTTAGGTAATTGAAGAGACGGACGTGTTGTCGAGACTCCTCAACCGAGCAAACTGCTCAACCTCACACAGATGCACTGCAAAGGGAGTGCTTAGATTCAAGAGATCAATCTGTATGACTTTGGCCTAAACCAAGTCAATGGCCGTTCCAGAGTCAATTCGGTCACAAAGAGGGAGATAGGTTGATCTGTTGGAGGGAAGCTGAGAGTTGTGTGGTATCAATGATGATCAAGGATTGTGGATGTGTTGAAGGTTTCTGCAAGTTTTCTGTGAACTGTTGAGTTCAAAGTAAGTTCTGGTCGATTGATAGAATTTCTGAGAGTGATGACTCGAAAAATTGTCTTGTTTCAATTATAGATCCAGAGACTTATTTATATTGTCAGAATAAACACATTGATCCCTGCAAGTGTGACGGTTTCTTGAGTGAAACAGTAGGAAAGTGGGAAATCGTGGTGAAACCAGTTCCAGGTCGTGCGGAGACTTGGTTAACCATCCACCCACTACTTTTCTAACTCCTTCAACCGCTTGCACGACTTACTCACATTTCTCATCGTGGATGAACCCACGTGCCGTAGGCCGCCAGACCAAAAACCTAATTGATATCCCCCCATGTGACATGATTGATGTCTCATGATTTGTGAAGTCTGCAAGGAAGACGTGTATTAATTAGTCAGTTATTGACTGATTAGACAGTGAGTCTAAGTTTTTTTGAATTGAGCATGAGTGAAGAATGCTCAGTGATTCATGGATCTGAGCAAATACTGTTAAATTCGAGCAACTGACCAAGTATTGCTCGATTCGACGAATTACTGAATATTGATAGTTGGATCAATATTCGAGCAACTGAGCAAGTATTGCTCAATTCGACAAATCGCTGAATATTGATAAATTACTGAATATTGATAGTTGGATCAATATTTAAGTAACTGAGCAAGTATTGCTCAATTCGATGGATTATTTATTGGTAACGTGACTCAATAAAATATTAATTAAAATATTGGTAGACTACCAAATATTATATGATTAATCCAGATATTGATTGCTGAATCAACATAAATTTATTAGTGTTTGAATCTGGCTCAGAATGATGATTAATTTGTGGAGCGTTTATTCGAAACCCTAATTTTTGATCAATTGTTCGTCAATTGATGAATTGCTGAAAATAGGTCATGAGTGATGGAGGGACCGACCACATGGGATGATGGATGTCCATGTGGCGCCCAAGTGCTCGAGTGAGCGTGCACCAGGGTCCTTAGTTGGCCAGTTGGTGAAAGAATGATGATTAAATGCCAGTTTCATCATTTATTGAAATAGTGCTCGATTGAGCATTAGGTGATAAAACCTAATTATGGAAAAGTGAGGGACCGACCAAGAGGGCATGATACCGTCCCTTGGTGGTCGTGGGACCAGCTGATGGTCGTTTGAGCAAACTCCAAGTTGGTTGGAAAGAGTTTGGACCCAATATGAGCAATTGCGCAAATTAGGTCAAAATCGTGAAAACGTGTGAGACCGGCTCCTTGCAAGCCTTAGGGTCGCCCTTGGTCGGTCAAGGGAGCCGTGTCACCACAATGTCCTTGTCTCAGTCCTGAGAGTTTCGGTATTTTCTGGTGTGCGTTTGAGCAATATGTTGGATTTTCAGAAGAGTTTGATCTTTGACTAAAATTCTTGATTTTTCTCGAATGAGCAAAGTTCTACTTTACTCGTTTCATCAATTTTTGAAAATATTAAAATAATTATATTTTAATATTTTTCGTGAATAGCCTAGTCGGTCATGTGACCATTTGACTTTTGGCTTTTTTCATGGTTTGAGCAATATTTGAGAAAATATGAAGAAACCATGATTTTTGCTCAAACTGAGGAGTTTCATGAGATGAGGGAAATAATAATTATGAAAGACTAGGGATTGTAAGGTGTGGGACCGGATACGGCTAGGGCATGGCCGACTGGCCAGGTAGCCCGGTCCTGCAACACCTTTCCCTATTTTTCATTATTTTTCATGAAACCGTGGAAATATGGAGAAGCCATGAGTTTTGCTCAAACAAGGAAAATTGCTAGAATGAAGTAGTTTTCATGAGTTCATAAAAATAATAAAATAATTTAAAATAAAGGAAAAAGGCGTGAGGGACTGGCACGGCGGTGGTGTGATGATTAAGAAGCACACAAAACACTTGCAAGTATACAAGGTCAAGATTTGTAATAAAAGGGGGAGTAGGGGTTTGTCCACAGGGAGAGGAGCATATAAGAAGTTTTCCTAGGCTAATAAGAGTGGCAATGCACTATGGCAGGCAAGGTTTCAGGCATACAAACAAGAATGCAAGGTAAAGCAATAGAGAAACAGGCTAAGAACCACAGCAGGGAAAGATAACAGACAAGGAACCAAGGCTTGGAAAGTAAAGCAGCAAAGAAACAGCCAAGAAAAGCAGCAAATAACCAAGGCTTGGCAGCCAAGGGCAGGGTGAGGATTATGCACTGACTTCAGTGCACAAAAGCTACAAGGTGCAAGAAAATGAAAGGCAAGAAAAGTAACTGAAATACAAGCACACAGGACTGAAAAATAAAAGTGACTGAGAAGGGATTGGTGGTTAAGCCAAGGCTTAGGATCCACCTTGTGTCCTAATCAAATGACATGTTTCTAGGTTGTGTTTGTTCCTAAGCATACATCTAGAAATGGAAGAATATCAAATTGCTCACTAGTCTGCCCCTAGCATTGGCTGTCTTTTGACAGTACAGCCAATCACAGGCTCTATGAGCATTGGCATCTCTCATTTGCACAATCAAAACACAGCAACAAGAAGTAACTATCCTAGCTCATTCACACTTGACAGTGCACAAGGCTTCACTGAGCCTTGGCCTGAGGCTGATTAGCTCATGCTAACCATGTTATGGCAACATACATACATCATATGAGATAATTTAAACACAAATTGCAACATATCAGATAACTACAACAGAAGCAATTCTCAACTGTTAACAGACAAGCACTGAAATTTTAAGTTCATAAAAATTTGTCTCAAATTCTCTACTGGCTAGTACAGAGAGGTATACAGTGTCTCCTACACACTTCATATAACATCAATTTATACCCATTACACATCATTGGGTTTTCCCCCAATTTTCCCCCAAAATCAGTAGAACTAGGGTTTGGTGAAATTGATTTACCTACTGTTGATGAGATACTCGCTCCATCTCGTCGACCCACTCTTCTCCTGCTTCTTCTCGTTCCTCTCGAGCTCCAATTGATGCTTTAATCATCACTTATATCCCCAATTTCTCACCTAGGGTTTTAGGCAGAGAGATGAGAAATTGAGGTTATAAATGATGCTAAAGAGATGGTACGTGATGGGTTTAGGTAGAATAGAGTTGGGGAGAAATTAGTGGAGTGATTTGGGGTGAGGTGGTGGTGATGGAGACGGACATGGTGGTGGTACGGAGTATGGTGGTTCTGCAGAGGGGGGTGATGGAGGAGATGGGTTCGATGGAGAAAGGGGAAGGGTGCGTTTGTTTGGGGTGTAGGTGCTCGGTCGCTAGGGTGTGAGGCGAGTGTATCGAGTTTGATGATCTGCGACGCTGAGCCGTGGGATAGGGAGATGAAAGATCAATCGGACGGTGAGATGAAGTGAAGCTTGTAGCGACCGCTGGATTATATAATACAACAAAATCAACGACGCCAGATGGAGTTAGGTGTTGTAGTGTTAGGCGGAGATATCAAACTTCGATGCACAGCAAGGGAGCGACCGTCGGATGCTTCTGAGAACTGATCTGACGGCTGAAGACGCAAGCGGGTATGGATTTGGGTTTTAGGCTTTTGGGTATAGAATATGGGTTTGGGCTTGGAAAACCTTGAGCCCACTTCTTCTTTAAGAACAACTTTCTTCTTCTTGAGCCCATTTCCAGCTTTTTGGACGTGCGCTCCATTCTTTGCGGCTTCCTTGCGTGATTTCTCCCGGCTTTTCACTACTTTTCCGCTCTTTTCGCTCCGCGACTCATCCGAACTTTATTTATTACCTAAAAATGCAAAATTAATTAATAAAAATATTTATTCTTGAAAACAATGAAAATACAGAATATGTGATAAAATGTAGAATTAATGCATAAAAGATGAGTTAAAATGCCAACAAAAAGGGATAAATATATACATTATTTGGCACTCATCAAATACCCCCAAACCTGAATTTTACTTGTCCTCAAGTAAAACAAAACTATGAAATCCTAACTATACCACTGTCGCTGGTCTCTCGAATGCATTTAGCGTATGCACTAAGCCTTTTAAACCACTAAGTGTCCCTAGTGGACGAGTTGAAGTCTCGTGAAGGTTTGCTTAGAACGTACCTTCAAAATTCTAGGTCAAAATATAAGCTCAGATTCCATCAAACGTGACATGTGCAAAACAGTTTAAGCTCACAGCAAAATGGAGATGTCAATCTAGCTATCGAAGGCACAATCCTAGCACTGATAACAAAAAAAGACATGTGATAAGAGTGTAAAGTGTATCTACACATGTGTAAAGAAAGATCGGATGTTATGACTACTAATCACCAAGAGATAGTTTCTCAGGCTAAGAACCAAGGTCGAAATCTAGCTAGCTGTCCGGACTTTACGAGAATTGTGAATGAGTTGGAGGTATTTCACAATTACTCGCGTTGTACATCAATGGCATACACCCTCCTTGCTTATTACAATGAAACAACAAAATGACTATTTACATGACTCTTATTTACATTGACTATTCTCTTTTTATTTTTGGAACAAGAGATGATGGAATTGATAAATATTTGATTTTTTTGTATTTTTCTGATATTTTTTTTTTTTTGAATATACATCGTTTTTTTTTTTTTTTTTTTTTTTTTTTTTTTTTTTTTTTTTGAGAAAACACTTTTGATACATATACAAAAGGAAACAAAAGATTACATGACACTTTGCAAGAGGTAGCCCTTTTTGATGCACCCAGTTAAATTCGATGGTTGTCTTTCTTAATGTAACCTCCACCTTCTATCCCAACCAACCAAAGAACAAGCTAGTCAAGTTTCGTTCAGTATTCTAAAGTGATTGGCAATCGTAACTTCCTATCAAACACCTTGAAGATCGAGGCCATACATGTATTGGTAGATCGTGCGCGTGCAAATTTCTTATCACTATGTGAATTGTGCTAGAATCAGGGTGCCTAAATATCTAGACTAAGACTCCTAATAAAAATACATATTTGCACAAGAGTCAACATTTCAAGGTAAATGAGCTCCATTTTTATGATTTTTCATTTTTTAATTTTTTTGAATTTTGATTTTTTAATTTTTTTTTTTTGGAATTTTTCAATTTTTTCAAAAAGAAGGAGTTTGTTTTCAATTATAGCAAATTATCATGGCATCTACTCTATACCCCCAAACCTAAACTAAACATTGTCCTCAATGTTTCAAAATATGGAAAGAATTAAAACAAAATGAAGAGGAACATGCTGAGTAGAGTAAAAGGAGAGAGAATACCCGATTGTACGGTGGTAGCTCGATTAAAACTCCGTTATTCAAGGCAAAAATCCATCATATTAGGAGTCACAATGGATGAGCACAAAATATACAAAAGGAAATTTAACTAACACATTATCTACAAGAAAATTTGGTTTTTAATGGGATTGGACTTTTTGGAAAAAATTTGGTTTTGTTGGGAAAATTTGGTTTTGATGGGAAAACGAAAAATTTTGGTTTTTAGGGAAAGATTTGGAAAACTTTTGGTTATTTAGGGAAAGAGTGGACCAGTTTAGTCCACATAGACTGGGTCCTCCAGGTCGGTTGTTTCAATGTCGGGTGGAAATGGCTCAAGGAATGGCTTTAATCTCTGCCCGTTGACTTTGAAAACGTTCTTGTTGGAGACATCCTCCAGCTCTACAGCTCCATGAGGAAAAACTGTGCGTACTAGGTACGGACCCTTCCATCTGGAACGCAGTTTTCCTGGAAAAAGATGTAATCGGGAGTCATACAGCAAGACTTTCTGACCAGGAGTGAAGGATTTGCGTAGAATACGCTTGTCATGAATATCTTCATCTTTGCTTGTACAGCTTGGCACTGTCATAAGCCTCATTTCTCAATTCTTCCAACTCGTTGAGTTGAAGTTTCCGTTGAATTCCAGCTTCGTCCAGAGAGAAGTTCAGCTCTTTGATTGCCCAGTAGGCACGATGTTCTAATTCCACAGGTAGATGGCACGGCTTTCCATACACTAGACGATAGGGGGACATGCCAATTGGTGTCTTATAAGCTGTTCTATAGGCCCAAAAGCATCATTCAATCTCAATGACCAATCTTTCCTGGACGGGTTGACCGTCTTCTCCAGAATGTGCTTAATTTCCCTATTAGACACTTCCACTTGTCCACTAGTCTGAGGGTGGTACGGAGTAGCAACCTTGTGAGTTATGCCATACTTGCGTACTAAAGACTCAAAGTACTTGTTACGAAAATGTGAACCGCCGTCACTGATGATAGCTCTAGGGGTACCAAAACGTGAAATATATTCTCCTTTAGAAATGAAAGTACCACCTTGTGGTCATTTGTTCTGGTTGCTATGGCTTCTACCCACTTAGAAACGTAATCAACTGCGACTAGGATGTACAACTTGCTGTCAGACATGGGAAATGGACCCATGAAGTCTATCCCCCAAACATCAAAAATCTCCACAATCAAAATGGGGTTATAACCGGAAAAGCCATCTAGAAAACAGTAGTGACTGTGTCCAGACACACGTTCTAGCATTTGGTCAATGAAAGGGAGCGGGAAGTGATCCTTCCTTGTTACTGTGTTCAACTTCCTGTAGTCGATGCATACTCGCCATCCTGTGATTGTACGAGTAGGGACTAATTCATTCTTGTCGTTCTGAACAACAGTAATGCCTGACTTCTTAGGCACAACTTGAATGGGACTAACCCATTTGCTATCGGGAATTGGGTATATGATACCCGCATCAAGTAGTTTCAGGATCTCTCCTTTGACTACATCTCTCATGTTAGGATTAAGTCTCCTTTGCATTTCCCTCGATGGTTTGGCATTCTCTTCAAGGTTAATGTGGTGCATGCAAATGGTGGGACTAATTCCTTTGAGATCTGAGATGGTCCATCCTAAGGCCTCTTTGTGTTCCTTAAGTACTTCTAAAAGCTTACTTTCCTGTTCCGTGTCTAAACATGATGAAATAATGACAGGTAAAGTATCAGAAGAACCTAGGAATGCGTACTTCAACGTACTAGGCAATGGTTTCAATTCAAGCTTGGGTGGCTCAACAATGGATGGAATAAGCTTGGAATCAGAGAATAGGGGTTGTTCCACTTCATATTTCCTTTCAGTGACGTCCATTTGAGGTACAGATTCGAGCAGAGATAGGACGTCACTACAGTATGCATCATCATAGAAATCAGGGTTAAAGTTCTCCATACATGCTTGAAAGGGGTCAACGGATAGAATGTTAGTCAACGAATCTTGCATTAATCCTTCAATCATATTAACTTCATGTACATCATCATCATCAAGATTCACAGGTTGTTGACTAATATCGAACACATTCAATTCTACCGTCATGTTACCAAAAGACAGTTTTAACACTCCATTCCGACAGTTGATGATCGCGTTGGACGTAGCCAAGAAAGGACGTCCTAAGATGACAGGAATGTGACAGTCTGGGTTTTGTACAGGTTGAGTGTCTAAGACAATGAAGTCTACGGGAAAATAGAATTTGTCAACCTTGATCAAAACATCTTCCACCACTCCACGAGGAATCTTGACAGATCGGTCTGCCAGTTGTAGAGTGATAGATGTTGGTTTCAACTCCCCAAGACCTAACTGCTCATAAACAGAATATGGCAGTAGGTTAACACTTGCACCTAGGTCTAATAACGCTTTATTGACCGTGTGTTCTCCTATAGTGCAAGAAATTGTTGGACATCCTGGATCCCTAAACTTGGGTGGAGTTTTGTTCAGAATGATGGAACTACCTGCTCAGCTAAGAAAGCACGTTTTTGCACATTGAGCTTGCGCTTTTGAGTGCACAAGTCTTTGAGGAATTTGGCATAAGCAGGGATTTGCTTGATTGCTTCAAGAAAAGGAATGTTGATGTTGACTCTCTTGAACAGATCTAACATCTCATTGTAATGGGTACTTTTCTGTTGATAGATCAATCTTTGAGGAAATGGGCAACAGGAAGATGAGTTGGCAAAGGGACATTCACAGCAGTAGAATTGTCAGATTTTCCAACTTGCTCAGATTCTTTGGTTTTCTGGGGTTGTGGAGACACGTGGAATTTGTATCAGATTCATTAGGTTCGCCACGTTGTTCTCGATGACTTTACCACTTCGGAGGGTGGTAATGGCATGGATTTGATCAGGTGAGGTTTCAGTGCAGGATGTTGTGCCTGTTTGAAATATCCTCTTTGGATTTTGTTGGGGTTGGCTCGGAAGTTTACCCTTTTCTCTCTCACACATTTGATCCATCTTTTGATCTAGATTTTTCTGACTTTGCATCAAACTCTGGAACATTTCCTCTAGGTGGATAATCTCTTGTCGGTATTGTGTTGAGGATATGATTGTTGTTGAGAGTTTGATTGTTGTTGAGGGTTTCTCGGGTGTTGATAACCTTGATTGTTCTGATATCCCTGATTGTTTTGATAGCTCTGATTGGGTTGAGATGGTCCTCCTTGAGTGGGTCCTTTTGACCATGAAAAGTTAGGGTGGTTTCTCCATCCTGGATTGTAGGTCTGTGAATAAGGGTTATGCTCTGGTTTTGAAACATGGCATGTGCCTGTTCAAGCCTAGACTCCTGGACTGCAAGCAAATCTGGACAATTTTGGAATTGATGGTTGGGGTCGTTACAAGCAGCACAAACAGATGAAGCGACATGTTCTCGGAGAGTAGTGGTGGAAGGTTTTGAATTTTTATGTAGTTCTAACTCTTCTAATCTCCTAACTATTGATGCCATGTTTGCTCTACCCTCAAAATCCGCTTCAATCCTAAAAGCCTTTGCTTCGGATGTAGTCTTTCTGGTTTCACGGATGGATTCCCACTGTTGCGTCTTTTCAGCTACTTCAATCAAGAAGTCCCAAGACGCGTCAGCAGTTTTATCTACGAATAGACCATTACACATCGACTCAACCGTTGTTCGGGTGGACACATCTAGACCTTCATACAAAATTTGCACAAGTCTCCATTTTTCAAAACCATGATGGGGACATTGGAGCAATAATTCATTGAATCTCTCCAGGTATCTAGCTAAGGTCTCACCTTCTAATTGCACAAAGCTATTCAGACTTTGACGAATTGTCGCAGTCTTGTGGTTCGGGAAAAACTTTTTGAAAAACTCCTTTATGAGGTCATCCCATGTCATGATGGATTGAGGCTGTAAAGCATAGAGCCAGGCCTTTGCCTTATCTTTCAGGGAAAAGGAAAAAGCCTTAACTTCAGGGTTTCGTCGGTCATTTGAGTGAAACGCAGAGTTCCACAAATTTCCTCGAATTCTCTCACGTGGTGGTACGGGTTTTCATTCTCAACACCTCTAAAAATAGGAAGCATCTGTATTGTGCTAGATTTCAGCTCATAATGGCCATTAGCCTCGGGTAGCAAAATACAAGAAGGTTGACTGGCTCTAGTTGGGTACATATAATCCTTGAGGGTACGTGGTTCTCCCATTGTTTCTGGTTGATCTGGACTGTCTCCCTCAGAACTTAGAATTTCGATAGGTTCGTCTGGGTTAATTCTAACAAGTCTGTTTGTCTGGTCTCTGTAGGTCACAATCATGTCCTAGTAGGTACCTTAACTAACATGTTGGTCAGACAGAGCAATCGGAAACAATTTGGCCCACAAGGGTTATGAAGATTTGGTTTTGAATGGGTTTTGGTTTAAAGAAGGGATTTTGTTTTTGGTTTAAAAATTTGGGCTTTGAAAATTTTTGAACTAAACCTAGCATAAATTATCACAACTCATAAAAGAAAATAAAAACAATAATAATAATTAAACAAACCCATAAAAGAAAAAAAAGAAAAAATAAAAGAAAAATAAAGAAAAACAAAAAAAAAAATAATTACAGTCCCAAATATAAAAAAAAAGAAAAAGAAAATAAAAATTATTACAATCCCAAAGAAATAATTAAATTAATTATTACAAGCCCGAAATTGAATTTAAATGAGGCCCAAGTGGGTTAACTCATGGGTTAGGCTTACTTGTTTTTTGGAGGGAAGCCCAAAAATAGGCTTTTAGTCCCCTTTTAGTTGCACAGCCCAGTTGGGCTTTAGGATCGTCCTAGCAGCTCACGTCCAAGCCCAGCAGCAACAGGTGGAGCAGAGCCCAGCAGCAGCAGCGAAGGAGCCCAGCTGAAGTTGCAAGCCCAGCAGCAGAAGTTGCAAGCCCAGCAGAAGTTGAGGTTACTGAGCCCAGCTCAGTTGGTTCAAGCCCAGCAGCAGAGGTTGCACAAGCCCAGTTGACAGCTTCAGTTGGCAGCCCAGTTGGCTTGGCAGCAGGCTTGGCAGCAACAGCAGCAGCAGCAGCAAGCTTGGCAGCAGCTCTTCAGTTGGCAACAGCAGGCTTGGCAGCAGCAGCTCTACACCAGCAGCAGCAGCAGCAGCAGCTGCAGCTTCACAGCAGCAGCTTCACAGCAGAAAACAAGCAGCAGAAACCAACACTTGCACACCAACAGCAGACTTTGAAAACTCCAAAAATATGGCAGCCAGCTCCCCGGCAGCGGCGCCAAAAACTTGGTGTGAAATGCAAAGACACACAAAAGCTTGCAAGTATACAAGGTCAAGATTTGTAATAAAAGGGGGAGTAGGGGTTTGTCCACAGGGAGAGGAGCATATAAGAAGTTTTCCTAGGCTAATAAGAGTGGCAATGCACTATGGCAGGCAAGGTTTCAGGCATACAAACAAGAATGCAAGGTAAAGCAATAGAGAAACAGGCTAAGAACCACAGCAGGGAAAGATAACAGACAAGGAACCAAGGCTTGGAAAGTAAAGCAGCAAAGAAACAGCCAAGAAAAGCAGCAAATAACCAAGGCTTGGCAGCCAAGGGCAGGGTGAGGATTATGCACTGACTTCAGTGCACAAAAGCTACAAGGTGCAAGAAAATGAAAGGCAAGAAAAGTAACTGAAATACAAGCACATAGGACTGAAAAATAAAAGTGACTGAGAAGGGATTGGTGGTTAAGCCAAGGCTTAGGATCCACCTTGTGTCCTAATCAAATGACATGTTTCTAGGTTGGTTTGTTCCTAAGCATACATCTAGAAATGGAAGAATATCAAATTGCTCACTAGTCTGCCCCTAGCATTGGCTGTCTTTTGACAGTACAGCCAATCACAGGCTCTATGAGCATTGGCATCTCTCATTTGCACAATCAAAACACAGCAACAGGAAGTAACTATCCTAGCTCATTCACACTTGACAGTGCACAAGGCTTCACTGAGCCTTGGCCTGAGGCTGATTAGCTCATGCTAACCATGTTATGGCAACATACATACATCATATGAGATAATTTAAACACAAATTGCAACATATCAGATAACTACAACAGAAGCAATTCTCAACTGTTAACAGACAAGCACTGAAATTTTAAGTTCATAAAAATTTGTCTCAAATTCTCTACTGGCTAGTACAGAGAGGTATACAGTGTCTCCTACACACTTCATATAACATCAATTTATACCCATTACACATCATTGGGTTTTCCCCCAATTTTCCCCCAAAATCAGTAGAACTAGGGTTTGGTGAAATTGATTTACCTACTGTTGATGAGATACTCGCTCCATCTCGTCGACCCACTCTTCTCCTGCTTCTTCTCGTTCCTCTCGAGCTCCAATTGATGCTTTAATCATCACTTATATCCCCAATTTCTCACCTAGGGTTTTAGGCAGAGAGATGAGAAATTGAGGTTAATGATGCTAAAGAGATGGTACGTGATGGGTTTAGGTAGAATAGAGTTGGGGAGAAATTAGTGGAGTGATTTGGGGTGAGGTGGTGGTGATGGAGACGGACATGGTGGTGGTACGGAGTATGGTGGTTCTGCAGAGGGGGTGATGGAGGAGATGGGTTCGATGGAGAAAGGGGAAGGGTGCGTTTGTTTGGGGTGTAGGTGCTCGGTCGCTAGGGTGTGAGGCGAGTGTATCGAGTTTGATGATCTGCGACGCTGAGCCGTGGGATAGGGAGATGAAAGATCAATCGGACGGTGAGATGAAGTGAAGCTTGTAGCGACCGCTGGATTATATAATACAACAAAATCAACGACGCCAGATGGAGTTAGGTGTTGTAGTGTTAGGCGGAGATATCAAACTTCGATGCACAGCAAGGGAGCGACCGTCGGATGCTTCTGAGAACTGATCTGACGGCTGAAGACGCAAGCGGGTATGGATTTGGGTTTTAGGCTTTTGGGTATAGAATATGGGTTTGGGCTTGGAAAACCTTGAGCCCACTTCTTCTTTAAGAACAACTTTCTTCTTCTTGAGCCCATTTCCAGCTTTTTGGACGTGCGCTCCATTCTTTGCGGCTTCCTTGCGTGATTTCTCCCGGCTTTTCACTACTTTTCCGCTCTTTTCGCTCCGCGACTCATCCGAACTTTATTTATTACCTAAAAATGCAAAATTAATTAATAAAAATATTTATTCTTGAAAACAATGAAAATACAGAATATGTGATAAAATGTAGAATTAATGCATAAAAGATGAGTTAAAATGCCAACAAAAAGGGATAAATATATACATTATTTGGCACTCATCAGGCGGCATGACCGGACGGCCGGTGGGCTCGGTCCCCTAGGCGCCACTTTTATTATTTTTAATATTATTTTCTCTCTCCTATTTTGTGTAAGATTCCTCGTTTGTCCATATTTTCGAATGCTCATTCGTGCATTTAGATGCTCGGTCGTACATCATTGTTGAGTACACTTGCACCATTTTCTTGGGGCTTACTCAGTGATGGTCCAGATGCCCGATTGTTGAGTATTTAATACTAATTTATGAAATTCAGTGGACAATGATTCATGAAACTGAGTAATAAAGGTGAGTAGTTTTTTATTATCAATCCATAGGATCAGCCGTGGATTCGACCATGAATTCGGAGTAATAAAACGAGTATTACCATTCCGTGGG
The DNA here is from genome assembly GCF_003573695.1 of Papaver somniferum. Taxonomy (NCBI): domain Eukaryota; kingdom Viridiplantae; phylum Streptophyta; class Magnoliopsida; order Ranunculales; family Papaveraceae; genus Papaver; species Papaver somniferum. Next base: position 156,729,890 of record NC_039360.1, on the reverse strand, counting down.
ATCGTGGATTCAACCATAGAATCAGGGTAATAAAATTATATATTACCATTCTATGAGATCAGTCATGGATTCGATCATGAAATCGGAGTAATGAGATAAAGTAGATTATCTTCTAGGAATTCAGTGGTGAATGTCACGGTAGAATTAATCTATTGCAGAAGGGATATTAGCCAGTTAAAGCGTCATACCCGTTATGAAAGGTGCATAGTCAGGAAACAACGACTGTTGCCGATGTCCTGAAGGCGTTTTGCCCTCTCAACAATCATGTATGGATAACCGCCTGAATCTATACACGGTCTCTCTACATAGTCAGGGAACAGTGAGAGTCACCGACGTCCTGAAGGCGTTAATGATCTCAATCTTACGGAGAACTGCTCAGTCGTTCTTATGTGTAGAGGGGGATATATCCATGTAGTCAGGGAACAGTGACTATCACCAACGTCCTGAAGGCGTTAAGTTCTCAATCATATGGAGAACCGCCCAATTATGTTATTCTACATAGAGGGCATGATGAAATGAGTATCATCGAATGCTCCGGGGAGGCCTTTTGAGTGACATATGCATCATGGCTCGTAAAATATGAATCGTCACATGCGTTCCTGAAGCGGTGGCAGAAACATGCAGTATCATGATTTTACGATTTTGACCTTTGTTGAAAATCCACCATCAACAGGAACTCAAATAAATCTCGGAAGAAGTCTCATTTATTGAGCAACAAGAGTTTGAACAACTATCTGCTTTCGAGCATATATCTTGTGATACGTTAACTGAGTCTTTTTAGTTTTCCCTAACGCTTAACTTTCTTTTGACTCATGTCTTATAGGTTGGGTCGCACCAAACTCAGATTGTTAGATCTTTTCGTGTTTGCCTGCTCTGATACCAATTGAAAAGATGAGGGTACCCAAATATACCTCAAGCTAAAACTTTTCCTACCTATAAGTCCTTTCTCCGAAAGTGATTGTCTATGGACTGAGTCGAGACTGAAAAGGCGAGGGTACCCAAATATACCTCAAGCTAAAACTTTTCCTACCTATAAGTCCTTTCTCCGAAAATGATTTTCTATGGACTGAGTCGAGACAATACAACTAACCGGTTCACACTTCGTGTGATCGTCTATGGATACGAGATCGAGACAATACAACAACGAGGTATGTTTACTTGATACAAAGGTTCGGACTTAACCAAACACAACAGGATTGCTTATCAAGTAAATAGGAATTAACGTTTGTGTGATTTACTTTAATCATAATAAAACAATTATAATGCGGAAAATAAAAGTAAATGACACAACAAGATTTTGTTAATGAGGAAACCTCAAATGCAGAAAGACCCCGGGACCTAGTCCAGAATTGAATACTCCCAGGATTAAGCCGCTACACAAAATTACACCTAACTTCGTATAGTTGAGCCTGAGTAACTAACCCTATAGTTCACTTAGTTCCGTCTATATTCCCACGCCTCCGACTTATGAATAAGTCACGTACTTGGAACAATCCCTTTGGTTCGTATTCCAAATAGTAAAGGAACAAGAAATATTTTTGGTATCAACTCTATTCAACCAAGTGGTATGAGTCGGACAAAGGCTCTTCCGTGTATCTTAACATAAACTCCTTCGTTGGGTCTAGATAAATCTTATGTTCAATCACCCTAAGGTAATCGTTTAAGATTAAGCCAACAACACCTTTAATCCGAAGAACCGTGTTGATGCCGATCTACTCAATTAATCAATCCAATCTACCACAAGGATAAACCGATTATTAATTGGATCCTCTTTTACCGAAACAAGTATTGTGCACACCAAAGATTATAAAACCCAAGTCAGATCTTCAGCATCTTCTTTGTCTTCAAATCTTCTTAAATCTTCAATAAAAACCTGCACACAATCACTTGAATCTCTTGTGATCAATCACACACAGAACGAAGTTTATTGACAATGGATTATCACAAGATCGTCTTGCGAACTAACAACAGTCTAAAGATCCCTGTCGAAACTCTGAACTAGTTTGAGTGAATCTTATATCAGAAGAGAAGATTCTCAAGAATAAACAAACTAGGTGCAATCAGATTTCAACGACCGTTAGTCAATCAAATCAATCGAAAACAAAGATAAACAACAATTATCTAGTTTCCCACCAATGGGTCGCGCAAGACCTTCTCAATCCCAAAGAAGACTTTAAACTGAGCGGTCGTAACAGATTTCACCTAATTAGATTACTCACTCTCCTCTCCGATAGGCGGCTACACCAGTAACAACAACAAAAGAGTAAATCTGTTGTTACGAAGGATTAGTTTGCTAGAAAGGAAAACTTCGTGTATTTATAGACAAGGAAGTTTGGACACCAAAGAATTTCCAAAACCGAAAATATTCTCAAGATATTCATAAAAGCACAGATTCGGTTTTCATAATTCCTGGAAATGTTCTATCCAAAAATAACGATCGAAATCTCTCGGAAAATTAGTAAATGCACATTACTAATTCTGAAATTTCCCTACAAAATAAAATTAATGACCTTAATTAAAAGATTCTTAACTTACTTATGTTTCAATCTCTTCCCTTAGCCATTAAGGAATATCTTTGAAAAATTATAGAAATAAACATTCATAGCACGTGTTCAAATTTTGTCGACATCTTTACTTTGTAAGTTCTCTTTCACACTTACAACCTTGAAAACGATTTGCCACACTTCCAAAAAAGTTTAGAATTGGTTCATCTGACTTTCAAGAACTATGTGATTGATCAAACCATCATTCAATCACAATCACGGGTTTACGGTTCTACCAAAACAAGTTTCGGTTCTACCTCCACATGAGTACTATGCATAGTCACACTAGCTTCCAAAAGATTCGGTGGACTAGGTACTAGGATCGGTTCCCCACATATATATGGTATCTAACTTATATGTGTTTCACATGTTCATAGGGTCGGTTCCCCTTTCTGCTATAAACCTTGATACACCCCATACAAGGATCGGTTCCCTTTGATGTACTGCACCCCTTACAAGGATCGGTTCCCTTTCCCTTACTAGGATCGGTTCCCTTTCCCTTACAAGGATCAGTTCCCTTTCCCTTACAAGGATCGGTTCCCTTTCCCCAAGGCAAACATAATCTGATCATATCACAGGTGATTATTTAAGATTGGTTTTACTAATAAAATTTATACCAATACAAAAGTCAGGCCTTTGTGAATAGTTCTACCAAGAACACAACAAGTTGTGAGCGGTTATACTCTATCACACATATTGGTTGTTCATAAGATATGCAATGAATAACAAAACCAATAACACCTGCAATTTCCTTTTCGGTTCACAAACAAGTTTATGAACTTACTTCCTTAGAACACATGTAAACATTATTCCCTAGGATGAAATCCTCACCTCATACCCATACATAATCACAATAACATTCAAATGATTATGGCGATGTCTTATCTACAAAGTTTAACGGTTAAACAATAAACCTCGTATTGTATTCCTTAATACTATGTCTATCTAGAGTTCAAATATGCTTCGCAGTTATGTTTTCAATATGCACGACTTGAAAGATACGTTAGGGAATGAAACAGTTCAAGTCAAATATCACTAACCTCAAGTGGAAGGTTGATTGTTGTCGTTGTAGATCCTTGCTTCTTCACATCTTCAAGTCTTCGTAATACTTGTAATGTCTCATATCCTAATACTTTCAAGCTAACCTATACGAAGTTTGACTCTAGTACATAACCAATCGACTCTTAACATGAGTTTTGATTCACTAAAATATGACAACCAAACTTGACATACCAACGCTTGGTGGGTTCAACCGAGCCATGCTCTAACAATCTCCCCCTTTGTCAATTTTAGTGACAAAACTCTTACATCATATGGATAAACAAATTACAATCATTCATTACCATCCGCTTGATTCCCGATTCAACATCATAGTGAAACTGCTTACATTCAATCCTTGAAGATGCCGTTGTTGACATTATAATAACAAAGCAAATACTCCCCCTATGGAAGATAGGTAGATATTCAATCCGCACGTCTTTGTTATACCAATCTATATGACATGTTACTCCTCCTTAGTCTGTGCTTTCACTACATTCAAGTACCAATGTTGTTTTCCTTAGTGATACCAATTAACATAAAATCAATGCCAGCATCACTTGTTTACTCCATATATTTCTCCCCCTTTTTTTCACAAAAATGAAAAAGAAACGAAAAAATAAAGGACAACACGAAAAGAATCTTACAAATCTCATAATAGACTTGCAAACCTGTAGAGTTAGGCATGAGGGTTCCACACATCACGTTCTGATAACCAATATCAAAACCTAAACTACAAGTAGTCTTATTTTAATATTTTACCAAGGAAACAATTGTCCGAAACAATTTTTCCAATTTAGTTTAGCAAACCAAAAACAACTAATCACATTAGTTCCTTTGCTAAACCGATTGTTCAAAAACAGCCGCTTAATTCGATAAGACCAAAATAAAGAATAAACTCCATTTTTCTCATCAGGTTCTAATTATCCATAAACTTAGAACTTTCAATTTTAAACAAACCAAATACTAGGTTAGTTAACTAGCATTTCCTTGTTTAGGCATTCGATTAGACTTGAATAACCGAAACCTCACTTTGATAAGACAAACTGAGATCAGAATTAACTTAGTTTTTGAATTGGACTAAACAACTCATCCCGTACACATATTATTTCGTTAATCCATAAATAATTCATACAAACCAAAATAAATCAACTTGCATAATTATTCACCTCAACCGGAAGCAATTGAAACAACAATAGACATTATAAGCACCGCAATTGCACCGTAATTTTGTAAACCTAAAAGATTGATACTATACAAAAGAAAGATAACAATAGTTTTCTTAACCGGAACCAATTGAATCACACACATATCAATTGTACCGACATTTTGTAAGCCTAAACGATTGATACCACACAATAAAGCACGATAACAATAGTTTTTCTTAACAGGAACCAATTGAAACACATATCCACACACACATCATGGAATAAATATCAATTGAACCTAAATTTTGTTAAACAAAAGCAACAAATATATATAATATAAACTCAGGCTTTTCTTAAACAGGAAAACAATTAACTAACAAGATTGTTACCTCAAATTTCGAATCCACTTCTCCAATATGATTTGATAGACACATTTTTGTGTCTGAATTGTTCTCAATTTTCCGTATTGTTGGTGCTCGATTTTGTACTAATTTTGGTATTTTATGTGTTTGTAAGTACTTTTGGGAAATAAACATTTTCGGAAAAATCGGCTCGAAAAGTTGTCCAAAGCACCCCGGAGGAGATTTGTTATTCGGACTCCCAATTTGGATAAGGGGCAACCCAATTTCTAAGGGTCACCCTAGTGCTATTCGTGCCCCATAACTGGATAGGAGGACACCCATCTTCATCACCGTGAGAATTATTTTGGCGGGAAAAATGTTACTTCAGCTGCATGATATTCTGTAACAAATGTGGAGGGGATTTCACGAGATTTTCTCGTGGATTTCAATTGGAGATACCCTATTTTACCTAAACAAGATGGGTAGGTGACTTGAAATCGAAGATAAAGGAGTTTTACACGTCGGTTAAAGAGAACAGAGCTGTCACGTTCGCAAGGGACATAATCACGGGATTGCATCGAATTTAGACATGTACTCACGTGTATGGATCGAGTTGGATTGCTGAAGAAGCGTGCAGAATTTAAACAAGGATATTTTGCACGAATTATACAGCTGCAGATCCGTGAAAAAGGAAAGAAAATATTTTATTTAACACCAAGTAATGGAAGATTATTGTGGGTTAATGAGCGAGATTTCTTGGTGATGTTCGGTATAAATAGGTTCCTGGGGTCTCATTGAGGGGTGATGGAGTGTTAGGGGTAGCTACAGAGCTATTAAAAGCCGCTGCAGAGAAGAGAAGAAGAACTGCAGCAGCAGCAGGAAGGACTTGCAGACGACACATATAAAGTGTCGTTCTGAAGAACACGAAGAACAGACGAAAAATAACAGTCGTTTCTGAACAGTGACAGCGATGGAAACTTTGTAACAACTCTATTCAAAATTGTAACGTTCATCTTCGTTTCGCAACAGTTTTTGAATTTTATTTTTAACAGTGGGTTCTGTAACGGATATCCACCGTTACAAATCTCTGTTTTCTTAATATTCTTCAATAGAAACACCATTTGAGTTATGAGTTATCTTTTTGAGTGTGTTTTCACTATATGGAGCTAGACCCCATTTCTGGGACGACGGAGGAAACCAAATCTCATGAATGCGATAATTATATTAATTTTATTATGGCTATTTGCACTGTTATTTAATTGATTTATGATTTTCGTTGAATGGTTGTCATTTCAATTGATGGGTTATGATTTCTTAAATGTTTTGATATCCCATGCTTTAGATTTACATTCATTATTTCCGAAATCACTTTAGGCAATGAATTAGAGTTAATGAATTTTTATGAGCTATTACTGTTTCGAATTGATATTTGAACCGCATAAAATTGTTGTTTGGTGAAATCCTGAGTCCAAGTGTCCCTCCATCTTGTTACTCATAATTTGTATATTTTTGCTAGTTTTATTATTTTCTTTAATTCAACCTTAAAAATCAGTCTCATCAAGTTCGAGTGAACGACAACCTTTCATACCACTATATAAAATTCGATCATGATTGCATCTTCATCCAGGGAGAATTGATATCGAAATATCACCACGTTGTCATCCTTATGCGTGAACAAAAGAATAACAACATACCTCAACCTTTACCAGAGAAAGGTTGAAAACCGGTTTTAACTATTGCAAGCAAAAGTTGAAAACCGTCGAAACACGTATGCTTTTATGCTAAACCAAAACCGATTCAACATATTGTGACTTTTTCACATATTGTTTCTATCAGAACCCCTCATAATCCTTTGATAAAGCCTACCTACTAGGGCTAGAACTTAATCCCGCTAAATCAAAAAGTCACCCAAACCATGAGGGTTCATAATATATGAGATCGAATATTAAGGTAGTAAAACCGAAATCAAACATCCCATAAACCACTTTGCAATACACCATAAATTTTCAACATAAAATTAAGTATTGCAATTACCTCAGTCTTGTAGGAAATTGAATTATCAAAACAACGCAAAAAGAAAGAGGTCATTCCGAGTTCGGACGAAGAAGTTATGCGCAAAACAGTTTTTACACTTCTTCGTAAGGGGACCTCTCACTAGGATCGGTTACCTCACCATGACATGGTACTAGGATCGGTTCCCTCACTATGACAGGGTACTAGGATCGGTTCCCAAGAGTTAGTTGTGACAGATCACAATACTAAACTGTTTTCGACATAACTTTTGCATACGATGTCCGAATTCAGTGATTTTTGGCTCGTTTTAACCGTAAAAACAAGAGATACACATATATGATCAGTAGATATCAACATCATAAACTCAAAATTACCGTTTCTATGAAAAGATCAAATATAGAAAGATAAGGTATGAGTATATAAGAAAAGCAATCTCTCTAAAGATGTTAATTAGTCATATATAAACGAGAGATCATGTGCTCTGTTTTTCATGTGCTTCCTCACCTTTAAAAAGATTGAGCACCAAGGTGATCATGCAAATTCCAACACAACTAGGTTGCGTTGAGTTGATCCTTGTCTTGTTCGTCACGAGTGACTCAGACCGAATCATCATTCTTGACCTCTTGCTTGGTTTTTTTTCTCTTATTCCATCTCTTGTTTTTCTTATTTGACTTGTGATGTAGAGTGTCATTATCACAACCTTTACTAGTACAAGAGATTTCAGACATAATGTCTTTCTTTAGCCTTTCAAGAATACTCTTGTAATTATTGTCACCAACAATTAACAACTGAGAGTCATTCTTGTGACTAACTTTTGGTCCCTTCTTGGCTATGGAGGATTTTGGGACCCATTTAGAGTTGGTTTCGCAGGAGCAGCTTTCTCCTTCATTTCATTAGGAGCATTTTCCTTTTGAGTATTTTGCGAAACACCCTTTCTCCAATTTGTTACATCGGATCTTGTCTTTGCATTTACAAAATTATGTCTCTTTCTATATTCGGGTCTTTTATGAGATGACCTTGTCGAGTAATAAGCAAAATTTAAACTATCACTATAATAATTCTTTTCCCTGAACTTAAGACAATAACGATCTGAGTTCTTATGAGGAGAATACTTAGCCAATTCGCTTGATACAAAAGAGAGTGCATCTTGCATCTTACAAACTTTGCATCCCCACTGCAAGTGTACGATATTACCACAATAATAACAATGCTTAGTATAAATATACGAAGTATGAGTTTTAATGTTACCTTTTTGTGGATCCTCTTGCATTGGAGCTCGACGAGTCTTCTTCTTCTTCTTGTTCTTCTTCTTCTTATCCTTGTTCAACGTTGTTTCTTTCTTGACATTTGTAGTTGGTTGAACACTATTCTTAGACTTTACAGACTTTTCTTCTTCACAAGAAATATGAGCATATTTTTCATATGTGTAAGCCTCTGATTGAGAAGAATTTTTGGATTTAACAAATTTTACCTCTTTGTTAATATTTGAAGCATCTATTCCCTTATAGCCCAATCCTCGTGTATCACGATGATTTCTACTTGCTTCTAACATTGGGGTTAACTTGTTTGAGCTTTCATTGGATTTTTCCATTTCCAAATTTTCTTCTTCCAACATCTTGATTTTATCAAGAGCACTGGCTAGATCAGCCTCAACGCGTTTTTCTCGTGAGAGATATACACCTTCTTTCTCTTCAAAACTCTTTTGTTGAGAGTTAATCCTTGCATCAGATTCAACAAGTTTCTCTTCCAATAAATGAATTTTTTCAAGAGAAGCATCACGCTCTTTCTCTAACAATTTTGTTTGAGAGAGACTAGCACTGACGTTTTCTTCAAGACCCTGTACTTGTCGAGAATTAAACATTGCTTCCGATTCAGCACGTTTCTTTTCCGACAAAAACAGTTCTCTTCGAAGATTTTCACATTCTAATTTCTTAGAATTTGGATCGTTTGTACGATCTTTAAGAAGATAATCACAGGTTTGGTAACCAATATAATATCCTTGAAAAACCTTCTTCAATTTCTTGTTCTCACGACAAAGAGGAGTCATAAAACCAAGAAAATCCGAAGTTCTCAGCTTTTCATTTTTCAAAGGTTCCAGCAGTTTATAGTATTCTCAGATATCCTCTTCTACTTCTTGTTCAAAATCTGAGTCATCATCATCGGAGATTTCATCTAACTTTTTTTTGTAGACATATTTTCCAGTCGTCATCGATTTCTACATTATTAACAAGATTAACTTGTCTCGTAGAATCTCTAGAGATGATTTCTTTAGATATTGAATCGTAGATGCCATCATCAATTGTTAATTCAGAACTTTTGATGTATTTTTTTACGTTAACTGAATCATTCATTAGATTCAATTCTTATAGGTTGGATCACACTAAACACAGATTGTTAGATCTTTTCGTGTTTGCCTACTCTGATACCAATTGAAAAGGCGAGGGTACCCAAATATACCTCAAGCTAAAACTTTTCCTACCTATAAGTCCTTTCTACGAAAGTGATTGTCTATGGACTGAGTCGAGAAAATGCAACTAATCGGTTCACACTTCGTGTGATCGTCTATGGATACGAGATCGAGACAATACAACAACGAAGTATGTTTACTTGATAAAAAGGTTCGGACTTAACCAAACACAATAGGATTTCTTATCAAGTAAATATGAATTAACGTTTGTGTGATTTATTTTAATTATAATAAAACAATTATAATGCGGAAAATAAAAGTAAGTGACACAGCAAGATTTTGTTAACGAGGAAACCGCAAATGCAGAAAACCCCGGGACCTAGTCCAGAATTGAATACTCTCAGGATTAATCCTCTACACAAAATTACACCTAACTTCGTGTAGTTGAGACCAAGTAACTAACCTTATAGTTCACTTAGTTCCGTTTGTATTCCCACGCCTCCGACTTGTGAATAATTCACGTACTTGGAACAATTCCTTTGGTTCGTATTCCAAATAGTAAAGGAACAACAAATCTGTTTGGTATCAACTCTATTCAACGAAGTGATATGAGTCGGACAAAGTCTCTTCCGTTTATCTTAACATAAACTCCTTCGTCGGGTCCTTAGATCTATCTTATGTTCAATCACCCTAAGGTAATCGTTTAAAATTAAGCCAATCAATAACTTTAATCACGCGGAAACGTATTGATGCCGATCTACTCAATTAATCAACCCAATCTACCACAAGGATAAACCGATTATTAATTGGATCCTCTTTTACCGAAACAAGTATTGTGCACATCAAAGATTATAAAACCCAAGTCATCTCTTCAATATATTCTTTTTCTTCAAATCCCTTAAATCTTCAATAAAAATCTGCACACAATCACTTGAATCTCTTGTGATCAATCATGCACAGAACGGAGTCTGTTAACAATAGATTATCACAAGATCGTCTTTAGAACTAACAACAGTCTAAAGATCCCTTTCGAAACTCTGAACTAGTTTGAGTGTATCTTATATCAGAAGAGAGTATTCTCAAGAATAAACAAACTAGGTGCAATCAGATTTAAACCACCGTTAGTCAATCAAATCAATCGAAAACAAAGATAAACCGCAATTATCTAGTTTCCCACCAACGGGTCGCGCTAGAGCTTCTCAATCCCAAAGAAGACTTTAAAACGAGCGGTCGTAAGAGATTTCACCTAATTAGATTACTCTCCTCTCTGATAGGCGGCTACACCAGTAACAAAGATAAAAGAGGAAGTCTGTTGTTACGAAGGATTAGTTTGCTAGAAAGGCAAATTTCGTATATTTATAGACAAGGAAGTTTGGACACCAAGGAATTTCTAAAACCGAAAATATTCTCAAGATATTCATAAAAGCATAGATTCGGTTTTCATAATTCCTGGAAATGCTCTGTCCAAAAATAATGATCGAAATCTCTCGGAAAATCTAATTAGTAAATGCACATTACTAATTATGTAATTTCCCTACAAAATGAAATTAATAACCTTAATTAAAAGATTCTTAACTTACTTATATTTCGATACTGAGATTCTCTTGCCTTAGCCGTTAAGGAATATCTTTGAACAATTATAGAAATAAACATTCATAGCACGTGTTCAAAGTTTGTCGACATCTTAACTTTGTAAGTTCTCTTTCACATTTACAACCTTGAAACCGATTTTCCACACTTCCAAACAAGTTTAGAATTGGTTCATATGACTGTCAATAACTACGTGATTGATCAAACCAACATTCAATCACAATCATGGGTTTACGGTTCTATGAAAACAAGTTTTGGTTCTACCTCCATGTGAGTATTGTGCATAGTCACACTAGCTTTCCAAATTTATACGCTGACATCCTGCAAAGGATAAAGCCACTGATAAGTGATGAATACTTCTTCACTTTAATAATTCACCTAGAATGTAGCATGTGGCAACAATCCCAGTATTCTGTGAATTAAATAAACAAAATTCATCCAGGTTGGAGCATGTAGCAACAATCCCATATACCCTGTGAATTTACAGCATTATTAATTAATAAATGACTAGCCTTGTATTTCCTGTGTTTTTCCCGAAGAATAAGTGCGGCATGACGACTGAGTGTTGCTCTCAGCAGAGTAACACGAATCTCCAAGTGTTAATAGTGAGGCATGCATGAATTACCCGTACAGGCCACATCTCTCGGTGTGTTATACTAGCCCGATTGAGCCCACCTCTCTCGGTGTGTTATACTAGCCCGAGCATACATCCCTCGGTGTATTATACTAGCCCGATTGAGCATATTTGAATCTGGACTGACAGTCTCATAAACAATCACGACCACACAAGTTGGTCGCATGATTTAACTAGCCTAGACGATCCTCAGCAGGAGCAGGCTACTATCTTAATGACCACCAGCGGGCCCTTTATTCCCTGGTCGGTCGAATACATACCACGCCTCCCAAACAACCACCGAACACCAGCCTAGAGTAGGATGGTTGGGCTGGTTTAGAGCAGCTTGGAAAACATGTACGCACAAGACTGCCAGTGTCGGTCTAAAATAGAACGCGGCCGTCCAACTTCACCGGCATGGTTGGACGGAATAGATCGTTCCATGGCCGGTTGGACAAGCGTTGTCCTGCACACCGACGGGCCCCCTTCACGCCTGCATAATCGACCACCTCACGACCTAGCCAGGGAGAAGCAAACGGTCTCCCAAAGTTCGGCCGACGTGATGCTTTAAGGGTCGCAGGAAATTCCACTAAAGGTTTTAAATTGATCACGCCCATCCAACCTCACCAGCATGTTTGGATGACTTAGATCAGACCCATAGCCGTCAGGCAGGTATTGGCATGTTCACCACCGGCCCAATGTGGCCCCACATGGTCGGCCTCCCCAAAAGAGGAGCGTAGCTTGCCAATTCGTCCAGCCAAAGTAGCGTGGACATGAAACCCTAATTAGGGTTTTCGGCATATCACATGTGTCGCAAATCAGTCGCCACCATCCATCTTCGCAGGCATAGATGGAGGGTGTAGATGTAGACTCAAAGGGTCCCAAGCATGTCAGCACAATTGATGTGGTCCCGTCTACATGCGTGACCAATCGTCCAAAGCCGACCATGGATAGATGCCTCGATTCGTGCGCCCAAACTAGGAATGGTCGCGCGGTTCCAATTGCAAACTGATCTCGACCACTCAACTTTGCCGGACAAATCAAGTGGCTTAGATCACATCTCCATAGGACAGTGAGGTACGGACGTGTACACCGGCAATCCGTCTACAAGCATGCCCGGTCGGTCTTGCCAAAAACATCTCCCATGCATGGATTCGACCAAGCTGAAAAAAGGTACTTGCGCACCTCCTAAACCTTAATCTGACGATCGCAGATGTGGGTCGCAAGTCATCTCGTCCGTCCAACTTCGCCAACTTGGACGAACAGCCTAAGACAGGATTTAGGCAACCAGTGAGGCATCACCACGATCACCATCAACCACTCTTCCACATGGGGTGATCGCCAAATCAGGGCTTTCCTGTATAGACTCCAAACGATCACTCGAAGATTGCTGGACGTGATGCTATTTTAAGACGCTTAAATTCGTGACTTACTCTGTTAAGCCTTAAAACAGCGATGCTTCATACATGCTGAATATATTCGATGCATTACCTGCATAGAATACACGATATTTCATAAATATCGACTTCCTAAATAACTTAGTTATTTAATCCAGCATCACATGCTACTTTCTGTGGGTCCAACATCCACACATTCGAAACATCAAGCATGTCACAAACTGGGGGATACATACTGGGGTATTGGTCTGGCGGTTTACAGCGTGCAGCGTGCAACGCGCCATCACAAGAACGTGTCAGGAAGACATGGACGATTAGTGATGATGGGAGAAGTGGTTAAGACTGGTCGTGTGACACTAACACACAACTCCACTTCCTCCACTACCTATGAGAGACGTGGGTTAGGCTCAATGGCTTGTATAAATAGGTTCTCCTCCCTATTTCCAAAAAGGAGACAAGACAGAAACCAAGTGTTGATACAAACGTATTCAAACACCAGAATTGATAACTTACATCCTGCATGCCAGTTCATCTTTTTGATACAAGTCATAAAACAACCAACACCTTCATAATCTCAACACCTTCTTCGCTTCCCTCCCTAAGATCAACCCCATCTCCTTCACTTTGTGACCGAAGCAAGTCTGGAACGGCCATTTCTTGGTTTAGGACAGAATTGTATAGATTGATTTCTCGAATCACAAACACTCCCGTGCAGTGTATTTGTTTAGGGTTTAGGTTCATTTATCATCCACACACCCCAAATTACCAAAACCGGCAGAAATAGTTTTCACCCATAAAAAATTGGCGACCACAGTGGGAGATTAATCTCTCGGTTGTGAAGTCAATTTCTTCCATACCAATTCAATTTTATTGATTTCGAAAATGGTGGATCTTAGGTCTGGATCAGCAACCAATCCTGACGGGACTAGCGCTGACAACACTCTCGGTGTTGATATCCTAGGTGTCACCGTGCATCCAGTCAATACCATAAATGTATCTCGTGGAATTACTTCCTTTACTACCAGCACCATCGGAGCAAGAGGAGATATTCCATTGGGCGTGACTCCTCCTATCACCAGAGCCAGAGCAGCCGCAAACCCTAGCATCTCTTCAAGTGTAACGCCTCCAGCCGTCACCAGAGCAACTACCACTCCTCCATCGGGACGAGGATCCAGAGGAGGACAACCCCCTATTACCATGGTGGATTTTATGGAGAGACAAGAAGTTCTCGCAAGGGAACAAACGTACATGTCTACTACTCAGAAAGAGGTACTCACTTTTCTTAGGACATTAACTTATCGATTGCCACAAGATCCGCGACAGCCCCTGGAGCCAACAAGGAACGCATTCAACGCACTCGGAGAAGGTACTTCAGCGGCGCGGGCCTACATGGACCTGATCAAAGAAGCGACATCAGATATGAGCGGTCCTGTCATGGAGACTCCTACACTGGGGACTGATCCTCACAACGATCCTCCTCAAGTCAATAGTTTCACTATGAACCAGAGGCCGGCGGATCAGGAAGCGGTTTCTATAGTGGAAAGTTTATGCGAACTTTTACACCTCTCGAAGAATCAGCGGGCGGAGACGTTTTGCTGCAATCAACCAGGGGAAGGTCACAATCGTGACCTACATGTCACTGCACGCATCAAGGATTCAGAGTTCAAGAGGGCCTTATCAACACAAGAGTGTCTTATAATGTGATTACTCTCAAGACTCTCAGGACATCCAAGGTTCTCCCAGGAATGTTCGTACAGAAGCCTACTACAATGACGGACTTCGAGTGAAACCAAACCAACACGTACGGAAGCTCCGCGGAAAGAATCAGACAAAGTTAGTTGCATCCCACTCCTCACGTGGGCATCAATTCAGGAGTAAGACCGACTTGCATCATTGAGGGCTAAAACCCACGATGCATCTTTGCTGACGAAGCATTCTTCTCCATCCTGAAAATCCGCGACCCACGTTCACACGAAGAGGGAGCGGACTTTTGTGGCGAGCCGTGATCATAAAGGAAAAACGGTGTACCAAATCCGTTGTTAGCAATTAGCAGAGGAGACTGTCCCTCAGTCTCTCCGCCCAATGGAATGCTACAATAACGACGGGCCACGAGAGAAAGTACCAGATGCTCCACGACAGCTGCAGGACGATACCAATTCCACAACTGATGAGCTCAAAGTGGTCAACATCGGGGATGAGGAATATCCCAGGCCTATCTCCATCAGTTCGACCTTGTCTGCGGAGGAACACACGATACTTGTGCAACTTCTCAAGGAATACCAGGACATATTTTCCCGGACATATGAAGAAATGCCTGGCCTAGATGAAAAACTGGTCACCCGCCATCTACATGTCATACCCGGATCCGAGCCGATCAAGCAATCCCCGAGGCAATTCAGGCATGAGGTAGAAGAACAAATCAAGACTGAGATTCAGAAGTTGTCGGCTGCTGGCTTCACAAACCCATCCATCATCCGACCTGGCTGGATAATGTGGTGCCGGTAAAGAAGAAGAATGGAAAGATCAGGTGCTGCGTGGATTTCAGAGACTTGAATAGATGTTGCCCCAATGATGATTTTCCTTTACCTAACATCGACATGTTAGTGTATGCCACCAGCAGACACGTCATGTTCTCTTTTATGGATGGATACAACGGATACAATCAGATAAGGATGTACGAGCATGATGCAAGTAAGACTGCCTTTCGAACTCCTCTCGGAAATTTTATTATGCTGTAATGCCATTTGGTTTAAAGAATGCCGGTGTAACGTATCAATGAGCTATGACGGCAATCTTCTACTGGAGCCGACACCTTAAGGGAGCAGCCTCAGGGAGATAACGATGTCCGCGCACGAGAAAGAATCCGGGCGAATCACTCTTGTCTATCGTTCCATGTTGGAAGACTTTGTGAAGCTGTTGAACGCTCATCTACAACAACATCTCCCCTGATAGAAAGAACCAGGCCTTCCGGTAATGAAGAGCCTCATAATGTTCGTGGGAGCATATATCTCACCAACATGCGATACAACCTTCAGACTTCTGTAAGCAGTTTCCCTGAAGCAGCAAGAGGAAAACCACCGAGATACAACATCATGCGCGTCTGCCAACTTCAACTCCAGTACCACATGCACGACTCCCACAATGATGAAACAACGTCCAAGATATTCCATATCTGGCTCGACAACAACCACATAGATGAGAGACGCGTTCATAATTTCGTCTCCCATAAGTGTGACTGGGGACTTCTTAGCACTACCCATCTCAAAGATGCTGAGAGACGCAAGCACGCTATATTCCAAGATGTCCAAAGACGAGGATATACTCAAGAGAGCAGACGTATTTTCAAAGACCAGCGATATTCCTGGATGTCTATGAAACGCAACGCAGACGAAAAGATGGCCTTATGAACCCAGCGTGACAATGTCTATCAAGTCAAAGGCTCGTGGGTGGGGGACTGTCTTCCTATTTTTCATTCCGTGAGGAAACATCAAGGAAGTTATCACGCCTCTTCCTGCTAGTCTCCTATGATCACAGCTGCTGCTAAGAACCGTTGCCCGTTTGTCGATACCAGTGCCCGAGCTTCATCATAGCAACAACCACTACAGACAGAGTAAGGGATTTCTTTAATACAGGAGAGATGGTCAATCAAGAAGCATGTAATTCGTGAGGGAGAATCAAACTAAATAAGAAGCCTCTTCAATGCTCTCTTCAGAGGAAGACGCTCCAACGCCTGTCCAGGAGAAGCCGCTTCAACACTCTCTCCAGGATCCGGTTCAATGTTCGCTCCAGAAGAATCCGCTTCAGCGCTCTCTCCAGGATCCACCTCAACGTTCGCACCAGAAGCCCCTTTAACATCCTCTCGAGCCGTTTCAACACGCAAGCTACATCAATAATCTGCGCTTTGGTCAGGTTATCTTTGATGTACTCATTTCTCAACATGCGTCTCATCCATCCTTCATAAGGGCCCAGCGGAGCATGAAAAACCTTGAAGTCGATAGAAGAAGGGTTATCTTGTGGGACGAATGTTTTCAGATAGTTGAAAGGGCGTGGTGAACAACTCATCATTTATGTTTGGCATGTCTTTGAAGCTGTCAACACCTCCTGACTTGTCATCGACATCAGTGAAGCATGCTCCCTTGGCCGTAGGAGGACATGAACACAGCGGGACCAACACCACGTTCGAATATACAAGGTTCACGTTTGGGCAAAGCAAACAAGCCTGGGTCCCACATTCGAGCAAAGGGAAGACCGATGTTGGTTAGCAAGACCGGTGTTACTCAGCAAGACCGGTGTTGGTCACAACATCAAGGCCTGTGTTTGTAGAAGTTACAAAGCTGGTGTACGGGACAAGGCCGGTGTTCGAACGAAACAAAACAGCAAGTCCGGTGTCGGTCGAGGCAGCATTGTACGTCAGCAAGGTCGGGGTTCGTCAAATCAGCAAGGACGGTGTTCGTTAAGGCAAGCCCGGTGTTGGTCAAGGGGCAAGTATGGTATTGGGTGAGGCAACAGGTTTGGTGTCTGGTCGAAGCAGGCACAGCCGACCCCAAACAAAGAAGGCACGCGGCGGGTCCCACTTGATCAGGCACAGCCAGCCCCAGATTGGTCGAAGCAGGCACATCCAGCCCCAGGAAAAACAGGCACAACCGGCCCAAGAAAAGCAGACACGCGGCGGGTCCCACGTTGATCAGGCACATCTATCCCCAGATTGGTCGAAGCAGGCACAGCCGGCCCCAATCAAAGTAGGCACGCGACGGGTCCCACGTTGATCAGGCACATCTAGCCCCAGATTGGTCGAAGCAGGCACATCCGACCCCAATCAAAGCAGGCACGCGACGGGTCCCACATTCGAGTAAGGCAGGCACAACAAACCCACATTTGGTCGGAGCATGCACAGGTGGGGCCCACATTCGCTCATGCATGAGATGTGATACAGTTTTCTACGGACGAACAATAGCAACGGCAACAAGCTCCAGCAGCGGTGGCAGCGGCAGCAATGCTCGGCGACCCAAAGTCACGAACATGAAAAGTTGTTCGAACAAAAAAAAAAGAGAAAAAGGGTCGGTCCTCTTTTATACACAAGTAATTGGAGAACTCTGGTAGAAGAAGGATTCCCTTCTTGGCTCAAATACCCGAAGGAGGAAGCTGGTCCCACCAAGGTCCATGGTCACGCCTAGCGTACTCACGCGGATGATTGCCAACATGGCCGGACAGAGTCCCTCCAGGTAAACTTCCTTTATCTTGTATTTATACGTTATATTTGTCACTATCTCATGCCTACCCCACAATGATGCAACCATTATATGCTAGGCAGAGGACTTAATATTGACGGTAGATATTAGTTCAGGGCTAAAATTGTAAAACCAAATTTATACGCTGACATCCTGCAAAGGATAAAGACACTGATAAGTGATGAATACTTCTTCACTTTAATAATTCACCTAGAATGGAGCATGTGGCAACAATCCCAGTATTTTGTGAATTAAATACACAAAATTCATCCAGGTTGGAGCATGTAGCAACAATCCCATATACCCTGTGAATTTACAGCATTATTAATTAATGCATGACTAGCCTTGTATTTCCTGTGTTGTTCCCGCAGAAGTCTCATTATTAGTGCGGCATGACGACTGAGTGTTGCTCTTAGCAGAGTAACACGAATCTCCAAGTGTTAATAGTGAGGCATGCACGAAATACCCGTACATGCCACATCTCTCGGTGTGTTATACTAGCCCGATTGAGCCCACCTCTCTCGGTGTGTTATACTAGCCCGAGCATACATCTCTCGGTGTGTTATACTAGCCCGATTGAGCATATCTAAATCTGGATTGACAGTCTCAGAAACAATCACGACCACGCAAGTTGGCCGCATGATTTAACCAGCCTAGACGATCCTCAGCAGGAGCAGGCTACCATCTTAATGACCACCAGCGGGCCCATTTATGCCCTGGTCGGTCGAATACATACCACGCCCCCCAAACAACCACCGAACACCAGCCTAGAGTAGGATGGTTGGGATGGTATGGAGCAGCCTGGAAAACATGTACACACAAGACTGCCAGTGTCGGTCTCAAACATATCGCGGCCGTCCAACTTCACCGGCATGGTTGGACGGCATAGATCGTCCCATGGCCAGTTGGACAAGCGTTGTCCTGCACACCGGTGGTCCCCCTTCACGCCTGCATAATCGACCACCTCACGACCTATCCAGGGAGAAGCAAACGCTCGCCCAAAGTTCGGCCGACGTGATGCTTTAAGGGTCGCAGGAAATTCCACTAAAGGTCTTAAATTGATCACGACCATCCAACCTCACCAACATGTTTGGATGGCTTAGATCAGACCCATAGCCGTCAGGAAGGTATTGGCATGTTCACCACTGGCCCAATGTGGGCCCCACATGGTCGGCCTCCCCAAAAGAGGAGCGTAGCTTGCCAATTCGTCCAGCCAAAGTAGCGTGGACATGAAACCCTAATTAGGGTTTGCGGCATATCACATGTGTCGCAAATCAGTCGCGACCATCCATCTTCGCAGGCATAGATGGATGGTGTAGATGTAGACTCAAAAGGTCCCAAGCATGTCAGCACAATCGATGTGGGCCCATGTACATGCGTGACCAATCGTCCAAGACCGACCATGGATAAATGCATCGATTCGTGTGCCCAAACTAGGCATGGTCGCGCGGTTCCAATTGCAAACCGATCTCGACCACTCAACTTTGCCGTAAAAATCGAGTGCCTTAGATCACATCTCCATGGGACAGTGAGGTACGGACGTAAACACCGGCAAGCCGTCTACACGCATGCCCAGTCGGTCTTGCCAAAAACATCTCCCATGCATGGATTCGACCAAGCTGAAAGAAGGTACTTGCGCACCTCCTAAACCTTAATCTGACGGTCGCAGATGTGGGTCGCAAGTCATCTCATCCGTCCAACTTCGCCAGCTTGGACGGACAGCCTAAGACAGGATTTAGGCAACCAGTGAGGCATCACCATGATCATCGTCCACCACTCTTCCACATGGGGTGATCGGCCAAATCAGGTTTTTCCTGTATAGCCTCCAAACGATCTCTCGAAGATGGCTGGACGTGATGCTATTTTAAGACGCTTAAATTCGTGACTTACTCCGTTAAGCCTTAAAACAACGATGCTTCATACATGTTGAATATATTCGATGCATTACCTGCATATAATACACACGATATTTCATAAATATCGACTTCCTAAATAACTTAGTTATTTAATCTAGCATCACATGCTACTTTCTGTGGGTCCCACATCCACACATTCGAGACATCAAGCATGTCACAAACTGGGGGATACATACTGGGGTATTGGCGGTTTACAGCGTGCAGCGTGCAACGCGCCATCACAAGAACGTGTCAGGAAGACATGGACGGTTAGTGATGATGGGAGAAGTGGGCAAGACTGGTCGTGTGACACTAACACACAACTCCACTACTCCATCACTCCACTTCCTCCACTTCCCATGAGAGACGTGGGTTAGGCTCAATGATTTGTATAAATAGGTTCTCCTCCCTATTTCCAAAAAGGAGACAAGACAGAAACCAAGTGTTGATACAATCGTATTCAAACACCAGAACTGATAACTTACATCCTGCACGCCAGTTCAGCTTTCTGATACAAGTCATAAAACAGCCAACACCTTCACAATCTCAACACCTTCTTCGCTTCCCTCCCTAAGATCAACCCCATCTCCTTCACTTTGTGACCGAAGCAAGTCTGGAACGACCATTTCTTGGTTTAGGACAGAATTGTACAGATTGATTTCTCGAATCACAAGCACTCCCGTGCAGTGCATTTGTTTAGGGTTTAGATTCATTTCTCATCCACACACCCCAAATTACCAAAACCGGCAGAAATAGTTTTCACCCATAAACACTAGGATCGGTTCCTCACATATATATGGTATCTAACTTATATGTGTTGCACATGTCCATAGGATCGGTTCCCCTTTCTGTTATAAACCTTGTTGCACCCCATACAAGGATCGGTTCCCTTTGATGTACTTCACCTCTTACTAGGATCGGTTCCCTTTCCCTTACTAAGATCGGTTCCCTTTCCCTTACAAGGTCAGACATACAAAATCCGATCATACCACAGATGATTACTTAAGATCGGTTTTACTAATAAAAGTTATACCAATACATAAGTCAGGCCTTTGTGAACAGTTCTACCAAGAACACGACAAGTTGTAAGCGGTTATACTCTATCACACATATTGGTTGTTCATATGATAAGCAATGAATAACAAAACCAATAACACCTGGCAATTTCCTTTTTGGTTCACAAACAAGTTTATGAACTTACTTCCTTAGAACACATGTAAACATTGTTCCCTAGGATGAAATCCTCACCTCATACCTATACATAATAACAATAACATTCAAATGATTATGGTAATGTCTTATCTACAAAGTTTAATGGTTAAGAAACAAACCTCGTATTGTATTCCTTAATACTATGTCTATATATAGTTCAAATATGCTTCGCAGTTATGTTTTCAATATGCACGACTTGAAAGATACGTTAGGGAATGAAACAGTTCAAGTCAAATATCACTAACCTCAAGTGGAAGGATGATTGTTGTCGTTGTAGCTCCTTGCTTCTTCACATCTGCAAGTCTTCGCAATACTTGTAATGTCTCATATCCTAATACTTTCAAGCTAACCTATACGAAGTTTGACTCTAGTTCATAATCAATCGACTCTTAACATGAGTTTTGATTCACTAAAATATGACAACCAAACTTGACATACCAACGCTTGGTGGGTTCAACCGAGCCATGCTCTAACCGAGACAATACAACCAATCGTTTCACACTTCGCATGATCGTCTATGGATACGAGATCGAGACAATACGACAACAAGATAACTTGTGTGATTGACTACGGATGCAAGATCGAGACAATACAAAAATGAAGTATGATTACTTGATAATAGGTTCGGACTTAAGCAAACAGAATAGGATTGCTATCAAGTAAATATGAATTAACGTTTATGTATTTTACTTCTAATTATAATAAAACAATTATAATTGCGGAAATAGAAAAGTAAAAGACACATCAAGATTTTGTTAACGAGGAAACCGCAAATGCAGAAAAACCCCGGGACCTTGTCCAGAATTGAATACTCTCGGAATTAAGCCGCTATACAAAATCTAAACCAACTTCATATAGTTTAGACCAAGCAAGTAAACCTATAGTTCACCTAGTTCCCTCAGTATCCATGCACCTCCAACTTCTAATAAGTCACGCACTTGGAACAATTCCTTTGGTTCGTATTCCAAACAGTAAAGGAACAACAAATCTGTTTGGTAACAACTCTTTTCAAACAAGTGATATGAGTTTGACAAAGGGCTCTTCCGTTTATCCCAATAAACTCCTTTGTCGGGTTCTTAGATCTATCTAAAAATACAACTTCCAAAGTAGTTGGGTCTAGATTTTTCAATCAATACTCTTAGTCACAAAGACAATATATTGATGTCGATCTACTCAACTAATCAATCAAGGTTATTACAAAGATAAACTGATTATAGTTGGATCCCTAGCCAATCAAGTTTTGTGCACACCATAGATTATGAACTCAAATAAGAAATCTTCTTTGTCTTCAAATATTCTTAGATTTTCAATAAACACCTGCACACAAACAACTTGAATCTCTTGTGATCAATCACACACAGCGCAGAGTATGTTAGCAATGGATTATCACAAGACGTCTTTAGATCTACAAACAGTTATAAAGATCCCCGTCGATACTTCGATCTAGTTTCAGTGAATCTTATATCAGAATAGAAGATTATCAAGCATAAAAAAACTAGGTACAATCAAAGTTCAACAACCGTTAGTCAATCAAATCAATCGAAAACTAATAATAAACTGCAATTATCTAGTTTCCCACCAATGGTACTCGTAGAGCTTCCCAATCCCAAAGAAGTCTTTAAAACGAGCGATCGTAAGAGATTTCTCCTAATTAGGGTACTTTCCTCTCCGAATAGACGGCTCCACCAGTAACAACACAACTAGGTAGTTTTGCTGGCTCTTAGGATTAGTTTGCTCGAAATGCAAACTTCAATATTTATAGACCAAGGAAGTTTGGAGACCAAGGAATTTCCAAAACTGAATATTCTCAAAGATATGCAATAAATGCAAATACGGTTTTAATAATTCCTGGAAATGCTCTGTCCAAATATTGACCAAAATCTCAGTAGAATATCTCCAATTAGTAAATGCACGTTACCAATTTTTATTTTCTAAAGATATGCATTTAATTGCTGGAAATTAAAAGTATATAAAAACTAAAAACCTTAATTAAAAGATTCTCAATTTATTTCGATCCGGGATCTCCTTTAGTTATTAAGGAATATCTTTAACCAATAAAAGATAAGAGTTACTGCACATGTTCAAAGTATGTCCACATCTTTACTTTGTAAATCTTTTTTCATATTTACAATCTTGAAATCGATTTGCCACACTTACAAACAAGTTTAGAAATGGTTCATCTGACTTCCAAGAACTAATTGATTATCCTAGGGCTTCACAGGAACCGTCCCGTGGAACCGTATCGGAACCGCAGGAACCGTACCGGTACCGCGATCAAATGGGATAGGTACAAGTACCAAAAACTGGTATCGTGCCTAGAGTAGGTACAAGTAACGGTTCTAGGCTATTCCTGTCCCATCCCGTCTCGTAGTACCGAGCAACAAGTAGTAACGTCTAATAATAGTTAGGGTTTTTGAAAACTAATTACTTTTTGTTCATTTCTATTTAGTTTTTAGTTTTTGTTGATTTCTTTAGATTTGAAACTGATTGTAATTTTTTGGTTTTTTATTTTAGGGTTTTTGGAATTTTTCGTGTGGTTCATAACTTTATTTGAACTTAGAACTTGGAAGATTTTTTGCTTTATTTTCTTTTTTATAATTTTACATACGCTACGGGTAAAGAACCGGTAGCGTCCCGTCCCGTACCGAGTTAAATAGGTACGGGTAAAAGGTACAGGTACCGGCCGTAGGGAGGTACACGTACTGAGCTGGGAAAAAACCCGTACCGTCCCGTCCCATATGCAGCCCTAGATTATTTTATCAAATCACCATTAATGGGTTTAACGGTTCTACCAAAACACAAAGCTTCGGTTCTACCTCCATGTGGGTACTAGGATCGGTTACCACATATTTATGGTATTTTACTTGTGATCGGTTGCACAAGTCATATGATCAGTTACCAATTACTAAGACTTGTTGCACCTCTTACAAGGATCGATTCCACATACTTGTGATCGGTTGCACCTCTTGTTAGAGCATTGCTCGGTCGAACTCGCAAGCGTTGCTATCTCAAGCTTGTTTGTCAAATTTAGTTGTCAAAACTATATGTCTTTATTTCTAGTCTACTTATAGCTAAGTCTCGGACTAGGATAGTTAAGTGTAGTTAAGCTCCAAACTCCACGGCGGTCATCTTACGAAGACGAAGAATTACTCAAAGAACCAGTGGAACTTCATTCGACTAAAAGGTATGTGGAGACTTGAACTTATCTATCACTCAAAAGCCTATATACTCTATCTCCTACTCTTGAGACAAAAGTCGTATAAGTATAATAGTTTTCATACATACACATTTTCTATTTCGAGCTGAGTTTATCTCGCCTATCTATTTCTCGAACTATGTGTTGGTAAGCTTTCGCTTTAACCATTTTCATCTTCACCCATGACGAAAGTCATGATGACGTTTCAATCTCTTGAAAATTGCTTTGATGACGATAGTTATGGATAACGACTATTATAACACTATAGAAGAATGTTTCAATGATTGGAATGTAGAGTTGAGATTATGTAACCATATATGGATATAAGCATACATAGTGTGTTCGCACATTAGTGTATAAACCCATGTAACGAAAACCAAGTGTGCGCATATGTATGCATACGGAATTGGTAAAGGAGACAGGTTGGGTACG
The DNA here is from genome assembly GCF_003573695.1 of Papaver somniferum. Lineage (NCBI taxonomy): Eukaryota > Viridiplantae > Streptophyta > Magnoliopsida > Ranunculales > Papaveraceae > Papaver > Papaver somniferum. Next base: position 156,704,837 of record NC_039360.1, on the reverse strand, counting down.
CGTACTGGCGGAACTTTTCCTCCCGGAAAATTCTGCTGAGTTTGTAGTTTACAAACTAGTAAACCAGTCACCTTAGGTACGCGTACTGGCGGAACTTTTCTACCCGAAAATTTTTGCTGAGTTTGGAAACCAAAACCAACTCAATCTGGTTGCTAAGGTACGCATACCCGTACGCGTACCCAAGCTGGTTATTTTCTCAAATCGGTAGTTCATGAACTTAAAAAATAAATTATAATGAATGCAATCTTTGCAAACCATGGCTACATTGTTCATGAACTGATTCAAATGAATCAAACCGATTTTTTTTCAATTGTGTATATGTATAAAGACCTAAGCAATTGAACAACTCTTCAGCTAGTTATTTTGAAGTCATTTGAACTATATATGAAGAAGATGAATACGGTTAAAATGGAAGTGCTCTTATGGCTAACCATTGGTTAACTATTTGTGAACCAACTAAGTGTACATGTTTAGGTACGGTTATTCAAACCTAAATGAAATACATTTCATTTGTGTATGACAAGCTAAGTTTCAACCTAACGGTTGAAAGATATTAGCTTGTATCTAATCAGGTTTTCATCTAGCGTTGAATATTGAATGCTTTCTTACTAAGCTAACATTAATTGCAAACCCTGATTTGAAAACTATATAATGGATAACTCTAGCAACTGGAAAAACTAATCCCCACACCTCCTGTGTGATATGATGTACTTTTAACAAGTTGTAGAAAGTGGTAGTAAAAGTTCGTTCAACTCGGACTTGTGTAGACTCGATTCTAGACTTAAAAATAAAGAAAATATATACACAAAAAAGTTGTCACAATATCGAGAGGTACTAGGACTCAGGATTCCACCAATTTTCACATTCATGTGGTTCAACTAATAATTCTAGACGTTTATAGCTCAAATAATAATAATTTATTGACTCTAATTCATTGCCGGAAGTAGATTTTGAAAGTACTGACTGTAAATTTAGAGCATGAGACATCAAAACATTTAAGAAAGCATGACCCATCAATTGAAATAACAATCACTCAGTAAAAATCATAAATCGATTAAAAATCAATACAATAAGTCATAAAAGAAATAATAGAATTACCACACGCGTGAAGAATGGCTTCCTCCGTTTTCCCAGTATTGGGGTTTAGCTCTTCATGGTGAAAACACGCTCAAAACAATAACTCATGGTTGAATAGGTGTTTTATTGAAGAAAAATAGTATTACAGCGAATCTGTAACATATTTAATTGTAACAGAGTCAACTGTTACAGAAATTGTTGCAAACTGAAAGATGATAGTTACTAATGGACTGTTACAGGATTCTGAATTTAAGACCCTACAAAACGACTATCTTTACAATCTTATGTTCTTCAGCTTCGTCTTCTTCCTGCTGCTGCTGCAACTTCTCCCGCAGCTTGATCTTAGCTCTGCAGCGTACCCCCAACTCCCGACTCCTCTATTTTGGACTCGAACCACTCCTTTTATACACAACAAGTGCGGAAAATATCACCCAAAATCTTCTCGTTTCCTCCCCCTCAAGTTTCGGATATTCCTTCCTTTCAAGATTCCCTTTACGCGTCTCTTGATTAATCCAACTGCTCTCGTAACAAGGTAAATCTGCAAAGAGGTATTCTGTCTAAAACCCATGTAACTTCCATTCGTGAGACAGAGAATATAAAAGGAAACCCGAGATAATATAGCTTTCCTGTTTTAACGAGATCATTGGATATCTTCTTGTTTTTTCGAATGTAAGCCCATTACTAACCCTGTTTCAACAATACAGGTTAAGTCCACTCGATTTCCATGAAAAACTCCGACAAAATCTTCACCATTTTCTCGCCTGAAATTCCCGTGAGTATCTATTGCACTGTTTTGCTCCAACACGATGCTGCAACGAACTCTGATCGATCCAAAGGCATATACGAGCCCTGTTAGAATTAAACAGGGTTATATTAATCCCCTTGAGTGAAAAACTCACTCTAAATCTCATATCTTCATAGAATTCTTCCAGGCGTGAAGAAATAATTTCCCGCCAAAATCAGTTTCTCAAACCGTGAAGAAGGTGGAGTCCCCCTAACCACTGGTGGGTGTGCGAATAACAGGTGGTGGTGAATAGTAAAGAGAATGCCCCTTATCCATTGTGTTCCCCTTAGTAATTTAGGTACCCCTTATCCGAACTGGGGGTCCGAATAGTAAGTTTCTCTGACGAGCACAAAAACCACTTTTCGAGCCAATTTCGCCGCAAAAGCTTATTTCTCCAAAAACACCTATAAAGACATAAAAAGCCAAAATAAGTACAAAATGAGCACTAACAAAATATATAAATGAGATCAAAATAGACACATAAATGCGTCTATCAAATACCCCCAAACTTATTATTTTCTCGTCCTTGAGAAAATCAAATCTAGAAAATAAAATCCTAACTCACTGTCGCAGGCATCGTCGATTGCATTTAGCGTATGCAATAAGCCTTTAAACCCCCTAGTGGCCGAGTCATAGTCTCGGGAGGGTTTACAAGAGATATACCCACAAAACCTTTATACTCCAGACCCTAACTATCTACGCAGAACCTTGGAAGGCACTAAAGAATCTCCTTGGTTGACATACTTATTGACTACAAGAGGAAGTACCCTGATGCGATATTCCAATTGATGTACACGAGTTTTCACTCAAGAATACTAAAATTCATATATAAGTGACAGAGCTCTACTCAGATAGTCGCACTATGGACATCAATATCCGGAGTCAAACTAATCACATGGATAGATCAAGAGATGGATATAGAAAAACATAGATGGTTTTGATGTTTACTAGATGAACGGTGTTTCTCATATCTGTCTGAAGTCCACTGCCAAAATAAACCTATCCTAATGGACTGAGATACCGGTCTGACTAATATCAACCCAACTGGCATATACAAAGGAACTGGTGGTCGATAATCCTAACTCTAGGTAAACACAAATGGCATATACAAGGTTACCAGTGGTCGACTTTATTGAATTTATTCTGGTTGGTCTAATGGTCTGGTCTCTGTTCTTTTTTTTTTTTCATTTTTTTTCAACTTTTTTCAACTTTTTTTTTTGGTATCTCAATCACTCTATTTCACCCTAGCAGTGGTTACAACTTGAATCGTGAGCCCCACCAAATCACTTAGAAACATATTTAAAAATAAAAGTAAAAACAGAAGTGAAAAGAACTCAACGAGATATGACGAAACTACCATGTTATTTCTAACACCTGAGCTCTGTGCTTTTATGAATAGACTCTTTGGATGTTTTCATCTAATCAGATTGGTTCCTCAACTCCTACAACCAAAATTCATCCATCCACTTAGATTGTTTAGTGCCATCCTTAATAAGCATAAATTTCCAGGCTCTGGAGTTTATAATGCAACTAAAAAGTTTCTCCCATACCCCCAAACTTAAATCTAACATTGTCCTCAATGTTCTAAAGATAAAATTAAAAACATGAACAAGGAGAAATTGTTACCATTTGAAGCAAAAGAGTTAAGGAAAGATATTACCGTGTCGCATGAATATTGGGTTACCTCCCAAGAAGTGCTAAGTTTAATGTCTTCAGCCAGACTAAGAAAGGATTAGTCACCTCATAGAATCATAAAGTAATAGCCGAAATATTTGTGGATCATCTGCATCAAAAATTGTTATCACAGACAAAAGGAAACTGCAACAAACCAAGAAAGTGAATAAACATAGCACACCCTTGCCTAGTTTCATGTTTAAAACGACTACATCTAGTTGTGGTTCAGGTTCAGGTTCTATAAAGGGGTCTAAATAAAATATTTTCATGGGCTGCACCTCCTCATAAGTAAGATCTGAAATATCAGGTTCTAAGGTCTGAAAAAATTTAGAAGCACACAATAATAACCTGAATAATTAAGGATCCTTTAAGTCAATCAGATTTGAATTACACATCTGACCACAATGAGAGTGGTGGTCTTCCTTAAACAAATGTGTCGACCCTAATCTCCTAAAGTAATTAGGTTTAGTCTCAAAACTTAATAATTGACACATCTGAAACTTATACGTTCCCACAATTGGTCGATAAATATTTGGTATGAAAACAAAATCAATTTGGGTATCATATCCTGGGCAAACCACATCAAACAAAGGATGGGTTTCTAACAACTGAACTTCCTTATGGACATCACTAGGTTCAGGAAAACGTGTATGAAGATAATCTTGTAAAATGGTTGAGGCACATATGTCAAGTCCCAAGTGAGGGACCTTTTTAAGAGTTAAAGCATATGGAGAATGATAATCACCCCCAAACTTAGAGTTTTTCAGTGTCTCTAGAAAGACCGGTCACAACTTCCCTAATTTCAAGGTCATCAGATTCCTGAAAATGGTCAATTGATTCTTCTAAGGATTCTTCTAAGTCAGGTTCATCCTCACTCATCTCTATGAGTTCATTTTCTTTGTCTAAGACTAATGTTTCTAAATCGCTAGACTCTAAAACAATATTCTCAGAAGAAACTCGTTTCTCTAAACCATTATTAGCTTCGTAATCAAAAGGAAATACTACATCGTCTAAAACGGGGGTATCTCTAGTCAAATCCTCTTCCTTTTGAATAGGTGAATAATTATTAAAATTATTTGGATTTGAACTAGAAACATTAACATTATTAAGCTCAATTGGAGTAACAAATTCCTGATCACTATGCCTACTTATTTCAAATTCTTCATCAACATTATCCTCATCATAATCATCATTATAATAACATGAAAATGGTTGAACCTCATCTAAACAAGTAGTGTTACCAATTTTATCCTCGTCGCCTTGATTATGCAAATAACTATCCTCATTTTCAAGGGTATTATTGGAAACACTGTATTGGAAATTAAGATTATTTCGAGCAATTCTTTCGTTCGTCTCAGCTATCAGCTTGAGGGATTCCTCTATAGAAAGTTTTCTTTCGTCATAAACTAAGTTATTCATCTCAGTTATCATACGTGTCGACTCCTCTAATTTCCTGAGGGACTCTTCTAAAGGAGAAATATAAGAATTTTGCTCGTATGACCGGTGCATGTGTGGATAGTAATTGGGCTCATCATGGTATGATCCATATCCTTGAAAAGGTTGATGTTCCCAACCACTATTCACAGTATGGTCATAAAAAGAATAATATCCATTTTGATCAGTCGGATAATCATTGTATTGGCTATTGTAATACCAGTTCGACATACTTTTGTGTACGTGCAAATGCAGGGTCGACAAAAATTGGGTAAGCTCAGGTTACCTTTTAGCAAAATATACCTACAGTCAAAGACTGATCAAAGGTACAAGGCTAAGGTTTGTGGTGTTTCGGATGATAACACCCAGAGGGTTCACCGTACTAAACCACGTGTTTTCCTAATAATAGGTAATCGGACGATGCAAATGGTGTGTGCACGTGTTGTATCACAAAAGAAAACTCGCTGACAGGGGATTCGTGGGAGGATAGAGTCTTACCTCCCGTACCAGACGGGCGATGAACCGTTAAAGTCGACTCAGGCCACCGACTCCGATGTCAGTGTACGAACCCGAGGGGCCGAGACAGATCGTAACTGTCGTCCTTCCCTGCAAACAATTTTATTTAAAAAAAAAATTAACCCTTCCTTAGGGTTTTAAAAATAATGTCCAAGTTCAAAAAGTGTCCAAAAATAAAAAGAAAAAATTGCAATAATAAAACCCTATTTGCAATTTCTAAAAATAAAAAGCTAATAAAATCTAAATATATACAAAATGCTCTTCACTCCTTTTGGACTCCTCTTTTCTTTCATTCTTTGGCGATGTTTTCCTTTTATAGCACTTTTTCTTTCCTTTTAGCTTCGCTCCAAATCTGAAAAAGAATCGAAAAATACCGAAACGTGTAAAAAAGAACAAAAAAATAAAAAATAAAAAAAAATAAACCTAAAACAAATCTAAATACAAGTCCGCGTCGGCGGCGCCAAAAATTAATGTAGTTTTAACAAGTTGTAGAAAGTGGTAGTAAAAGTTCGTTCAACTCGGACTTGTGTAGACTCGATTCTAGACTTAAAAATAAACAAAATATATACACAAAAAAGTTGTCACAATATCGAGAGGTACTAGGACTCAGGATTCCACCAATTTTCACATTCATGTGGTTCAACTAATAATTCTAGACGTTTATATCTCAAATAATAATAATTTATTGACTATAATTCATTGCCGAAAGTAGATTTTGAAAGTACTGATTGTAAATCTAGAGCATGAGACATCAAAACATTTAAGAAAGCATGACCCATCAATTGAAATAACAATCACTCAATAAAATCATAAATCGATTAAAATCAATGCAATAAGTCATAAAAGAAATAATAGAATTACCACACGCGTGAAGAATGGCTTCCTCCGTTGTCCCAGTATTGGGTTTTAGCTCTTCATGGTGAAAACACGCTCAAAACAATAACTCATGGTTGAATAGGTGTTTTATTGAAGAAAAATAGTATTACAGCGAATCTGTAACATATTTAATTGTAACAGAGTCAACTGTTACAGAAATTGTTGCAAACTGAAAGATGATAGTTACTAATGGACTGTTACAGGATTCTGAATTTAAGACCCTACAAAACGATTATCTTTACAGTCTTATGTTCTTCAGCTTCGTCTTCTTCCTGCTGCTGCTGCAACTTCTCCCGCAGCTTGATCTTAGCTCTGCAGCGTACCCCCAACTCCCGACTCCTCTATTTTGGACTCGAACCACTCCTTTTATACACAACAAGTGCGGAAAATATCACCCAAAATCTTCTCGTTTCCTCCCCCTCAAGTTTCGGATATTCCTTCCTTTCAAGATTCCCTTTACGCGTCTCTTGATTAATCCAACTGCTCTCGTAACAAGGTAAATCTGCAAAGAGGTATTCTGTCTAAAACCCATGTAACTTCCATTCGTGAGACGGAGAATATAAAAGGAAACCCGAGATAATATAACTTTCCTGTTTTAACGAGATCATTGGATATCTTCTTGTTTTTTCGAATGTAAGCCCATTACTAACCCTGTTTCAACAATACAGGTTAAGTCCACTCGATTTCCATGAAAAACTCCGACAAAATCTTCACCATTTTCTCGCCTGAAATTCCTGTGAGTATCTACTGCACTGTTTTGCTCCAACACGATGCTGCAACGAACTCTGATCGATCCAAAGGCATATACGAGCCCTGTTAGGCTTAAACAGGGTTATATTAATCCCCTTGAGTGAAAAACTCACTCTAAATATCTTCCCATATCTTCACAGAATTCTTCCAGGCGTGAAGAAATAATTTCCGGCCAAAATCATTTTCTCAAACCGTGAAGAAGGTGGAGTCCCCCTAACCACTGGTGGGTGTGCGAATAGCAGGTGGTGCTGAATAGTAAAGAGAATGCCCCTTATCCACTAGGTGCCCCTTAGTAATTGAGGTACCCCTTATCCAAACTGGGGGTCCGAATAATAAGTTTCTCTCACGAGCACAAAAACCACTTTTCGAGCCAATTTTGCCGCAAAAGCTTATTTCTCCAAAAACACCTATGAAGACAGAAAAACCCAAAGTATGTACAAAATGAGCACTAACAAAATATATAAATGAGATCAAAATAGACACATAAATGCGTGTATCATGATACTAGTTGGTTTAACTAGGGTCGTTTCTCCTTTAACTTTAGGTTTCTTCTCGAGACCCTGTGGGTTAACTACTTAAAGACTTCGTTGGGATTGTGAATCCAGACGAAACTAATCCTCTTGTAGTTGAGCGATCTGATCTTGCCATTTTCTATCGTACAAGTTCAATTGAAAGAATTGACTTGAGATTATATCTCCGATAGGGCAAGATAAAAAGAAATCACAAACATCTTCGTCTCATCGTTTGTGATTCCACAATATCTTGTTTCACTACCATACGATTAAAATTATTGCGAGGTGATTGATAATTGTAGGTTGTTCTTCTGAATATAAGTCCGGGTTATCGATTAGTTCATGTTTACCTTGATTTTATCAAAAGACGGAACAAAACTCGTAGGTTTATCTGTGGGAGACAGATTTATCTATTACCGTAGACTTTTCTGTGTGATACAGATTTGTTTATTCAAGTCTTCGACTTTGGGTCGTAGCAACTCTTGGTTGTGGGTGATATCAGCTAAGGGAGTCAAGTGTGTAGCATCCTGCTGGGATCAGAGACGTAAGGAGCGCAACTGTACCTTGAATCAGTGTGAGATTGATTGGGGTTCAACTACAGTCCAGACCGAAGTTAATTTGTAGTAGGCTAGTTTCTGTAGTGGCTTAATCCAGTGTGGTGTTCAATCTGGACTAGGTCCCGGAGTTTTTCTGCATTTGCGGTTTCCTCGTTAACAAAACTTCTGGTGTCTGTGTTATTTCTATTCCGCATTATATTTTGTTATATAATTGAAATATCACAGGTTGGGCGTTGTATCGATCAATTGTGAAATCCAACCTTTGGTTGTTGATTGGAAATTGATTGATCCTTGGATATTGGTCTTTGGTACCATCCAAGTTTACATATCTTGTATTTAATAAAGTCTCGCAGATTTATATTTGCTTGAGTATAGATTAAATCAAGAGATCGAGATATTAACTCCTTGATATTATTTTTATTATGATTGAGTCTGACTGTCTAGTTGATTCTCTTAAAAGTATATTAGAGTTAGTCCATACAGACTGCTAATCGGAATATTGGGTGAGGTTGTTAGACCCCCGCATTTTCATCTCTTACTATGATCGGTTCCCCAATGTCTGGAGTTGGTCATACCAATTACAACATATCGATCATACCATCTCAGGTGATTACTTAAGATCGGGTTCACTAATAAAAGTCATACCAATACAAAAGTCAGGCATTGTGAATAGTTTTACCAAGATACATAAACCAGTTATGAGAGGTTATACTAAACATACATATTGGTAATCCAAAGATTTGCAATGAATAACAATACCAATAAGCCTACCGATTTCCCTTTCGATTCATAAACAAGTTTATGAAGTGCACTTCATTTAAACAAATGTAAAACATTGTTTCCTAGGACGAAATCTTCACCCATACCCATACATAATCACAATAACATTCACACGATTATGTCGATGTCTTATATACGAAGTTCAAAAGACTGACGTTATACTTCGTATTGTAATTCCTTAATAGTATGTCTAACTAGAGTATAATCATTCATAGCTTCGCAGTTATGTTTTCAATATGCACGACTTGAAAGATACGTTAGGAATGAAACAGTTCAAGTCAAATATTATTAACCTCAAGAGGAAGAATAATGTCGTCGTTGTAGCTATTTACTTCTTCACATTCTTCAAGTCATCACGTAATACTTGTAAGTCTCATATCCTAGTAACTTTCTAGCTAACCTATACGAAGTTGACTCTAGTAAATAATCTAGCGACTCTTTAAATGAGTTTTGATTCACCAAAATATGACAGCCGAACTTGACATACCAACGCTTGGTGGGTTGAACCGGGCAATGCTCTAACAGGGGGTAGTATCGTTAATGCAAGGTGTAGGAAGGTCGATGCCATATACCTGTGTGTAGGAATCTGGGACCTGTTGAAAATTAAGGATACAACCACTGATATTTGAGTTGCACAAAATGGTGTCTTGTAGCAACTGAGGCATACAGGAAGCCAGGTAGCAGTAGCCTTTGGTGGGCAAGGAGACAAGACCCATTGTAGTGGACTGAAACCATGACCATCTCCAGTCATTAAAGGCTGGATGAACCGGAATAAGTATTTGTCAAAGGTTTCTTCAGCATGTTTTAGAGATGTCAGTGTTGTGGTACGCA